>NW_028227271.1:600000-1097500 GCF_978045245.1 Mus caroli
ACTTCCTGGCTGAGGCTTGCTCACCTTAGACTGAACATTAGAACAGGAAGCTATCTTCAGGCTGCCTTGATTCCCAAAAGGGAGCAGGGGGCACTGGTAGCAGAGGAAGGTTTTGAACTTGACCTCCCAAATTCCAGCCTAGGTGACTCCATTTCTCTACAGCACCCTGGTTGACCCCCCCCCCCAGGCTTAGTTGTGGGGATTGGTGAAATTAACACTGAAGTTAATGGAGCAAGGAGGGTAGATCAGCAAAAACAAGGTGCAGTCCATTAACCTGGAAGACTACAAGCAGCAGGGAGAGTGGATCATTAGGTAATGGCATCACCAAGTCACATCCCTATAACTTTAAATATTCATAAGCCATAAGGGTGCCCTAGAGTAGTTATGGCTCTGCCACCTGGGCTGCAGCAGAGGGGTGACCACTTGGCCACTGCTCACATAGACACATTTGAAAAGGGAAAGAAACAGGTTCACTCTTACTCTCCAGGCAGGCACAGGCCTCTGCAACTCTCCAGACCTGTGTATACAATCCTCTCTGCTTCCCACATGCATAGCAGGTGCTCACAGCTACTCACTCAGCTCAGGGCATAAATAAAGGTCAAAACGACATGCACACACCTTCACAGTCACCCCTCCACTTGGCCTGAAAAAGCTGTGCTAGGGCCCATCCCACCTCCCTCCTGCCAGTCAGCCCTTTATCCTTGTGCCAGGTAGTTATCTTCCCACTGGCTCTCTTCTCTAACCACCACCTCCCCCAACCCACTATATTCAACCACCACCCCTCTCCAGCTGCTCTCAAGACCCCCTTTTTTCATCTCCCCTAAGTATCTCTTGGCCCCCACCTAGCCTGGAACTTTCAGATCAAGGAAAGTCAGAATCTGGGGGGTTGAGAAGGGAATCCCAGGGCTGAAATTTGAGAGATATAAAGGAACATGGAAGAAATCTAAGCAAACTGGACTACCCCATAATAGTGTAATCTCATAACAGCCCAAATAGAGAAACCCTCAAGCTGGAATTCTACATGAAACAAGCCAGTATTCCCCCCCAGCACTACATTAGATGTGGCCTGCCTCTGTGTCAGGTCCCTTGCTCCATGGATCCTCAGATATGAAACATGGAAATTCTAACACTACAAAGGAGATGGAGGCTGAGCTCCTGAATCAGGGGTGGGGACTGTGCCTTCAGGCCTGGCCAAGAGGATAGAGAATGTCCCTCTCTAGAAGCAACTATGCCCCTAAGTGTATGTGTGGGAGGGAGAAGCAAAGAGAAGGAAAATAATGGCCCAGCCCTAAGACACCCTGTCTGCCCTGTCTCCCATATTATTGATTCATCACCTCTCCGTGCATACTGCACTGGGATGGGGTACACAGACATTGGGATCCAGGGACACTGAACATTTTCCCTACTATCCAAACAGAGCAAAAAGGCTGGGAGAAGCATTCCCAGAGTCCTATTACTTCAACTAACAGCAAATGGAGGAGCAACTGGCTATAGAACCTTCAGGGCTGCTGAGTGGCTGCAACCTGGCCTTGCCCTGGAGAAAGCTGAGCCTGTCTGCTGTGTAAAAGGATCCCTAGGGGAGGAAGGGGGTGAGGGTGGGGCTATTTTTGGAGGGAAGAGGGGAAGGGGCCATGGAAAACACACCAGAGAACTCCAGACTGAGGTTTAAAGCTGCCCCCTAGAGTGGGGGATGACCAAGGCCCCATTCCCCTGGAGCCAAGCTTAAACCTAGATGGACCCTGCCCTCTGTTCAGTTTAAGACTACAAAGAAACTGATCTCCCCGCACTTCCATACCCCTCCTTCAGCACTATAGGCTTTCTCCTTCTCTATCTCAGTTCCACTGTGTCTCCTGAATCTATTAGGAACCCTCCCACCTCCCCAGCACCTACCTCTCTCTGTCTAGTGACCCTAACCCTAGTACAGAGCACTTCAGTTCCTATGAATATCCTGTCGCCCTCACTGGTTAGTACCGAGTGGCATGTTGATCCCATACCAACCCAGTAAGTTCTTCTAGTAGTCTAACTTCCATGCCAATAGTCACGGCAGAGCAGGGCAGAGCATTTTCATTGTCCTGCCAACAGTGAAAGTGGACACCAGCCATCTGTAAACAGGCCACCCCTGGTGGGGTGTCCTCCACTCCCCATCCCCATCCCTGTAATCCCCTTAAAGGCCTTTCACCTACTTTGCAGCCCACAATGTAGCAAGCAGAAAGTGAAATCTATTTCACAAGCAGGATTGGCTTTCACCTCCATGGCTTCTTCTTTACCCTAAATGGCCCTCCCCCCAAGCCCTTGGTCCACTCACACTCCAAAGAGTCTTACTCTGCAGACTCTCTGAGACCTTCCCCTCTTCTCTCTCTTGTCCGGGAGTGTTCCCTGAGCAGTAGCCAAAGGTCGCACCTGCCCTCAAAGTTTTCACATCCACTCTAGTAATTGACCTCAAGGGGAAGTTCCCTCCCAGTCTAACTTTAATCCCTCCTGCTGTGTACCTAAACCTCCTTTCAATCTTTTCTCTTTGTGAAATCTCCTTTAGATCATAAACATAATCTACCTATGGAGCTGGGTCCTTTCTTTTTTCCAGACCATGAAACCTGCACCAGCTTGAAGAAGTTCTTGATAACACCTTTCCACACCCACCCCCTGCCCAGAATTCTAAAATACCTGGATGCCGGCCCGCGGGTGGTCTAGGACAGCGACCCACCGGGGTCTGGCTCCTTAGCTTGAGGGGCGGCGACTTGCGCAGCCGCCAGCACAGCCACGACGGGGTTAAGGCTCGGGACTGGGGGAGGAGGGGGCCGGGAGGGACGTTGGCGAGCCAATCCGCAGCAACACAGTCCCCAAGCGGAGCGGGGCGCGCCGAGCCAGGAGCTGCAAGCCGAGCGCCGGGCTGGGGCCGGGGCCGGAGCGCAACAGAGAGGGAGCGCGCCCGCCCCAGCCCGAGGTCCGCCGCTGCCGGACCAGGAGCCATGGAGCCCGACAACAGCCCACGGAAGATCCAGTTTACGGTCCCGCTGCTGGAGCCTCACCTGGACCCGGAGGCGGCCGAGCAGGTACAGGCAGGGCGGGGCAGCGGGACTCGGCGAAGGACTGGGGACCTGGCCGTGAGACTTGAATCCCTGCCTTGCCCCAGCGCGGCACCGCACCTCTTCAGGAACGCACTCGCCCAGTTTATGGGGGTCTGCATACCCTCCCCCAACAACGAGGCCACACCTCGGTCACCAGTATGGGTCCCTGTGGCGGGTGTCTCCAAGAGCGTTGTTCACTCCCAGCCCAGCCATAGGGACACGACCCCTCCTCCCCCACTGGTGACCTTACAGCCCCTCACACCCAGTCAACCCCCAGAGTTTCCCGGCTAAGTGGCGTTGGTAAGCTGAAGCGTACCGCCGGGAGGATGTGCAGGGCGGGGGGGGGCGGCAAGTGGGCAGAAGAGACAGCTCTGCTCTCCTCCCCTCCGTGTCATCTGCACCTGGGCTCTGAGTGTGGCACCCAAAGGGATGAGGACAGCTATGGAGGAGTGTTAGAGCAAGGGCGGGGGGGGGGGGGGGTCCTGCAAGCTGATGTTCCCTTCTGCAAGTCGGAGCACGTGGGACCTGGGTATAACTCTGCCCTATGGAGTAGGGAGTGGGGGTGAGATGCCGGGCGCAGCGCGGCGATCTGGAGCGTCTGGGCCTGGGGTCCAAGCTTAGCCAAGAGCAAGCCACCGAGAAAGCTTGGCTCATCGGGTGGGAGTGCAGGGCCCTGGCCCAGCCTCCTGGCCTGGCCTATTTTTAGCTCTGAGCAGCCTGGCAGAGGCGGCAGTGTGTGAGTGAGCAGTGTGTGTCAGCGTCAGTGAGCGTATGGAAGGGGCTACTATCTGCAGCCTGCCTTCTTTTGCATTCCCTGGATTGTGAAGACCATCCCTCCCCAAGAGCATCCAACTCCCCAGGACTCCTGCCCCCAGCCACTCACCGTCAAGCTCTCCACCTGAAAGAATCAGACCTCTGGGGATGAGCAGGAGAAAGAGGTTTCCACATTGCTAGAGCCGATTCATAGAATTGGGTGTGGATGAAAAGGGACCCAGCAGGTGTACACTTTGAAACTTCTACTTCTCAGATTCAGGGAGGGACAGGTACCCAGCTTCTCCTCTCCCTACCTGGGGACCAAGGGGCTGGAGAGGGAGTTTGAGACCTCACACACCTGAGATGAGGAGAATGAAGGCTTTTTCTATGGACTCAAGAAATATGCCTATGCCCAGAAACAGCAGATTGGCTCAGACGACTTTTGAAACAGGAAAGCAAGCCCAGAAGTGGAGACTGTGGGAGCCAGAGGTTCTGAGATCTGCCTCCCAATGGCAGACAGGACCTGACACCTGCTTCTGTTTGGTGTCAAAGGGGTTTGAAGGAGGGCAGGCCAGCTGGTTTACAGAGCTGGGGACAAGGGAACACAAGAGGGCACATGACAGTGTTGGGGAGTCAAAGTGAGAGAAAAGCTGGGACTCTGTCTGCTCTTTTCTAGTCTTCAGAAATCTATCTCCTGGGTCTAAAAGTTTGCCCTGGTCCTTCCTGCTGTTACCAAGTATGTAGGCAAAAGCACCAAACATAGCAGGAGCTCCTACCCCAACTTCCATGGGGTGGGAGTAGGAGGGTGAAGAAAAAGTGGGAAGCTGAGTGTACAGCAGAGTGTGGGGGCAGCCCTCCTCCACAACCTTCAGATGTCCTTGAGAGCTAGGTTAGGTAGGGGCAGAAACAGAAAAGAGCCATCTCTCTTGGGATCCAGGGAGTCTGCCTCCTGCCTCCTGCCTCCTGCCTCCTGCCTCCTGCCTCCTGCCTCCTGCCTCCTGCCTCCTGCCTCCTGCCTCCTGCCTCCTGCCTCCTGCCTCCTGCCTCCTGCCTCCTGCCTCCTGCCTCCTGCCTCCTGCCTCCTGCCTCCTGCCTCCTGCCTCCTGCCTCCTGCCTCCTGCCTCCTGCCTCCTGCCCCCCTGCCTCCTAACACCACAATTCTCAAAGACTCAGAGTGCTTCAAATCCCTGTCTGGGGTTGGGGGGGGGGGAGTCTGTTAAGTAAGGTAAGTAAGGGTCTGTCCAACCTCATAGCCCTGCTGACCTTTGGTCATGGGCTCCTTGGGTTCCCAATACAGGTACTGCATCAAGTCACTGATAACCCCTTCCACAGTCTCAGTCACTTCTACTATTCTCCAGTGGCAACCCCACCCCCACCAAACAGAAAGAAAGGGATCAAAGGGATGGTCCCACTCCCCGAAGCATCTTGTACCAGGAGCAACCAGAGAAAATTCACATTCAATATTCACACACACACATACACACACACACACACACACACACACATACAGGTCTGGCTCTGCTGGGACCTTGAAATGTCACTAAAAGCAGATGCCACTAGTTTTCCCTGAAGCAAGAAGTCATTCTGTTCCATACATGCTGTTTCTTTCTTTGGAAAGAGCCCCCTCTCTGGCTCAAACAGTCCTTCCTACTATTCCCACTTTCTAGGTATCTTGTCACCTCCAGCCACCACTGCCAATGCTGATGATGACAAGAGACAAATATGAACAGATCTAAATCTGATCGATTGCGTCCTCACTGGACCCTGCTTCCCCAGGACTGCTAGCTTTACCTACCACAGCCCTGAGAGAACAGCAGGAGCCCCACCCATGTGATGCCACTCTCTTCCAAACCTTCCCCAGAAAAGGAAAAACTACACATCCCAAGAGTCTGTAGGATTCAGCAACAATCAGCTTAATAGATAGCAGGACAGGAAGAAAAGCCAGCAGCAGGAGGGGGGCGTTCAGTTGGAACTCTAGCCACCGGTCTGCTTTATATGATCATTTCCCCGGGGCTGGCCAGGATTCTACCCAGGACCCCTCCTCAAGTCCTGTTCACCATTGGGACCACTTCCCCTATTCCCTGGCCAATTAAAAAGCCATTGTGTCCAAGGCTAGTGAAACCTTAGAGTATTGAGGGACCATGGTGGCCAGGGGAATGGTGCACTCAGCCCTTCCTTCATGGTGGATGAGCCTAAGGGAGGCCTTCTGAAGACAGGTATGAGCCCACAAAGGGTTAATGTCTGCTTCAGGGGTGGACTGGAGTCTGAGGGAAAGCCCTCTGATCTCTCATGTTATTTCTGACCATTGATCCGGGATGGACAGAAATCAATGCACAGAGTGGACAGAGTTTCCGAAAGGAGAGCTGGGGAGGACAAGGAGAGGGTGAAGAAGCAGTACAAGGAAGGGACTGTGTAGTTTCTTGTGTCCCCAAGAGCAGCTCACCCCTGAAGAAGGGAATGGGCCAATGGAACTCCAGAGTAACCAGTAACTTTTGGGGGGATGTGCAGAGTCGGACTGGGAGGTATTCCTAGCGAACTTGACCTCTTATTCTTCCTCCCCTAACCCAGATTCGGAGGCGCCGCCCCACCCCTGCCACACTTGTGCTGACCAGTGATCAGTCCTCCCCAGGTAACCCCTTGTAAGAGGGGATGGGTGCTAGAGAGAAAGGGCAGACCTCAGTAATAGAGATTTCCCCACGCTGACTCAGCAAGATTTATTTTGCTTTTACAAATATGGAAGTCTGCTAGGAGGGGAGGGGACAACATGATTCCTAAGCCCCCAGGCATCAGGATGGTCAATTTGGTGCAGGTTGCTGTGACAACAGCCTTGTAGTTTTCTCCAGCAACTAAGATGTCGCTATCTCCACTCCAAATGCAGTAGTGACAGCTGTGAGGGGGGGAGATTGTCTCCATCATCTAGCATCAGGTCCCCAGAGGGTGAGGTTAGAAACAGCTCAGGGAGCAACTGGAATTCTGGTCACCAGACTGCCCACCCGTGTCTGAGGACACAAGGTCTTAGAGAATGTCAGAGGAGCTTGGTAAGTATAAAAAAGTGACCAGGCTAGTCTGAAATCGGGCCAAAGTCTCCAGCTCTCCCCACCCCAACTTTCATAAATGGAGCACATCTATGGACCCTGACCAGAATGAGTTTGCTATTCTCTCTCAGGGAGCCCTGCTCCTGTGAAGGCTCAGCTCTGGTCTGGGGGTGAAAGAATGACTGGAAGGGAAAAGAGACCTGGATGCTGCAGAGGAGGAAAAAGAAACAAAAACAAAAACGCTGAAGGGCCACACATTTGCCTTCACAGTCTTCAGGGCCTGAGGCCAGGATGCAGGCTTAGGCTGGTCAGAGGGTCCACTCTGTTTTGACAAAGCCAAGCCACAGTACAGGGGGATCTGCTGTGTACCTTCTTCTTAAGAACTTGGGTCTTGAGGAAACCTTTGGGTCTCCTGCTCTTATCACTGTTTTTCCCCTACTTCCCCCAGAAATAGATGAAGACCGGATCCCCAACTCACTTCTCAAGGTGAGCTGGCCCCTACCATTCAGCCCAGCCCTCAAAAGCCAAACCCTCATCCTCCAGATCTGGGGTGTAGCTCAGTAAAGAGAGCACCACTTAGCATATTCAGACCCGGAGCACCCAAGAACCCAAAACAAAAGCCTTGTACCTCACCAGTAGGACCTTTGATGTCCTCTTCTATGCACCCCAAAAAATGCATGCCCCCCTGCCATCATATACTGTCTCCAAGCTCACCCTGTTGGAAACAAGAATTTCCTCTCGCTCCTAAAACCCACCTGCCCTAATCTCTAATCCAAAATCATGCCAAAGCAGAAAAGGGTGGGAAGAGCTGGCACCCATCCAGGCTCTGTGTCCTTCACAGTCCACCTTGTCAATGTCTCCACGGCAACGGAAGAAGATGACAAGGACCACACCCACCATGAAAGGTTTGGCATCCCCTTCCCAATTTCTCCTCTGGCTGAAATTGGAGAGTAGATCTAGTAGTAACCCTTTGCAGGGAGTCCTTGGGAGGTTACTGGGTCTGCCTTTATTTGAGTGGAGCTATTGCGATGTGAAGAAGGCTCCTGTGGCTTGAGGAAGCTGGTCCCTAGACCAAACCAGAATACCACCTCCTCACTATGACAGAGAAATAGTACATGTAACCTCATCAGCACAGCACATGCAAGGTACTATATTCCCTGAGTCCAAACTGAGGCTTCTCTCCTGCCTCTAAGGAGACCACAGGTCCTAGTGCATTAGAAGAGTCTTCTGCGCTGAAAGGCTCTTCCCCTCTGTTTGCCTTTGAAAAGACATTATGCTCCTGCTTTCATCTCTCCTTATTGCCCAGCAAATGTTCCTCCTAATTTAGAGCCCAGTTCTGGGAAATTAAAGCACCCAGCAACATGCACAGACCCAATGGTAGGACTAGTGAATTTAGGAGACCTCTCACAGGAGATTTTAGGCAGTTATATCCAATGTTTCCTCCCTTTCTCTCTGCCTCCAGAGCTCCAGACGATGGTTGAACATCACCTAGGGCAACAGAAGCAAGGGGAAGAACCTGAGGGAGCCACTGAGAGCACAGGGAACCAGGAGTCCTGCCCACCTGGGATCCCAGACACAGGCTCGGCGTCAAGGCCAGATACCCCCGGGACAGCACAAAGTATGTACAATCCTGGGAGGGTAACAGAATGCAGTTCCCCAGCCTTGCAGGAAGACAGCTTTACCCAGTGGGGTATAGGGAGGAGTCACAGCCTGAGAGGGATGGAATAATAGCTAAAAGCCCAGTCAAGGACATGGGTGTATTCCATACATCATGATTTGACTCACTTTGTCTTATTGTAGTTACCACCTTAGACCCCAGAGGTCCTGCCCTGGCTGGAAAAGGAGGGAAACCCCATCAGACTTAGATCAGTACTTGACCCTGTATGGGAGCCAGGGCTACAGTTCTGCCTTCGCCGCTGGCCACTTTACCAGCAGGGCTGGCGTCTATTTTGCTGGAGTTGTTTTGGAGTCTTCCAATGAGTGTGGCTTAACACCTGACACATACAAAGCCTGCCATACAAGGAATGTGGTGCTGGTGGTGCTAATCCACAGCCACATTCCCTTCTCCCAGATGCGTTCCAGAATTCAGACCATTTCCAATTGTGTGAAAGTGATATAGTACACACATTTCGTGTTACATAACACACCCAGCAGAGCATCCTGTAATTAAGCACACTCTTTTCCTATAATCCAGTGTCTAACTGGGATAGGTAACATCACTTGAGTTTAAACTCTTTTATTTACATATTTAGTTAGTGAGTTTTTAGGGTTTGGGGGATTTGTTTTATTTTTACTTTTTAATCTGTGGTTACAGGGGGAAAATAGTGAAGCTATCATATTAACTGTGATCAGAAAAACCCCAGATGGCAAGGTAGATCTGCTCCCAATGGGTCTTGGGCCCATTCTCAGCAGCTGCACACCTCTATAAGGGTTGCCTCTCCCTCCATGACCCACTTTTCCTCCCTAGAGTCTGCAGAATCCAACCCCAAGATTCAGGAGCAGTGTGGTGTGGAGCCCAGCACAGAGGACCCTTCAGCCCACATGCTACCACTGGATTCCCAGGGAGCCAGCTTGGTAAGCCCCTTGGCCTAGACTTTGGGGCCTTCAGGAGAGCAGGCTGTATGGGTTAGTATTTGAAGCAAACGTGTAGACAAAGAAGCAGCTTTATTTATTCACTAAAAAGTTAGCCTTTGTGCTAAGAGACTCCCTCTGACAAAGAAAGGAGGGATTAGGTGACTGCAGAAAGGATCAGACCGAGAGTTTGTTGTGTGGACCTTCTGGAACAGGTGATGGAAATAGAGCATAGACTTAATTTTATTTTTTAATAAAGGGCAGTTGGAACCAAAGTACTGTGGGCCTAGAAGAGATGGGGCTCGGACTGAGATCCACAGCAGCAAGGTGAATAGCTGGGCTAGCCAGGAAGAAGGATGAGTCTATGGCCCTCAGCCACCTCCCCTTTCCTCCCCCGAAACAGGTCTGACAGACGTTGGTATCCGGGGATCGCCACTGCAGTGTGGAAATTCATGGACACTGGATGTTTCTTAATCTCTTGTTTTTAAAAAGTGATAAATTTGTTGTTAGGTCCTTGGAGCTTTTCTTCTTTCCAGCCCGGGGATCCCTTCCTCCTTCAGCTCTTGTCTGCACCCCACTGCCCCCACCCTCAGGACCGATTAAGGAAGGAAATAGCAAACTGACAAAAGCCTAGCCTCCACTAGCAACATAGAAAAATAGACGTCTGGAAGTAGGAGGTCGCCTCAAGGTTTTCCTTTCTTACTGTGGAAAGCTCTGCCCACAGAGCAGGGCAGCCTACTTGGGAGACTGCTGCTCTAAAGCGGGTACCCAGACCAGTGAGGGCTTGCCAATGCGCCATCTGCTGGACATAAAGGGGAAGTGCATCTTGTCCCTAGCTCCCTGAGAAACCTCCAATTGTGTGGCCACTGTTCCTTGTTCAAACCTGACACAAAGACTGTCAGAAAACACTGTGGCTAGAAACCCAAAGGGCCACCTCTCCCATCGTCCTACATGCTAAGGTCAGAGCAAGACTAACACCACGCACAAATAGAGAAACGGTCTCTGCTGCTAGCCAGGCTTCTGTTGTCGATTCTGATTTTCCCAAAGAATTAAAGCGATGAAGGGAGAAGACAAGATTCTTTCACCCCCCTTTTCTTCATCAGTATCACACAACTGAAAACAGCATAGCCTGGGCAGTGAAGAGCTGTGTACCCCACCCTACCCCACCCCCACCCCCCAGATAGGCTTCACTTGAATCCCTCTCCAACACTCAAGGAAAATACTATGGCAGGGTTAGTCCAGCTTAGAAGATCACTATAAAAGACACGTGAGAGATCTTCTACCTAATGAACACCACACACATCCAGCCGGTCTCCCTTCTTTATTGATCTCTGGCTATAGCAGGGGCCTGGGAGACCAAGAGCATGGGGGAGTCACATGCGGTTCAGAGTGGCAGGTCTAATGACCATGGAGATGGACTTCACAAGAACAGGGCCCACTGTACAAATGCATGTATTTACAAGAGAGGAGGAGGCAGTCACCTGGACTTGGCCTTATATGGGGTGACGTGGGGCAAGGAGCCTGAGGACAGGAAGAGGCTTTACCTGGCTGCACTCGCTCTGGGTGCTCCAAGTTGCTACCGCCCTGAGCCCCTCCCCATCTGCCTTCCACCCACCAGGGGCCCCAGGGAGGGGGAAATCTCTTAGTGGGCCAGTTCGGGGAGAAGGGAGGCAGGAAGGACCTGCTCTGTGTCAACATTACTGGGTAATACTTCCCCCTGCTTGCACTGGGGCTAGCTGCTCTCTCCTTCCTTTGCTTGTAAGATACATCCTGAAGGAAGACCTCAGAGCGTTTACAGACATTGGTCGGATGAGGGCTTCCTAGTTCCCGGGGACAGGAAGGAGGCAAAGGGTCAGAAACCCATCTAGATCAGGGTACAAGTCCCTCAAGCCCAGACCATCCCCAAGTTCTTGAGGACTCCAGGAAAGACTTCCCTCAGACAGAATCCCAATGGCTCCTCTCCTCTCCCAGCCACTGTCTGGGCACAGGAGAGAGAGAGAGAATTTGCAAGGGAATGGGGCTGAAGAAGTGCAAGTATGGGATCAAGAGGATGTTCCCCACTTCATCTTAGGAAGGAACCTGAAGGGACACCTGCCCTTCCCATGCAGGGCTTTGAAAACTGCCAGCTTCCTATCTTATTCTGGCCCTTTCTCAGGGAAGAGAAGGGAAACCCAGACCTGCCAGCTAAGATCTGGGGTGGGGGACTGAGGGAACCCCCAAAATGTATTGCTTAGAAACTTGGAGGCAAGAAGGATGGGGAGGGCCTAGGGGGCTGGCATCTCTGACCCTCCCCTCCAAACTGTAGGAAGCCTGCAGGGAGCTTACTCCTCCCAAGTGGCCGCTTGGCCAAAGAAGGAGTCCAGAGGCAAGGGATGGGCACAGTGACCACTGGGGGCCTGTGGGTGGGGAGGGGCCCTTCCCACACCCCACCCACTCCAACATTTGGCTCTCAGGTGAGCTGTCTCTCCCACAACCAACACACTCCCTTGGAGCAGATGGGGGAACCAGTCCTGATGGATAGTGCTAATGACATCGAAGACTTTGGACTCAGTGAGGACCTAGAGAAAGAAGGAGACACTTCAGAGTTCTGTTCTAGGATTTCATATCTAACCTGACCTTCCTTCTCCAAATTCCACCCAGTCATCCCTTGATCTCTATTTAGGTGCTAATGCCCTTCAAAAGCATGGCAGCCAATGGCGTGAGCTGGGCTGAAATAGAAATCATATTCATTCACCTGCTCTCACTGAGCCTTGCAACCAGACTTGGTGCCTGTTTCCTAATCTCACAAAGGCTGATGTATGTGTTGCCCTACCTGCACGGTCCTGTACTTTCTTCCTTCAAGAAACAACTGTGGGACCAAAGAAGGTGGTAGGAGTCCCTTGCTTCCCACCCCTACCCTGGCTTAGTCTGATGCCTCCAATTCTCTGCTTTACTGCCTGGAAAGAGGAGAATCTCCTGCTGAGTGGAGACCAGAGATGAGCCACCCGAAGCCAAACTGGCCTGGCTAACCTCCTGCCTCCCAGCTCACCTGGCCAGCCCCCAGTTCCCTAATCCAGATTCCCATTCTGGTTGTGCTCATCTTCTGCAGGGGAGGATGGGGCTTCTTCCTCACAGGGGGACAGTTCATCAATGGACATCTGGTTGGTGATGCCTACAGAGAGTTCCAAGAAATCTGATATTAGGCCAAGAAGTAGTTTTTCTAGAACCAAAGGTGTATGTGAAGAAAATAAGAGGACTGACCCTCATCTACCACCTGCATCAAAACTGAGCTACATGAACCCCTTCCCATATGGAACACTCACAGCCCCTGCACACATTGCAGCCAGCACCACCAAGTTACCCAGATCTCTAGGGGTGCCATTTGGAGACAGTTAGAGAATACAAGGGGTCCAAACGGAATGTGCACAAAGTCCCATGACTTAAATTACTATGGCTGTCCCTATCATCTCTTCAGCTCTTGTTCTAGAACAGCCCAAGTCATTCAAACAGCCTTTCCTGTGGCTTCCTATTTTAGCCAGACTGGTTCCATTCCCAACTCCAGGAGCCAAGGAGTTTCCTGGGACTTAACAAGAAGGGGACTGCTGTTGCGCTGCCAGTCAGTCCTAGAATGTTCACACATGTGCATACATAACAGCACCCACCGCTTGCTGCCCGTTCCTTCCACTTCTGTTTGTTCTCTTGAATGTACTTGGTCCAAGTGGCACGGAAACTGATCACATCAGGGTTGGGGTCTCCTACGTCCACATCTAAAGAAGGCTGGCGCCACTGGAAGCTAGGAATAAGACCCCATACACACACCCAATTCCAGATATAAGACCCAACCCTCTTCAGAACCTACTTCTTAGCCCTCAGCATAGAGATAAAAGATCAATAAAAGGCTGAGGGGTCAGAGTTCTCTTTTCCCTCTTCTAGATACCCCCCAAAATCCTTGTCTCTCTTCCCACAACTATACCCCTTCCTGTCCACTCTTTTTCTCCTGGTAGAAGAAAAACAAAAACAGTATTATCTGAAAGACAGCATAGACCCTTAAAGGAAAAACAAATTTTGGAGGCCTAGGTATAAGTCACACCCTTCTAGTCCCATCCTTTTGTGACAAGCAGAGAGGCTCTCAAACCTAAAGCAGCCCACCTCCCTCCCACCTCCTTCTAGCCTGTGTCTCTTCTCATAAAGGTGTCCCCTCTGCATTCAATGATCCAGGACACATGGTTACCCCAGCCACAGTCACCTGGGCTGACTTTTAGGCTTGGAATCATCATCTGCCAAGGGCTGGACACTCTTTTCTGCCATATCGGTCAGCACAGAGAAGGTTGGCTCCACAATGAAGTCAATGAAACCTGCAGGAAGTGCTTAATCAGCAAAGATGTCTCACTTGGAGAGCTAGGCAGAGGTGAGAGGAAGCACAGCTGTGAGACCCAATTGCAAATAACAAGGCCTGGAGAAATGACTTGAAGGAAGAGCTTTCCCATTGGGAACAACTTGGAGAGCCCAGAAAGATCCTTCTCCTTTGTCAGAGTGCCCCATCCAGCCCTTCATCCTTGCCTCAGCAAGAAAAGCAGTTTGGGGGGTTGGAGGCTTGGAACAGGCCTAGCCAAGCCCAGACATCTCCCTTCCTCTTCCCCTCAGACTCACCTATCTGGGACTGGGCCACCAATGTGGAAGTGCGATCACAGAGTGGAGAGAAGGGCAGGCCCAGCTCTGCCTCCTTGTCACCCTGGGGAAAGAGGATAGATGCCTCAGGGTTGGGAGGGCTGGGGAGATGAATGACTGCAATGGGAGAAAAGGATGCTGCCCCTATGACCTGAAAACAAGGGTGCATAGCAAAACCCAAAGTCCAGGTGGGCTGATAAAGACCTTACAGGGTTGGGATCCATTCAAGAGTAAAAGGTAGGAAACTTGCAGAGCAGGGGGTAGAAAGGCTCCACTGACAGGGTTACCTGGCGGAAGAACTCTTCCATTAGGGCCTTGGTCCAGCGGCTGTGGACTGACCACTGCTTAGTTGGGTGGCTGATGTCAGCAGCATGTAGCAGAAGAGATAGGGCCTTGGACTTGTCAATCCTGGTTAGGGGAAGTGTTAAAGAGAAAGAAGCTGATCTTCTAGGAAAAGGAAACCTTGGCCATTCTCCAACTTCCAGTCACACACACATACACACACACACACACACACACACACATTTCCACATAACTCTCTTAGAATCAATGGACATGAATTCAACTCCCTCTCATATCTACCACCCACTAGTTGTGAGACACTAAGCAAGTTACTGAAAATGTCATAATTCATCTTCTTCAAGACAAAAATGAGAAGCCACACATTGAGTTGTTCTGAGAATTAAATGACTTATAACAAGTATTTCAAAGTGTCTGACACATGATATGTACCCAGTGATGTTATTTACAATGATAATCATTGTTCTTGCTGTTAACTAGCCCCCAACAATGTCCTATGACGACGCCATAGTTTCTATCAGACACCATACACACAGGTCAACACATACCTCCAGGGTACCAAGTCCATTCTTGCTTATACAACACTTATCCATTCCCAGCCACTTCTAAACAGCATTAATTAGAATTATAACATTTGTCCTGTCTTCATTTTTGTTCTTTTTTAACCTCACACAACTCTCCCAGTAGCTAGAATAGGAGCTAGTGTGGAGGGAGGCACTTCACTGTTCCCATTTCAGACAAGGACATGTCCAAAAAGATTGATTTTATTTCCCAACATTCCAGAGAAATCATGTTCCGCAATTACAATAAAAGCCCATCCAAGCTCCTCCTGGTCAATGCCCTCCATCAGACCAGTTAGACACAAATCCAAAGCCACATTCACAAACACCACACACACTTACCCATGTATACTCAGATGAGTGCCTAGAGCCAGGAGAGTCTCTGAACCCAGGTAAGAACCCAGGCGTACCACTGCCCATTGTACCCTGATCCACAAGGCCTTCTCTCCGGCCTAGCCCTGCCCCACATCCCTCCATGTGTGCTACCTTTCCAACTGCTGCAGTGCTGTCTTCATAGACTTCACTTGCTGGAAATGGCAGGACATGTCTGTGGCCAACACCATCTCAATAACCAGGGCCCGCAGCTCTCTAAGTGGACAAACAGAGAAGAAACCAGTCCTTTCAGCAAGGGGTAGGACTAAAAGATAAGGGGGGAAAGAAGGCTTGGCTAAGAGTTTCGGGGATGGCACATGCTGGCCTGTACTCACGCAAATTCATCCTTGGTGAGATTGATAAAAATGTTCATCTCATCATCCTGCATCATTCGAAAGACAGAGCTGATGTGGTGATTCTCCAGCACCGATCGATCATTGTACAGGATGGCACATTCTGACCTGTGAAGCTGTATGTCATGCCCAGCCCCCTATAAAGGGCTCCTCTGGCAGCTTTGGCCCCTCCTGCTCCTGCCATGCCCCATTGCTCACTTGGTCTGAATGTGGAAGCTGTTGGTTGTGCCTGTGTGCTCATAGTCATGGATGGCTGCAGCAAAGATGATGGCCAAGACCTCAATCTCTGACAGGCAGTGCTAGGGGAAGAGGAAGAAAATGAAGTAGGGCCAGCACTCTGCCAATCACTCCCAGACATCTCCTCACTCCACCCATCATCAAAGCTAGCCATGTGTTTCAACTCTCAGAATTGCCAGGGACCTTCCTCTGTTCCCACCAGTCATATGCCAACTACACCCCATCATGTGCCCCCAGCAGTGCACAGGAAGTACACCTGGGAACTCTCTGGAGGAAGTGAATGCAATTTTACTCTGAAGGTGTTGGAATTCCAGGAAGCAGTATAAGTAAAAGGGCACTGAAAGAGCAGCCAAGGCTTCCTAGTTCTAGATCCACAGGCCCTAAACAGCAGGAACATGGTCAGGTACCTACCACCATGCCTGTGCGGAGAAGGAAGCAATGGACAGTCTGGGTCACATCGGCTGCGTGGATCTGGTTGTGGTAAGGATTCTTATATTTCCCATAGCCTGTCTCCAAGGCCTCCAGAAAACTCATCAGAAACACTGTGGGAATCTACAGGAGGAATAGTGACATCAAGGATCCACAAGAGTAATGAGACAGGCAATCCCAGCACTCTTTTCAAGGTAGTCAGGTGTGATGATCCTCACTCTTATCCCAGCACTTGGCTGAGGCAAAAAGTGTGCAAGCTCTAGGTCAGAGTGGACTCTATAGGGAGACCTCCACCTCACTTCATCCACCCACCTTCCCCAAAAAGAATTGGGAGTGACCTAAAGGACTAGCATTGGCTCTGCTAGTTCAGATTCAGGCTCTACCACCTGCAGCCTGTGTGACCTTGGATAATCCACATGTTTTCCTGTGCCTTCCTAGTTGCAAAATAAAGATACTACTACCAACCTGGGATTTAATGAAAAAAAAGTACAAGGCATTTAGTAAGTACTCTCTGAAGAGCATCTATAATTATTATTTCCATGGAGATTTCTAAGGAAAGGAAAGAAAGCCTCCCTCCTACCTTCCAACCACCTGCACCACCCCCAAATCTAATACCATGGAGAAGGGCTCAGAAACAAAGGAAGAATAAGATGAGCTACAGAGCATCCTTGTAGCAGATATGGAGCATCTGTTCCTCTGAGAATTCCTCCCTGACCACCTCCACCCCACATATGCCAATAGGCAGCCCACCAGACCCACAGCATTTACCCACATGTGCACATACCCCAAGAGCTAGGGCTCTAGCCATCCACTCTCAATTCTGTCCCTGACAATATATGCCCTTGGGATATCTCTGCCTCTTTCAAGAGACTCAAGGCTCCTAGAGGGCAAGGCTACTCTTCACCAGAGTCCAGGAAGGGATCCAGGGCTCAGGACTTAGGGAGGCTTCTGCAGATAAGCTTCAGAGTGACAATGGACAAAGAAGACATGCCACTAGTCAGTCCTGAGCATCCCCCACCCTTACCCCTGGAGGGCTGTGCCCCAAATTCAGGGAATTTTAAAGGACTGTTTCCATGACAACTGCCCTTGCTTTTGCGTTGCCATGGTGTCCCTAGAGGGAAGGGAAAAATAGGGGGGAACAGGAAGGGAAGAGACCATGGAGCTTGGGAAGGAAGCCTGACCATGATGCAGTAGACACCCCTATCGCTAACAGTTGTAAAGCAGTCAGGCAGGCTAGCTAAAGCCAACTCACTGCAGCTACTCTTGGGGGCTCCCTAAATCTAGCCCTTCCACATAGGGAGGGAGTTAGAAAAAGCTGGTATCTGAAGTACATCTGAAAACTACATATCGAAACTGGAGCTTGGAAAGGGAACCCACAGTTCTTGGCCTGAGGAGACAGAGCTGGAGTGGACAAGGAAAGTTCAGGGGGCCAGGTCTCATGAAGCCCCAGAGGAGAACCCGACTGAGCAGCTCAGTCAGAAGAGGAAGAGTCAAAGGTCAGGGAGAGCCTACATGGGCAATGTTCCAGTGAAGTAAGAGAGGACCACTAGGAGGACACCCCCGCCTTTACTACTCAGACCATACCCTTCAAAATCTGCTACTTCACCTTCAACATCTATTGCCACCCCAGGTGCCACCCCATGCATGCCCTAGAGCCACCTGTCAACCCTTCACACTCCTCTTCCAGAGGTGAGTTCCAAAGTGTTCGTTCCTGGCCCAATTCCCTCCCAGTGCTGTTCCCACCAGCCAAAAGACCTGGAGCAGACTTCTTTCCAGATTGTCTTCCTTTCTGCCAAGCATACAGCCCTTCCCAGTTCTGCCCAGAGCTAGTCCGCTCCAGACAATCCCCAGCACAGACCAGAGCTGGAGACCTAGTAGTCAGGTTTGCATTCTAGCCCCTCCCTTTCCCCCAGAGAACAAATGGAGAGACTCTAATCCCAAGGGATGACAGCACTGGGCTCTAGACCTCCAGAGTCCACAGACAGAAGCAGAAGGGGAGACAGATGGCAGCCAGCTAGAAGGGGACAGGCCAGGAAGGAAAAGGAACAATATCCCAAGCTAACTACTTGCAGGCTGATACCTCAGGAAGCAGTGAGTGAAGTGAGAAGCCAGATTACAGCAGTTTCAGGGGATGCAAGAATGGGATGGGCAGGGGTGTCATCCCTGACACTGGGACAGGATGAGGGAACTACGCATTGGGAACCTTTTAGGACAGAACAGAGAGGAGTGGGGAGTCCTGCCTGGAGGTAGAGGTAGAACACTGCCAAACCTTAAAGCGGCTGATGAGGCTATGCCGAGTCAGCAACTCAAAAACAATGGTCCTCAGAGCGTGGTCGTCGGCTGCCCGGTTCAAGGAAAAGACATCAAAGCACCAGAGGTCCAGGTTCTGTGGAAAAGCAATGGACTAGGCAGGAAAGCTCCCCTCCAAATCTCCCTTGTGATGGCAAGATCAGTTAGACTTCTAGGTGTACTTCCCAATGAAGCAAAAAAGCAAAGGTGGTTATGTGGGTCTTCTTCAACCCAGGTGTCTCTCAGTACCAGAGAGACAAGAAGACAATGGTTTGCCTCTTGGGTAAGTAAAAGTTGTCCAGAAGAACATAGAAATAGTTAAAAGAGGAAGAAAAAAAAAACCCACACCACACCACAAACAGAAAATCTGGTAGTCTCAATGGTTATTCAACCCCCAACCTTCTCCTCTTTCCCAAAAACCCAGGGGTCACCTTGAGACATTTGTGGACTGCAGTAGAATATGTGGGGCCCACAGAGGTATACGTTCTCCGGAACATCCTAAGAAAGAACATAGAAAAATCAGGGACAGCCTAGGGAGGAGAAATTTGGCCAATTGGGGCTGTGGGAATAAGTCTCAGGATAGGTAGGGTCATGAAAGATTAGGCTGACTGGGACAGAGGGCACAACAGAGGCCAGGGAGGTTGAGAATGGGCAAACCTCACCGCTCCACGAAGATCCCAGCCTGCACAGCATGCACGATGCTTCGGAACTTGGGTTTCTCTTCTGCCCTGCGACCTTTGGCTCGGGTCTGCTGGGTGAAGGTGGAAGCCAACCAGTCCCGCACCTCTGAAGGCACGGCATCTGACCGAAGTTCCCGAAGCTCATCTTCAGTGTCTAGGATTTGCCTGAGGACAGAAGGAAAGTCACAGCTTGAGACCCTGCACCCAGCTATACCCACTTAATGTCTCTCCCACTCAATCTTCATCTTTCCTTTATTTTACTACAGCTCTTTGTATCTATCTTCCTATGGAACATCTCTAACAGTGAAACAACCCACTGTGTATGGCCGTGAGATCACTATGGACATGACTTAGCAAAGGGGAACACTACTTTCCAGGGATGCTCAGGGCAGCATAGCCCATCAGAAATAAACTACAAGGTTCACATACGAATTTTTTTTTTTAATTTTAGGTATGGTGGAGGCAGAAGAACCAGGAATTCAAGTCAAACATTAGCTACATAGCAAGGTCAAGGCCAACCTGGGTGACATGAAGTCATGTCTCAAACAAACAAAAACGACAACAAATAAACTTAAATTATTCTTCTAGTAGCTACCTTAAAGTAGTAAGAAGAAACTGGTAAGGGCCTTAAGAGATGGCTCTGTGGTTAAGAACACTTGCTATTCTTGCAAAGGTTCAGAGTTCAGTTCCCAGAACCCACATCAGGCAGTTTACAACTACCTGTAATTCCAGTTCCAGAAGATCCCACACCCTCTCTGGCCTCTATGTTGGTACCAGACATGCATGTGGTGCACATATATCCATGCAGGCCTTCACATATACAAGTAAAATTAACATAAATATTCTTTTTAAATTTCAAGAAAAAGAATGTTTTTAAATTGGTAGAATGTTTCATGACAAATTTTATTTAAGCTAATCCATCTAAAATATTATTTCAAGAAAAAAAAAACTAAACATATAATGAGTGAATGGCATATCTTGTGTTCTGTTTTTCTATCTTTAAGAGCCAGCATATAATTTACAGACATATTTCAATTCATCCTTGTACTATAAGTCCTCAGTAGCCAAATAGAACCAGAGTCACCTCTCCTGGCCAACACGGGTCTAAAGAGGTATTCCATGTGGGTGAGGTTAGAACTAGATGGTTTCTAGGGTCCCTTGCATCATTGTTTCTACCTTTGTCTTTCCCAGCACTGGGGATCAGGCCAGGGTGTCAGGAATGTGAAGCAAACACTCCACCCCTGAGCTCCACCCCAGCCCTTTCCAGGCGTTGTCTATCTCAGCATCTCTCCACCTCTTTATCTCTGCCCCATCCTCTTTGTCTGCAGCCCTCATTCCAGCCCTTCCCTCCTCCCTCTCTGGGGCTCTGCCTATCTAACATCTTCCTTCTCCATCTGCATGCCTCTCTCACCTTGTCTCATCAATGTAGACAGCTTCCAGCAGGGAAGCTGTGTATTCCAGGTTTTTCTTCAGCTCCTCGATGTTAACCTCCCCATTCTCCAACTGCTTCACCATGTAGCGCAGCCTGCAGGGTGTAAGTACAGATGCTTAGACACTACAGCCCATTCAGGGGGGTTCCCCCATTAGGGGGCACTTTGCAGAAACACTTTCAGTCTTCTGAGATGTTAATAGTCCTAACATTAATGACAACAGCAGTCAGTGTTTTTCATTCCAGGCTCTGGCTTCTACCTATAAGTTAATATACACCCCCCTCCCCACCACCCCCCCCCAGTTTTAGCCTAGGCAGTTGGCAGTCCCAGGAGGGATGTTGCAGGAGGTGATTTGTTTCAGTCTCCATACTTCCCTAGGAGAGATGGCTTTGGGATCAACACCAATCAAAACAGTCCCCAGGATCCATTTATTATCTTGGTCAAGGCAGGGAGGGGGAACACATCCACAGCCCCTCGATCCAGGCAAGGATGGCAAAGGCACAGAACAAAGACCAATCTGAATGCTTTTGCCTGGCCTCACTCCACGCAGGCAGAGCTAATGGATTATGATTCCAGAATCCATCAACCAGGACAAAGCAAGTTAACCCCTGGCTGTCCAGGCCACAGATAGCCTCAAGCCGTCTCTGACCTAGCCAAAATTTAACCCTCGCAAAATGGTAGGGTGAAGCCAGGTTCTTTCTCATTCATCTGATGCCTTCCCCTTCACATTTTGCAGCTTTGAATTCTGGGGGGTCACTAATTAACTGAGAGGTTTCTTGGAAGTCTAGCAAAAGCAGCTCAGAGTTGTAAATGACACTAGGGCTCCCTCCCAACATCCACCCCTCTATACGAGGCTCTCCCATCCAGACTGGGTAAGACAGTAGCTAGGACAATTTCCCACTGAAAGGGGTTTCAGCAATCCAAGGTCACACTGTGAGTCAGGGAGGAAAAGAGAATGAGTCAGGGACCAGAGGCTGAAATTAGCATCAATTCCCAGGGATGCTGGGGGGTGGGGGGGGGAACAATGGCATTCCTGAACAGAATCGGCTATAGAAACCTGGGGTCTCAGCAGCTTTGGAATAGGGGCTCAAAATAGCTAGCCCCAGGAAGTATCACCAGCCAAGTTCCACCTCAGAGCCCAGCCCACCTGGCCCATATGTCTGAGAGTAAATAGGGCAGAAGGGAAAGGGGCCAGTCTGGGGGTGGGGAGCTGGAAGGAGGAGCCCTGTGCCTCTTGAGTAGGCTCTTGCCCACCTCATTACCCATGCCTCACTGGTTCCATGTAGAAACAATCAGTTGTCGACAAGGAGGGTAGGCTTAGGGAAAGCTCAGTCCATTTCTGCTACACAAGGAAAGAGAAACAGAAAAGGGACTAGACATCTTGGAAGGCTTTCCCAGCCAAATAAACAAGAAAGGGCCACCAGCCAGGAACTGCCAGAAAATCACAGAACAAAAAGGTGCACTCTTTGGGCCCAGACAGGGCCTCCCTCTCTACTTAGTCCTGGTAACACAAAACAGAAAGAAAATCTTCTACTGCCTGTGATTTAATTCTCCTCATATTCCACACCTTACCCTCATCTGCTACTTCACTCACCAGTCCCCCACCCCCACCCAAAAACCCTGTCCCCAGCATTCAATACCCACCACTGTCTTTTCCAACCAAGCTAAGGAAATATAAGGGCTGGCTCCCAAATGAACAGCCACACCCACGAGTTCTCATTTGCATTTATTTGCATAACTGCTAACAATGCAGCCAGCTCTACATTTTGAAAATGTTTTCTCCTATTTTATCTCATTTTATCCTCACAATGGGCCAAAGAGGGAGAAAGGTAGGGAAAGGATTGCAAACCACATTTCCAATGCACAAACCCAACTCCTTGACATGGTTTTACCACACTGTAGTCTTTGAGGCTGAAATCCCAGGTTCAAAGCTCACTTCCTGAGATACATCCCTGGACCAATCACTAATTCTAATCAATGTGCATTAAAATGTGGCCTCGAGATAAAATAAAAATAAAATGTAGCCAAGAGAAACTGGAGAGATGGCTCAGTGGATGAATACTTAGCTACTTATCCAGAGGACCTGAGTTCAGTTCCTAGCACCCCTGTTCTTCCAGCTCCAGAGGATTTAACACCCTTTGCTGGCCTCACACACAGTTGGTATACACATACCATACACAAAATCATACACACATACACATAAAAGCAAAATATTTTTTTAAAAAGCATGCCTGAACTCCCAGCACTTGGGAGGCAGAGTCAGGTGGATTTCTGAGTTCAAAGCCAGCCTGGTCTACAGAGTAAGTTCCAGGACAGCAAGGGTTACACAGAGAAACCCTGTCTCAACACTCACTGATAGATAGATAGATAGATAGATAGATAGATAGATAGATAGATAGATAGATAGACAGACAGACATATAGATAGACAGATAAAAGTGGTTTAGAGACAGCAGATACCAACATCACCTTGGATCATAATTCTAAATTAGTAGATTCTAAACCTCACTGAACATTTGCTAGACCAAAGGAAGGCATGCATTTTTAAAATTTAGTGTGTGTGTGAGTGTGTGTGTGTGAGTGTGTGTGTGAGTGTGTGTGTGTAAGGTAGAGGACAATTGGTGTACTCCATTCTCTCCTTTGACTATCACAAGAGTTATGTGGATTGAAGTCGGGTCATCAGGTTTGCCCCAGAAGCTCTTTACTCCCTGAGCCATTTACCATTTCCTTGTCACTGGCCCCCACTCTGCCCCAACCAGTCCTTTAAATCCAGCAAGCACTTGCCTGTTCAATCCCAGCCCAGGAGAAGAAATCCAGTTTAAATGGAGATGACAGAAAATGCCAGTGACTAGTGACTATACAATTTAAAACCTCATTTGAATCTCACAAGAGTTTTAGGAAATAGGAAGCACCTTGAGCCCAAGATCACAGGACTTGTCAGTTTCAGGTTGGCAAGGCTAACAACTCACACTAAAGTTAAGGGGACCTACCTATGTCCCTGTACATTGGTAGTATTAAGACAGCCCAAATCTGACAGTGTAATTAGCATGTGGAGAGACACAGGACATTGCACCACAGCCTCAGCCAGTACCTCATTAATGTTCTGTTGTCTGGACCTGTCAGTGAACTATAGGGCATGGCAATTATCAGTGTGGTACAAACAGTGCCTGGTTTACCTTGGTCTCCATACTCAGAGCAAGTTCATCAACTAGAGAAGATTTGGGAAGACTATCAAGTGAAAGGCCATCTGCCAAAGCTTACAAAATGGCACTACCCAGCCAGGCTTCTGAAAGACTAATGATGAGCCCTGGGACAGGAGCGAAACCGTAGGTTGACTTTAAACAGCCCATTCAAGTTCCACCTTCTGTGGCTGCTAGAACTGACCCAGGATCTTCTGTGGGAGTCTGAACAAAACATGATCCAGACACCAGAAAGACAGGGAGAGGGAGAAGAAGATTAAAGAGTAAATTTGATAAACAAGGAATTCAAGAAAAGGATCTGGACTCGAGCAGCTGAGAGGATCCCGGTGCTGAACTGCACCCTCCTAAAGCCAAATAAACACACACACACACCATATGCTAGGCAGCAAGGCCTCTTTTATCTCAAAGTCCTTCAGAGAGAAGACCCCCTATGCCTCACTAGCTACAGTCCTTTTCCTCACCTACAACACTTCTAGAACAGCCCTCTGTTTCAGACCTCAGAGAGTTCGACCCATGAAAAGCCCCTTCCCTTGAGAAGAGGTTCAATACTAACCAGCCCTTATCAAACTTCCACAAAAACTGAAGTTTCCCAGAATTCCTTCCATTCCCAGCCATACCAATTCCACCATCACTTTCTTCCTCCTTTACTTTTAGCCCTCCAGTCTTGACCCTGGCAGGCCCCAGACGCCTCTAACTTCAGTTGGAAGAAAGACTCTAGAAATAGTAGCCCACAGAGAAGACTGCAGCCCCCACCAGCCCATCTGGGGATTTCCAAAGCTGTCTGCCACTACTTCCAGTACTAAGACTGCCACAAAGATCTCTGTAAACAGGAGGCTTAGAAAAAGACTGCCTCAATCCAGAGGAGGGGGAGATAAACAAAGGGTTGAGGCATAGTAGCTCATCGGTGAAGCCCTTACTTAACATATACAAGGCCCTGTGCTCCCCTCCAATAATGGGGGTTTTAAAAAAATAGTCCTGGCACTTGGGAAGCAGAAACAGGAAGAATGCAATGCATTCAAAGCCAATCTGGCCTACAGAGAGAAGAGAGACATGAGGGCTGGGGGCTGGGGGTGCAGGTATATAAGATCTTAATGATGCCAGGGATCAGGAAGAACAGAGAGAACCCCTGTGAAAATACCTGTCATAGTCAAGCAAAAATAGCAGAGAGATATAGAAATAGGAGATATGATAAATAACAGAGAAATGGAAATATGAGAGTTTACAAGCAACCTGTCCTCACTCCTGCAGCCCTCTTCATGCCCCCCTTCCTGCCCTCCCCTCTCCTCCTCTCTCCCTGGCACCTACCTGAGGATGGGGCCCTGGAGGTGGCTCCTCTGGACAGGAACAGGGTTTGCCATGGAAATCAAAGTTCCCTACTTCAAAGTATCAAAAAGCTGACCCCAGGGCACAAGGGCCCTTACTGGGGAACAACTCCCTCTCGAACCCCCAACTTCCTCTTCCAAATCCCAACAGGACTGAGAAACTGACCAGAGAGCACTTTGTGAACAGGGAACAGAAAGGGCCTGGCTAGAAGGGTGATGAGACAGAGACCTAGCCCACAGGAACTGGGTGAGAGGCCGCGGGAAAAGTTTCACATCTGAATCAGACTGAAAACAAGAATCTGCTGTCAGAAGAGTCCCAGAAAGGCCAGAAATAGCACAGGCCAGCCCCTTGCTCTAAGGGGGTGGGGCTCCTGTTTGGGGAAAAAGGGATTAGCAGGCAATGTCCGGAGGCAGGGACAGGGAACCATCCTGAATCTGTCACAGAGAAGTCTATGGTAGGAGTGGAAGGAGACCATAGGGTCTAAGCAGATCAGCTCCTGCAAATCCCGGCTTCTTCTAGGGCCCTTCTTCTAGGATCCTTAGCGCACCTCAGAGAATGTTCAAGGCAGGAGGGCCCCACAGAATTACTTGCACTTGGGAAGGGATTTGCAGAAGTTAGAGGCCAGAGAAAGCTCACAGGCAGAGAGAAGTGCACCCCACTGCACAGTGAATGAAAAGTCGGGGGATGGAGGGAGACCTGTTCAAACAAAGAGAATGGAGGGGGTGGGCGGGAACTGGCAGAAAACAACAATCAAAAAAAAAGAAAGAAAGAAAACAGAAAAAAAAAATCCACGAGGCTGGCCAAATAATTCCTAGCCTCGATTTTTCTCATCTTACATACGGAGACTGGGGGACACCGTGACTTAACCAGAATGAGGTTAACACTGCTCAGAAGTGGAGGAGGACTGATCCCGGGAGGGGCAAAATAAGGCTTCCAAAAGACCTTGAGGACCAAGACCCCTCTTTCTCCTCCTGACACCCGACAGGAAAGAGCCTGGCGTCTTCATCGCCAAGTGGACTATGCACACAGCCCTAACAGCTTCCCGATTGGCTGCAAGATGACATCACCAATACAAGCTCATTGGGGCTATGATTGGTCCCCTGGGGTTGGGGCGGAGCTAAGGAGGAGGTAGGAGGGTTGAAGCAAAAAGTATCCTCAAATCTAGGGTCGTTTGATAGGCGAGGAATGAGAGAAAGGTCTCACAGGCACTAGTGTGGCCAGAAAAAAAGGGGGGGGGGGGGGAGAAACAGACCTAGAGTTTGGGTTTTATGACAGGGTCTTTTCCCTCCTTCCCTACCTCTCAGAAGCAGAAAAATAAAAAAGACTGTCACCGTGCCAAGGCCTTAAAGCAGTATAAACAAACGAAGTTTAAGGACCTGCTGTTTCTCAGCGGCTCTGAGTCTCTGAGAGGTGGGACAAGTGGAAGTGGACTGCAGTCCACGGTTGCTCTCTAGAGGACTGGTGGCCAAGAAAGGAGAGGAAAGGAGAGTGACCACTCTCTGTGCCCTCACCCTCCCTACCATGGCCACCAGCTGCTTAGTGCTCTCAGAAAGGATTAGACCCAGCATCAGAGTCTCCGGCCAAGCCATTTGGCTTGTTTTTCCATGCTGATTGCGAAGGATGGGTGAGAGAGGAGCAGGTGACAGCCAGCTGCACTCATTTCCAAAACAGCAGCATCCTCCAAGCTGTGCTTGCTCTCCTGCCTGCAGCCCTGTTCTGCTAATCTCAACTTTCCCACTGAGAGGTAGACATTAATTTAAACTGGAAATCCTTGAAGAGGCTATCTCATCATCTTCTGCTCTCTTGTCCAACAGCAGGAAAGATGCCTGGACAAAAATGACTGCTCACCCCCATACTAGATGCTGTGTCACCTATTCCAGCCTATGATTATAGACAGTTCCTAGTAAGGAGAGATTTAGGGGCAATCACTATCCCTTTCCTGTAGTGGGAGGATTCATACATTCATCCACACCCTGAACTGAAGCCTGAATCCACACACTTACCTCTAACTGAGCAGCTAAGTCATCTGGCTACGAGGAAAGACAGAGATATGAAGACCCCCACAAGAAGTCCAGTGTAGATTTCCCTTCAGCTCTTTCATATATTTTTATTAATGTTTATGTTAATATAAGAAGTTACAAGTTTCATTATGCCACTTCCAAACATGTGTCATTCTGCTTTGTTTTTGTTTTAGTTGGTTGGTTGGTTTGGGTGTTGTTGTTGTTATTGCTGTTGTTGTTGTTGTTGTTGAATGCTGTTGAGGTTTTATTAGGTTTTCTTTTGTTGTTGTTGTTGTTTGATTGTTTGTGACAGGGTCTCTCTCTCTCTCTCTCTCTCTCTCTCTCTCTCTACCCCTGGAACTCATGACGGCTGGCCTCAAACTCACAAACTCCTTTGCCTTCCAAATGCTGGGTTTAAACATATGTGTTATCACATCTGGCTTTCTGCTTTGTTCTTATTCACCCCTCTCCTCCACTGCTCTTTTCCATCCTTCCTGACCCTTCTTGCTAGGCCCTCTTCCCCTCCAAATCCTCTCCCCATTTGCTTTCATTCCATCACTTTTTTCTGCTCCCCTCCTTTAAGGTCTCTTCTTCCCCTCTTACATTACCCCTTGAAATTAGAGGTAGAGAAAGCCCAAGCACAGGACCTCCTTGTCCTTCCCACACCCAGCTTTCTCCCTCGTGTATCAAGGACTAATTATTGGCATAAAGGACAAAAGTTGGTTCTGGTCAGATAAAAGGAGAAGAGAGAGGACTGGGTAGTATTGGGGAAGAAAGTACCTAGATAATTTCAAGGATCCAAAAATCATAGAAACTGGAAACAAATAAACAAGGATATCAGCTAGGTCTCATTTTAATATGACTTGAGTAAAACTCAGGAGAATTTATTTGCCTCGATTTTGCTGACTGTGTAGGACCATGGGAAAATCTCTCTGAGTTCTAGTTTCCATGTTTAAATCTGGTAAATAACACACACTTCCCAGAAGTCTAGTGAGGACCTGATGAGATAGTTACGAAAGCACTTTGGGAACTATACAGTGGTACATCTGTGCAGACGGATATTGCCATTAGTCCAACCCTTTAGCTAGTTTTCAAATATTCATTGAGAGGCTTCCATAAACAAAGTCCCAAACGCCCACTAGTGCCCAGGACCCAATTTTCTCATGCAGTCCTCAAATGGAACCTGAGCTATGCATGGAAAACCTCCAATCTCTCCAAGTGTCTAGGGCTTTTCTCTTTCCCCTGTAAGTCCACACAAACTGGGAGGAAGCAGAGGCAGGGGCAAGGACCATGCAAAGCTTGGAGCTGCAGAATCCAAGAGCAACCAGATCTTTGCCATACATTCCCCTCCATCCCTGGTTCCCATTGCTATCTGAGCAACCCTAGTACTGGCAGCTGGCTGGGCAGAGTGGCGGGGGTGGCTCCAGAGATAAAAATAGCCCCCCTAGTGGCAGAATTCGGATGCCATTCTGGAAGATGGCAGACCTCAGGTTGACATAGTAGTCACGACAGCCATGGGAGATCTCTAGGCACTGGACAGAGAAAGGGGTGGAGAAGATGTACTGTCAATACTTTTCCATCCTGGGAGCCTACTGTCAATACCTTCCATCCTAAAAGAGCAAAAGGAGATGAGATAAAGGTGTAGAAAGTCCTGAAAGATAAACAGGTAAAGAAATTTGGGAGGTGCTACAGAAGTAGCCAAGAAAAACACTGAGGCACAGAGTGATGAGGTCTGCTTCTACCTTGCCGGTGTATGACAACTCCCCAGTCCCCTAACTAGAAGCCATTTCTAACAGTTGTTCCTAGCAACAGCCCCAGCACAGCCCAGACTGTGCTGTGGAAAGAAACAATTTAAGCAGTTCCAGTCTTAGATCAGACTAATACAAACCTGTATCCCAGTGCCTGACTGGATATAGCATGCAAATATACCACCTCTCCCTCAGACTCCAGCCCTTAACAAAGGGAGTAATTGGGAAAGGTTGGCAATAGCACAAGGTGAAGAAAGATGGGGGGGTGCCCAGACATTATCCAAAAGAGTGCTTCTCCAGCTCACGTGTTCATTGGCCCCTCCTTGAACTGTGGAGTTCTGCTTATTGACTACCTCCACAAACCACCCCACTAGTCCTTTAGACATCCCAGCAGATGTCTCCAGCAGATGTTCTGCTTCTAGGGGACTGACCAGATGCTTAAAGCAATCTAAGATGGGTAAGAGCTGGAAGTTTGGCAAGAATGGCTGCAGGTGTGTAGAGCAGCAGAAGGCTGGGTCAGCAGGACTGCAAATTGGTCCCAGTACTTTCCCCAATCCTATCAATTAGCTCCAGGAACCAATTGCTTCCTCTGTGGCCCATGTAGCTCTTGAATTTAGGGCCAGGCATTGCAGGCAATAGGGAACCAGGGTCTCTTGGCCTTGATTCCCAGGTTCTAGAGTCCTTCCTTTCTGACTAATTTACTGCTTCCCCCAAATCAGCATTTATCAGGTCTCAATGGAAAATGATAGCTTCCTTTTTTCTAACCTTTGTGAATTTCCCAAGAAGTTCTACTTCATATCTACCCTCAATACATTCTGCAGCAATCAAAACAACAGCCAACTTTGTTGACATTTCAAAGGCAAGCAGAGGAGATGTTACATATCTTCCACGTTGGAATTCCTAAAGCTCCAGCTTGGTGCAGATGCTCCAAGCTCTGAAACTTGGCAAGTGTGCTCACTCAGCTCAGGCTGAAGGGAGTTTCCAAACAAGGTGGACATAGAGGACAGAACTAGGGAGAAGATGCCAGGGTAGATGTTGGATGACTGATACAGAAGGGAGTGGGAAGCTGAGGATGTATAAGGAAAGGGGAAGCTTCATGGGCCCTTAATCCTGTCTGTGAAAGGTTCCCCAGGTACCTGACCCAGAAGGCCCACTCCTTTCCCAGCCTAAACAATGCCAATACCAGCTGGCAGCCTCTCGGCCCACTGCAGTCACTGTAACTATTTGCAAACCTGACTTCGCATTGCAGCTGCACATTCAACTGCCCTGAGAACCCAGCTCAGCCCAAAGCAACCCTAAATATTCCTGACTCTTCTCCCAGCCCGAGCCACAGGCCTCTCTGGATACACCTTGGTCTTTCTCTCTGACAAACTCCGCCAGTGTCCCTCTGGGGATTGCTAAGGTCCCACCCACATGCTGAAGTAGAATCTTAACCTAATGTTTTCTTCCCAACCAAGAATAAGAACCACAGTTAGAGAAGGAGCTAGGGAATGAGAGAGTGCAGAAACTACTGCAACAACAGAGGGAGGATGGCTAACAAGCACCACTTGGGGAGGCCTGCAATGAATGCTTAACAACCACTTTTCTCCTTACTGCAACACAGGACCTCCTCCCCCTATCCAGCTCAGCTCAGCTCCTCCCAGAACTCTCTCCCAGCTCTCTTGGACCAGCTGTCTTCCCTCCTGAGTGGACAATCTTCATATCTAACAACTTCAGCCTTCCTAGTGTCTCACCTCCACCCCACCTGCTGCCCTCATTTTATGCCTCTTTCTCTGAAGCTGTCCTGAAGAGAGTGGGAAAATAGCTACTCAACTTCCATACTTGAGAAAACCAGCCCCTTGAGACTCAAAGGCAATTACTTGGCTTCTTCCCTGGAGGAGCTGAGAGGATGAGGTCGCTGATCAGGCAAAAGAGAGGCCCTGCAGAAAGCAGGAGTTGAGTCTGGACTCTGAAGAAAGCCCCAAAGGGTGTCTTGCAGCCAACTTACCCCATAGTCACCACAGCAACACCTAGAGGGTGGACGCCTCTCCAGAGGTTCGCTGGCTCCCAGCCAGGAATGAGAATGAGTAGGAGGCTGAAAGCATGAAAGGGTGAGTGAAGACAAAAGGGACAGAGAAGGCAACTGGGATACAGAAAAGGAGGAAAAATTAGTGTAGGAAAGAAGGGAAACCCAAGAAAAATTGGGACAAAGGGGCAAAGTGGTAAGATGGTGTAGAAAGAGTCAAAGAGAAAGAAGGGAGAGGACAAAGGCCTTGGGATTTCTTCAACCATTCCTTTGCTGACTCAAAGACAGGCAAAACCTCTTGTCGGGGTTTGATACTGGCTGGCTAGCGGACTGGCTGGCTAGTTGGTCTTTTTATTTTAGAGACAGAGTCTCATGTAGCCCGAGTTGGCCTTAAATTCTCCCAAGTGCTTAGATTGTGGGAATGTACTACCACACCTGGTTTCAAGGTTTTCTTTTCCTCCATTCTAGTCTGAGAGGGCACGAAAAGGGAAAGGTCTAAAGAGGTCCAGGCTTTTCTCTAACTGAATCCCCCTTGTCTGCCAGGCCTATTACATACCCAACCTCTTCACCTTCTTCTGGGCAAAAATGACAAGTGCAAGCCATGTAGAACCACCTTGTCTCCCCAGCCTGCTTCTTGGGGCTCTTGGGCAAGCATAATAGTATTGGGGTTCTAAAGGACTTGTAGAGTTCTTCTAAAATAAAAAGTAGATATTAAAGTAGAGATAGAAGACATGGGGTGGAAGAGGGAGACTATAAAAACTAGGGAAGAGAAATTCCCTGGCCATAGCTGAGAATGAAGGAAGAAGAGCAGACCCAGGAGTGAGAACTGCCCCCTGCCCCCCACCCCCTGCCCCATTCTCCACGGGTCCAGGTAGCTGAGGGATATGATCAGCCTGATGATATTACTCCAAGCCAAGTATTTAGGATGAATGTAAAAGAGGAAGGGTTGCTTCCCATGCTGACCCTTGCTTACAACTAAGAGTGTTCCATCTTTGTCCTGTTCAACCATTAGGACTAGGTAACAAAGACTCCTGTTATCCTTTTCACATTAACCCACACCCTTCACAGTGTATCATCCTTCCAGCCCCATTAGCCTCTCATTCACTGAACTCGGACACATGTCCTCACCCCTCCCATGGGATCACTCATCAGCAAGACTCTACCAAATCATGCCCCAGTTAACTTGATAATTCATGTTCCTGTCTCCTGAATCTTCATCTTTTTCTCCCATCCAGTCATTAGTCCCCCATTCATTCCCTCACAAAGCAAGCTCCCCCATACTGAAAGGTCTCCACACTTTATCATTTAATGTTACTTTCATATAGATAATATCAAAAAACAAAGTCTAGGAGTTCAAGATCACACGGCACAGGATTGTCAGAGTGGGAATTTGAGCCTAAATTCATCTCCTAATATTCTCTCTGCCCTTCAGCTGTCACCAACCTCCACATACCTGTTCTGACCAGTCATGGGAAGTTCTTTCTTTTATCTGAATTTGAGTTGGCCTGTCTCTGGGCCTCTCCCCATCTTAGTGCAGAATTCCCTCTCCCTCTACAGCCCAAAAGCCACTCAGTCCTCATTCACACAGCACTATGGAGGAAGTAGAAATGTGAAGTGTCTGGTGAGAAAGAAAGAAGGTATAAAAACCAAGGAGGAGAGATTCCCTGGTGACAGCTAGAAATGAAGGAGAAAGGGCTCGTTCAGGGAAGACAGAAAAACAAAAACAAAAACAAAAACATAAACCTCCCACTGAGGACCAAGAGGCCTGGTGCTCATGTTTTCTAGAGTTGGAAGGAGCCACAGTTCATCCCGCAATCTTCACAGCAGCTCCACGGCTATATGCAGAGAATGGGTGAATGACAGCAAGATTTACAATACCAGTTAAAGCCACATAAGATTACTGGATAGGGCATATACAATATGAGAACCAAATGTCAGAATCAATCAATCTGGATCTAGTCCCTCAGCTTCCTCCTGCTGTCCTCTGAATCTCCCTCAGGATTGCCAAAATATTTGAATGTGTCACAAATACACACAAAAGATCATGTATACATCATATCCCATTACCAACATGCTCATTCACATACACTTATACTTCATCTTGTCCACGCCTACAACCACATGAAGCATTCAGGTAAGAGCATACCTTCCCAGAATATTAACTGTCAAACACACCATTCCTAACCGAGGGAGAGAAAGGGAGAGGAGAGAGAGAGAGAGATCATCACGGAGCTGTGCTTCCAGCATGCGTCACTCTCTATCCAGACTTATAGGTATACATGTCTCACACTCACAGTTTCAGTCTCTTGTTCACACAAAACACAACCTTTATATCTATGTAACTCATTCAGTTCCTGGCTCTGATCTGAGATCCCACTCCTGAAAAAACAGCAACCAAACCATCTCCCTTTCCTCTACCTCCATTTCCTGCTCACCCCTCCCTCCTGTGTGGAGGTAAACACGCACCACAGAGTCAGAGACAGAACTGGATGTCATGACTTCACCCACACATAACTAATTCATTTCTTTCTTCATTCCCTTATAATAGTATTTCTTGAGAGCCTATATTGTTCAAGGTGCCACCTGAGACTCAGATGAAACAAAGATAAGCAAAAAAATCACTTCAAACACATCCTTGTTCTAGACTCAGCTGTTATGACCTTGAACCTCTGGGGTCCTGAGAATGAAGCAGGGGAGAGACAAGAAAAGAAGATTGTGCCTACACTGCCCCACACACAGAGGGAATTTTTATCTGTAAAATGTAAAATCCTGAGAGAAACTAGGGCAGAGATGAGAGTGATGCTTGTATGCCCTGGGAGACAGAACTCACATCTGTGTTTTCATTTGTGTATGGCCCCCAAAAGAAAGACTTGGGCAGAAGCACAGAGTGTCAGAATTTTACCTCTTGTATAAACGTAGCAAGATGAGAAAAGGTGTGCCTTCCCAACTCTCCACAAGGGCAGGAAGCATATTCACTTCATCCAGTAACATAAGCCCAACAGCTAGTACTCTATCTGCCCTGAACAAGATGCCCAGACTGTTCTTGAATGGTTGGTTGGATAAATGAATGGATGGATAGATAGATAGCAAAAGCAGAAAACCAATTGGGGTTTTTCTTGATTCTAAACAGATCCTGAAAATTCCTTCTACATCTAGTTGTAGTATCTTTCCCCCACGATCCCCAGTGCCCTCTTGTCTTAGATAAGGGTGGACAGCCAGGTCAAATTGTTCTTATTCAGCTGGAGATGTTTAAATCAACATGACTAGCCCCTAATTTTCAGACTGCATTTCTCAGTCTCTTTATTTGTGAATCTCCTGAGTTAGAAAATTTTTCCTTCTAGCCAGAAGTAAAATCCCATTGTTGGAGAATTCCCTAACTCATATAGCCCTAGATTCTTAGTTGATCCTCAACGGGGTCCTAGTATGAGAAATGGGATTCCTGGATGTTCTTTTCAACAAGAAACTACCCTGAACAATTGGATTAGTGGAGGTTTTCTGTCCAGAGGCAAAAGCACCCTAAGAGTCTCTATTCCTAGATTAGAACTTTAAAGGGGGCGGGGGGGGGCGGGTAGGATGTGTTGTGTTTGAGAACCAAGATACATACAAAAAGATTCAGATATGTAGAAATCCCATCTGTCTCCTTTACCATTCAGTGCCCAGACCTGAGACAGGCATGTCTACCTCCCTGTTTCCAGACTAAATAGCCTCTTTTACCCTCACCCGTGAGAGAGAAGGGAGGTTCCATTTCCATTTTAGGGAATTCCTCCTTTCTCACCTCTTTAGAAACAATGACTAGAGGGCTGGGAAACTCCTCCCACCTAGAAAGAAAGAAAGGGTGGGAAAAAAAAAAGCCAGAAATCCTTCTTCAGGTTGTCAAAGCCGTCTCAATATTCAAATCCAGAAAGCCATCAACCTGGGCTCTACCGTTAAATCTTTCTGTGCCTTGAGAAAATGAGACTGAGAATCCACTCCTAGGGATGAACAATCAGCTAGCTAGTATTCCTTAGGACCAGCTTGCTGAAGTGAGATAGACCAAAGTCATCTATCTAACCAGTGAGGCCACTGATCCTTGCCCACCATGGAAGGCCATCTAAAAAAGGCACTATGGAAACCTCCACTGCTTTCTCTCTCCAGAGTTCAGTACCACCTCTGGGGTTCTCTTTTCTCACATCAAAGAGGGAAACAGCCATTAATTTTCAGGAAAGATTTATTTTTGTTTGGCTAGAAAAGTGTGGAGAGTGATGAAAATGAGGAAACCCATTCTACTACATGGCCCTGCTGCCTAGAATGAGAGCCAAGAGAATGTATGAGAAGCCATTAGTGCCATCCTGAGACGCTGGAATTCTGTCTGTAACCCCTGACTCCTATTTCTTCTCAGCCACGTTCTCACCTGACACTCTGTCCTCAGTTTAGTGACCATTGACAGAGCATCCTTTTCTATCAAGACCCACTCAACAAAAATCAATTCAATCCGTTTTTCCATTTCCTCATCCTCGAACTCATTCCAAAGCTGTGCTTCACAGAATCCAGCAAATTGCATTGGCCAGAGGCAGCAAAGGAGGAGGACAAAGGAGCACGTTTGGATTCTAAGCCTTGTTGCCCACTGTGCCTCATTCTCCCTAAGGCCTCTGTAAACAGCAAGCACGTTAACCAGACTCACCTGCCCAATATAAAGTCATCAGCTCATCACTGTTGGTAAAATATTTGAAGAACAAGACAGACATGGGCATCTGTCCACTCCCTACCTCCATTCCCTCTCTGTCAGAACCCAGAGAGAAATGGTTCAATACTTGCTGCTGAGGGAACTGGAGAAGAACAGGGTTTGGGAATGGTTACCATTTTGTTTCCTATCTATTCTCCTCTTTTTCTAGAGCTGCAGGGAATCTCTCAGGGAGATGTGCATCTTCTCTTATCTTCTGATTAAGAATCCACAGACTGTAGAGATTACCCAATGGCACCTGCCTGGGGGGTAAACATGGTACATGACCCAATCCTGTTCTGCTTTGAGGGGCAGGAAGAAAACTTCCTTTTCTCTCTCAGAATGGTGCATGAAACACCTGAGTTCGTCCTCTCCTCTTTCAGTCCTCTCCATGTACTCTAGTCCCACAATAAGGAATGAAGCTTACAAGTGCTTGGAGATCCTGAGAGATCCTATATAAATAAAAAGGCTTTGATTAAGCCAATCACGTTGTTCCTGTCAATCAATCAGTCTTCTTCACTATCAATCACCTGGTCCTCTAGCGTCCAGGTGACGGTTCCACCCACTCCTCCAGACCATTTAATATGCAATTTCCAGACACCAAAGCAGATGATCTTCTTAAGTGCAGGGCACCCTCATCCTGTTCCCTGTGGGATGCAGGGGGAACAACCAATCCCAAAGAAGATATATAGAACCCACAGGTTGGCACAAATATCTCTCTGTGCACTAGATCTGCATCGGTGTGCAAGTGCTCTTCACACCTCTGTGACCCATGAACACTCGTGCACACTGCATATGATGGGTCTCACATCTGCACAACCCTGCACATGGATATGTGTGAGTCAGCCTGGCACCTCCTGAACGCTGCCTGTCTGCAGCCCTGTCACACCGCACATACAGTGCGCTGCCTCTTCGCGCTGCTGCGTGTCAGCCTGTCACCCAAAGGACCACAAACACAAGCACAAGCTTTGCAACTCCTAAACCTGCTCTAACCAACAGACTCATTCTGCCGAGAACCCATACATGTGACCTGGACAAGGATGTCAGGGCCATGTTTCCTCGCACCTGCCAACATGTGTGACCAAGAGAATCTACCTGCCTGGTTCCAGTTGCAGCACCACATACACGCAGTAAGAGAGTTCAACACACACACACACACATTCCCCCCCCAACCCCCCCCCCCCGCCAGAGACTCACAGAGACCGTAGCTTAATCCACATTTTCTTGCTGGGGGCTGACTTCAGCTCCAGGGGTGACGGGCAATCCGACTCCAGCATCTCTGGAGGACTGCGGGGGGACAGCTCCATGCTCAGCCACTGTCTAGAGAACAGAAGGAGGAGACAGCCCCTCTGCTCAGCTTCGGACCCTTACCGAGAGACCCTCGCCCCTCATCCTAGACCCTTCCCACCTGCGGCTGGCGTGGACCAGCCAGGCCGGTGTGTTTCTGCTCGGCCCAAGCTAGCAGGGCTGCAGTTCCTGCGGCTGCTTCTCTCACGCTACCCAGCTGAGCTCTGGACTCCAGCTTCCAGCTCTCCGCGCCGCTGCCGCCGCCGCCACCGCCGCCGCCGCTACCTCCGCCACCACCGCCGTGCGCTGCCACAGCCGCCTCCTCGCCTCCCTCCTCCTCCGCCGGCCAGGGCCCCCTCCCTCCTCTCCCCTCCCTGCTCCTCAACCCGCCCGCCCGCCGGTCTACCGCGCAGTGTAGCCACTCCTCCCCCTCGCCTAGGAGCGCAAGAGAGCCTAGGGGTGCACACACTCAGGAGCGCCCAAGGGCGAGCGCGCTCACAGGCGCCCAGTACGAGTGGCTGCTGCGTGTGCCCTTGCGCGCGGGGGGCGGGGAGAGGGGTAGTGCGTGTTGACAGCGCGCGCGGGCGGCCCGCAGGACTTCGTGTGGATGGTGGGGTGGTTCCCCCTGGGTGTGTTCAGAGTTTCTGTGAATGCGCGCATGTGGTCCCAAGATTCCACGCGTGGCTGGTTGCCCGCGTATCCTCGGTGGTCCTTCTTTCTCCCTGGAGTACCAGGCCGTGGGTGGAGTGAAGCCACAATCCTCAGAACCTAGCCAGGCCAACCCCCACACGCCGCGGTCCTGTCTTTGAAAGGAAAAGTTCTGGTGGCTCTGAGCAATGCTGGCATCCCACAGCTGGCCTCAGCTCCCACAACCGGGTCTTCCGGACCTGCCTCCTTTGCCCGCCCCACAGTGCCTCCTGCCACCCGCCCAGAGGGAATTTCTATGTATTTTAAAGCTCTGCAGATCAAGCAGCCCCCATGCCTTCCTTAACTACCCAGTAACTGCACACAGACAGGAAAGCAAGCCTGATAGCTAGCCTGGACTTCAGGCCTGCAGCCGTTCCAGCTGACTTCATTTTATTCTGCATTCAAAGAAAAAAAAAAAAAAGTAAGAGCTAAAGGCCCAGTGTAGAACAGCCTCTCTGCTGAATAAACATTTTGTGACACAAGGAAGTAGAATTTGAACTCAAGACTGTGTGACAGGGCAAAACCTCTTCCATCCAACCGTGTCCCACCATGGGAACCAGTTCTGTTTCTCTGTTCTCTGAATGAACACCTACTTTGGCACCGTAGAAACTCTCATGCAATCTGCAAATAGAAATGGATTCACTGACTGCTGGTTTTCTAACAAGCCACTAATCCAGAGTTCCAGAATGTGACTTTTCATTTCAAAAATTCTGCGGTTTGGGAGGAGGGGTGACCGGTAGGAGACATATATTCTAAACTATGGAGTGGAGACTCCTCTTTTCTCAGGTGAAGGAAGAGAAAGGATCAGAGGGGAAGTGTTAGACTCCCACTGTGAAAAAACTGCCAGGAGAAGCAGCCACTGGGAAGCACAGAGATAGAAAGCTACAGCAGAGTTGGAGATAGAGCCAAAAGTGACAAGAATCTTGGGACCTCACCTTCTGTCAATCTAACTTCAACAAACATCACTGTTCCCTCCTCTCCAGAGAAGTAATCACAGACCAGAGACCTCAGCATCTGAGACTCTATCACTCTTGCACAATGTAGTTTACAGAATTTGTGAGCCAGCTCCTTTATCACCTGAAGAAGGGATTGGCTGGAAACTACACAAGAATTAATTATGAACTAGGATTAGAGTTAAAATGCTCTAACTCAAAGATTTTATTAGAACTAAGGATTTTTTCTGATACAGACAGAGTGTTCAACTGGAGGTGAAAGGGAAGAAGGGTTCCAGAGTATACTTTCAACATTTCAACACAAAGACAATTTCAACATGTCAACACAGTGACATGCTCAGCTCTCCTAGGCTCCCAATTCCTGACCCTTTTAAGAAAGGGGTCATTGATAAAATCTACCTCCCTTTCCATTTAACAAGAAAAGTGTGCACAGAAGAAATAACACAGTCCCACAGAGACAACCTGTAAGTCAAAGCCAAGTCGATCCGAGGCCTTTTCCACTCTTTAGCTTTCACTTTCTTTAGTCACATGTTCTGGTATTCAGCTTCACCCTCCTCCCTCTAGCTGAAGTGAAATCACATTTCAGCTTTATGAACTTCTAAAGAGACCAGAATATGAAGGTATTCTTGTCCCATTTGAGGGGCCAAAAAATCAGCTATTCTTCTCTCCCTGTCTTTTCCACCTCTCCTCCCCTCCCCCCCCATACCTTTCCTAGGCTTTCTCCCCAGCCTCATCGCCCTCCTTCCTGTTCAGCTTCTGCTGAACTGCCCTGCCATCACCCCTGGGAAAGTCTGCCTCCTCACACACCTTGCCCCACAATCCCTTCCAACAAGCTTGGAGTTTGATAAAGACCAAAAGTGATGCTTTGGCAGCAGGTGACGGATGGATGTGATCTGCCTCCTACAGGAATGCTATTTAAAGGGACAGCCCCACAATCCTCTCTCTCCAAAGTGACAAGAGAAAAGCCTGCTCTTCAGTCTCTACCATGCTGCAAACTCAGCTCAAGTTAACTTCTGAATTCCCCAATCTGCAACCTGGCCTGCAGCTCCTGCTTCCTATTCAGGTGGGAGGGAGAACACTTGACAATTCACTGAGGTGTGGGGGCTGAAGGGGGACTCATCTTCACCTCCTCTGATGACAGGTACTTGGGAGAGGCAAGAGGCCTTGTGGGGAGGAGGGCTGGAAGAACATTCTTCCCCCAACAACGTGAGCACATTTCAGCCATGTGCCAGCCTCTTCACAAAGTCAAACTTTGTGAGGGAAGAATTAACTAGACCCAGGTAGCAGGGTCTTAGATTAAGAAAGTTGGTCATTAGCTGGGACCACCCTTGCTTCAGGATCTGGTGTTCAGGCCACATTTGTTTCCTTCTTGTAAAATGTCAGAGGGAACCCCTACTTTCCTTGTCCAGACCTCAGGCTACACTTGGAGGCTGCCCTCTTTACCTGTTTCCTAGATAGAACAACACAGAAGAAGGCAGCATCCCTGCTGCTCAAACCAAAGATAGCACCTCAGCAGCTAAATCTCCCCCAGGCCTGGTGAGAGGAATAATTTCATCTCACTACTGCAAAGAAACTAATGGGGACTTAATGAAAGCACTACATTAATGAAAATACTGAGACTAGAGAACCAACTCTCTCTCTCTGCAATTAGGGTCAGCATCACTCCTCAGTTCTTCGAGGGTCTAAGTTAAACAAATCGAGGGATCTCAGAACAAAGACAGTCCATAGCTGATTGTGTCCTAGGCTGTAAGAAGTCAGAGACCCTCCTCATGGAAGAACAAGTACCTAAAATGCTGATGCATCCTGTTTTTTCCTGCATCCCTTCACCTTTAATTCCTGCTGGTACAGGTAGTGACATCCATACCTCTCCTCTTTGCTCCATCTACAGTTTTCTGAATTTTATAAAGAGGTACCCTGTCAGGCAGAAAGTCCAGGACTAAGCATCAGACTTGGGTTCCAGCTCAGTCCAACACATGGCCTGATTCATTAAGTCATTGTCACTGAATATGTCCTGACCTGCAGTATAGAAGTCTTCCCTGCCTAGTTTGCAGAATTGCTGTAGGTATAGAAAAATGATTTGAAAAAGTATAGGTGGTAGATAAATGTGTGGGCATAATTATACGTCTGTGAAAGGAGATTATGTCAAATTTCGAAATTTTAGCAGTAGAAAACAAATCTGTTGATGTGGGTGGGTTGCAAGAGAGAAATGGGGGTGATTATAAAATCTGTGTGGTAATAGAGTTAGTTACTCTGTGTCTTGACTGTCACAGATATACAAGCCTGCACATGATAGTGTTGCGTATACATACACAGGGAACCAGTGTAAGTAAAACTGGAACACCTAAATGAGATCAGTGAGTTATATTAATGCCCCATTATCCTGGTTGTAACCATGAACTAGAGTATTATGAGATGTTACCATTGAGTGAAATCGTGTGAGGGTAGACAACATGGTCTTTCTGTATTATGTCTTACAAGTACGTGTAGATCTTGATTTTTTTTAATTAACAAAAGGACATTATTCCTATCTCTATCACCTACCTCTCTAGCTATTCTCTGAGAGGTTCTTTGTAAATGATTCTCCATGCACATGAAAAAAGGAGTCTCTTTGCCCCCTCAAGAAGAAGAACCAAGTAGAGATATAAAGTGTAGGGTCAGCAGGGTATAATGATCTATGCCTAGAATCCCACCACTTGGAGGCTGATGAGAAGATTATAAATTTGAGGCTAGCCTGAGCTACATAACAAGACCGTGAATCAAGAGAAAAGAGAAGAGGTGTCATTGATCAGATATGCCTGAGCCTTTCTCTCCTCATCAGCTGTGCTTGCAGTCTCAGCTGGTCTGACACTGAGTTATCCCTTTGCACATAATGTCCTCTTCATAGGAAGGAAGGACAATTAGCTGAAGCATGAAGCTAGAGTCTCTGTTGCATCTATCCTAAAGAGCAGACAGTTGTTACTAACAAAAATGTTTGTTGATTATGTGTGTCAGGTGAAGGAAGTATTGGCTAACCCCAGGTCTGAAGAAATAAAAAGCAAACATCCACACACAATCCCAAAACAGCTATCAAATTGGTTTAATGAAAGCTGAATGGTTTTGCTGAAAGCCAACAACAATTGCTTCCTTTTCATAATGGAAGCATGGGCATGACCCTAATTAATCAACTGGCTAATTATATTTTCCCATTCCAACTACTCAGGACCTGTGACACATATGATCTGTTACTCCAGCCTCCCTGGCAATGACTGTGTGAATGAAGGATGGGGTTAACTGCTTTCTGCCACGGAGTTACTAAACCCAGTTAGTGCTATCTTAAATGCCCCAGGCTCTGTGACACTTGAAATTCTAATTAGTGCAGAAAAGGGCTAAGTTGAAACAGCCTGTACTCCCTCAAGGATCCCTACTCTTGGGCCCTCTGACCTAATGAGGTATGGGAAATTTAAGATCTACAAGAGAAGTCCCTGCCTGGAGCAACAGCTGTACTCAGACTGACAAGGGGATTAGGGGTTAAGTTAGTCCCACCCATTAGGAGGTAGAATACCGCCCCCCTTAATGGTGTAGGAGGGAAAGCCTGAGTCTGTTTTACTTGGCTGTCAGGTGATCTGGATTGCCCCTCTGATCTGGGCTATGGAGACACACAAGGAAAAGCAGGCACGGTGAGAACAGGGGAGATACACTTTTTACCCACAGTAGATAGGGGAGTACGCTGGCCATGATAACTCGGGAGGACACTTTCCCCTTGCCACAGTGGGGAATGGAGTCAAGGCAAGATGGACCAAGAGCCCTTGAAAGAGAAGTGGGTGCCTGTGCTGCTCTGTTGCAGAAGGAGCAGGCTGGACATTTGCTGAACACATTTGGAAAAGGAGGAGAGGAGATAATCGTCCTAATGAATGTGCAGGAGACAATAGCAGCTCCAGCGGGAGGATTATAAGCTCATTATGGTTTAATATGATGATTGATCATCTCTGCCCGCCAACATTATCCTAGAATAGTGATGAAGGTCGGAGAGGCCCATGCCTGTCAGAGCTGAAGCTGGAGTCACCAGAAGATACACAATATGCTTGTAGGTCACTGGTTTTTCACCACCACCCCATGGTTAAAAATTCATACATGTGGTTCCACACTCCTTTATCTATAAATTGTCCTCCATGGCCCCAGCCTGTCCACTTCTCCATGATTCCTCAGCCCTGGATATTCCTCATTATCCCTTTCAGCTGTGGGGCCTGACCTGTCTCTCCCTGGGCTCCCTCCCACTCTTCTCCCCTTTTGAAGAAATGGCTGCAACTTTCACTGCAGCATGGTTCTTGGCACCTCCAAAGGGCCCTCAGTGGGAACTGGCTGGCAGACGGTTCAAATAGAAGGCCCGGGAAACCTCCCGGTAGGCGTTGCGTAGCAGAACGTAAGGGAAACAGGACTCCAGCATGTCCAGGGTCAAGAAAGGTGACTCCTCCACCACCTGAAACATACAACCAAGAGGTGAGGACTCCCAGAAGACATCTCTGACAATGGCTTTCCCTTTGCAACTCTGAGATTTCAAAGTGAGCAAATCTGACTCACTCTTCCCCTACTCTGGCTCTTGATCTGGCTCCTGATCTGGCTCCCCAAGGCAGAGTATCCTCCTGAGCTCCATTTCAATGGCCCATCCCCTCCATCAGGGATAATGTAAAGGGCACAGAAACAGAAGGCAAGGGAAAAGAAAAACAAACAAACCATTTTCCTAGAGTCTCTCCTGTTCTGGATACTAAATCACACGTGGGCAGCACAGTTAAGATGGACTGCAGTGCTCACTCATCTCAAAGCTTTACAGTCAGAGAAACAATCACCACTGCAGGCCAGGGGGGCGGGGCGGGGGTAAAACCAAATGGGTCCTCTTATACTCTTATACTAGGCCACGGTTCCTCCCTTTCCCAGCCAGCACCTGGGGAGCAGTAAGGATGCTACATAAAGGACCAGGCATGATTAATTAGTTTAATTAGAAGCTTTTATGCTGTGGCAATCCCAGCAGTCCCCATAGCTAAACAGAAGATAGATCGGATGCCTAGATGAGACTAAGGGTAATAGTGAGGCTGTAAAAATGGGCAGAGATGCCATATGCTCAAAACAGCAGCACAGCCTAGGGTTGAGCTGGGTTTCCATCTGGGTGAGAGAAGCAGGGTGTATTTCCTTAGAACTTGTTCACTCTAAAAAAATTATAAATAAATAAATAAATAAATAAATAAATAAAAAGAACTTGTTCATTCAAGAAATCATGTCCCGGAGAGGAGTCCCACATCCTCTGGCAATCCACAGGGTGGGCCTCCCCCAATTTGTGTGGTATTTCAAGTTCTGCATATCCACTAAGGAACAAGAATCTATCGTGTCTGGTGTCACATGTTTCTACTTCTCTTCAAAGACACTTCAAGTTTTTACATCGGAAAGATTTTGCTATTCGAAAACAACACATTCACACACAGTGCACACAATGGCCTCAAAAGAGCAGCAACATAGCCTGGAGGAAAGAAAATCCTCTGTCAAAACCACAGCCCCAGTCAGATGTGGTGACTCATGCCTGCCATCCCAACTCAAGGCTAAGGCAGACAGAGTGTCATGAGATTGAGGCCAGCTTGGGCCACATACCAGGCTATCCAAGGCTGCATAGCAAACCTTGCCTAAAATAATTAATTATTTCATTAATTTAACTAAAGTTAAAAATTAAGATTAAAGAAATAATAACTAACAAAAATAAACTCTGAAGTCCCAAGCCAAAGTCCAGTAACAGAGGGAGTTCCTTGTTTACTGAGATTTCCAGCCCTCAGGCAGCAGATGCAGTCAGGGTGACAGCTTCACGAAAGAGTCACTGGTCCATGGCTTCCTATTCTCTGTGGCACTGAGAACAGCCCTAGACTGGTAGCCCAGTGACGTGGATTCTAGTCCCAAATCAGCCTATATAACCTGAATCTCATTCTGTTCTTCCACCATTTCTCTACCTTTAAGTTCAGATAATGGCTCTGACATCTAAGTTCTTGATTCTGAGAATGCCACCTCTTTCCCCAGGAACCCATGCCAGGAACAGGCTGTCAACCCTGGGGTGGGCCATGCTCATGTTGGACAGTAAGAACAGGAAGACCCTCAGGGAGGGAGGTGCTGGCCAGATTGTGGGATTACACAAATAGCCTTTTAACTCAGAACACAGTGCCTTCCCTGCAATCATCTCCAGTTTCTCTATGGAAACATTTGCATTTAAATTGCTTTGCAGCAGCTAGTCCCTCAATCTTCACCTCAGCAAAATGTGCCTGGTCCTGGCTCTGCTCCTGCCAGGGACAGGAACCTCCCCATCTTTTAGGGCAGGGTTGGGGGTGGAGATCATGGCACAGGAGGTGGGGCTAATAGGCAATTCACAGCACAGTCACCTACCACCTTCCAGAGGAATGTCCTCCTGAAACAAAAGTGAGCAGCAAACAGAGAGTGCCCCATTAATTGAGCAGTTAATGTCTACCATGAACTTCCTCAAATGTCTCCTAATTTTAACCATGCCATCGTGGATAAAGTGCCATGCTTTTGCTGGGCATGAAGACATACATCTGCAAACCCAGCACTCAGAGATTCAGGCAGGGACATTTTGAGTTCAAGGTCAGACTGATCAACACAGTAAAACTGTCTCAGAAAGTAAGAGAGAGACAGAAAGGAAGGAAGGGAGGAAGGATGGACAGACAGAAGGAAAGAAAGAGGAAGGGGGGCAGTGCTTGCCTACCACATTTCTAGCATCCTCCTTCCTGGAGCCCTCACACACCCTACACAAATGTGCACACTTCAAGTTCATTCTCGACCCTCTCCCCGCCCCATCATAATAAAAAAAAAATGGGTAGGCCTTTTTTCTGACTGAGACATAGATACCACTCAAGCTCTCAGTCTTTAAAGAAGGGAGCCTGAGGAGGCAGGTCCCAGGAATGTCTGTGTCTATATTTCTAAGCCCATATACCACATTAAATTAAATTTTAAAATAAACTGGGTATGGTGATATATGCCTGGAATAATAGCACTGTAGACGTAGAGGCAGGAGAACCAGAAAAATCAAAGTCATCCATGATTATATATCAAGTTCAAGACCAGCCCAGGACACATGAGAACCTCTCTCTAAATAAATAAATCTATTTTGTCATAGTTTTAAAATATACCTCTGTATATTCATTGAAGTCTAAGACTTAACTAAGAATACTTAGACTGGGGCTGGAAAAATGGTACCACAGTTAGGAGCACTGGATTTTCTTCCAGAGAACCTGGGTTCAATTCTCAGTACCCACAAGGCAGATCACAACCGTCTGTAATTCCAAGGTCTGACACTCTCACACAGACATACATGCAGGCAAAACACCAATGCATGTAAAACAAAAAAATAATTAATTAAAAAGAAAAAAGAAAAAGAATGTTTAGACTTGGGCCAGAGAGCTAACTCAGCTGGTAAAGATACTTGCTACTAAGCCTGAAGACCTGAGTTTGATCTCTAGAACCTGGGTGGTAGAAGGAGAATCAGCTCCTGCAAGTTGTCCTCAGAGCACACATGCACCACTGCTTGGACATATATACACACAAATGAATGTAAAATATTTTTTAACTCTTAGACTTATCAGAGTTCTATTCCTAACAAAACAAAAGAATAATTCAGTTTTAGTCAAGCACCCCTTTTCTTTCTATCCCATTTGAGGGGTTTGTATACATACAGACTTCTCTACCTGAACATCTCAGCTACAGCCATATATCCTTGGTACACCCACTGTCCATCCCAGTAGGGTGAGCTGGAGAACTCTAATACCATACAAATCTTGAGTGTGTCCTATGAGTTGGGGCACATCCTCTCCCACTGGGCCAGAGAAAAGTAAGTGGGGAAGGGGGTAAGAAGAGGGTAAGGGCAGGGCCTCTAGACAGACCCAGCAGCCCTACCTGCCCAACTTGGAGGATCGGACTATCAGATGAAAACGGTGAGTAAGTATGTTGAAGAGGGAAACGGGGTCATAAGGAAATCACATTAAAGTCAACTCAGCCAGAGCTCCAGGAACTTTCTGCCAAATGAGAGGCAAGCACACAGCTTGAAAAGCAAGGGAATGAGCATGAACTGCCTTACCAAGCTCCCTTCCTTATAACCAAAATTAATTCCTTCCTGTGAGCCCCATAAACTCCTTTAAGTTCTCTCTGTCTATCCAGTATTCTCTTCATAGTATCCTTGAAGACAAGACACTGGTAGGAAGTTGTCGGAGACAGCCAAAAGCATACTGAACAACCACCCAAAAAGGACATTGTTGCACTCCTCCATGTCAAACTCAGGAGCACTGCAAGACAAGGGACCCATGAGCTAGGGTCAAGTGACATCCCATTGTACCTAGAAGTCCTTGAAGGTTCAGCTCTCGGATCACAGGACAAGTCTAGAATGTTCACCAAAATGTGAACACAGATCCAGAGGAACCAGGCAGACTTAAATTCTTAGTAAATGTTTTGGTTATAATATGGCAGGGACCCAAAGACCCTAAAAAAGAATCTCCTGCTGGCCCTTTCTCTCTGTTCCCAGACCATCTTAAACAAGATACATACCAAGCGCATGAGCAGAGAAATGGATTCACGATTTCTGGTTTTGAGCTTGTCAGTCTCCTGGCCCAGCTGCAAGAGGCTGACAGAGGCCACCTGCAGAGGAAGCATTTATAAAGAAACAGATTTGTGTGGAGGTCAGAATAGAACAGCCTCAGGCTACAGGAACTTAAGAAAAGATCAAGGAGGAGCCTTAAGAAGTGCAAGGCTGTTCCTGAAAGCTCATGGTGGGAAAGTATCAGGTCCCTAGGTTTGAGAGACACACATTGCCTGCAAACCAAAATAAATCCCACTGGCTTAGCCTGCCAGTGCAGACAAAAGAAGCTCATCAAATGCCAGGAAAAAGGGCACGAGGGGCAGAGAAGAACCTAGAACAAAGGCTGGTAATGCTGTGCACAAAGAGTAACCTCTTTTCATCAGCAGCCTCTAGACACCTCTGCCATCTGACTGTTTACAGTTGACCCTGTTCCCCAATACTGAGAATGAACCTCTGGTTCAAATAGTAGTTTTAGTATTCTCCTCCTATCATCTCCCAAGGGGCTGTCACTTCCATTTACTGCCAGGCCTCCAATAGGTCAAGGGAATAGGTAGAAGCATGTATGAATCACATAGCCCAGACCCAGGTTACCTGAGCTTGGCAACCAAACAAGGTACAAGGGGACAAAGAGATAGGGTTGGGGATCTCTTTTCTTGGAGATCTTGTGGGAGTCTGCTTTACTTTTAAAATGGCTAGAGCTCATTCTGTCTCGTTGTTTGTCCCAGCTTAAACAGAGACCGTCTAACCAACTTAATGTACCTGGCATGTACTTTTCAGAATAAGGGTATAATTCCTGAAAAAAAAATGTCACCTGCTGTTTCCTTCTGGAAGAAGAAAGATAAGGACATAATTATTAAGTCAAGGCCATGCTTCACAAAGGAAGAGGCTCCCCATTGGTGAGAATGCTCAGGGAGCATAAGGGTGATGACTGTGAGGCAGAATATATGGATGGAAATCCTCTATAAGGATCCAGAGTGGAAAACTCTAGGGCCTCTTTCAACTATGGGAGGAAAATATTATTCAGTGTTTTTCCAGGGGCAAAACTAATATTGATGGTGATACAGAGAGTCAAACTTTGACTAAAAACATGTTCTATGAGTGTCAGACAAAATCTACACAGAATCTACTGTGGTCGTAAACTCCAGGCCTTGGAAACTCAGTCCAAGTGTTCTCAAAGTAAGAGTCAAAAATCCAAGCCCACTTGTTGAGAATGCTAGTGTTTCATGATTTAAACCCAAGCTTGAAAACTGGTGAATGACAGTATAGAGTTGGCAGGGCCCCCAGAGGGTGTGAAACTCAGCATTGCTATGACTTTAATGTATCTCTGATCTCCTGGAGACCAAATTAGAAACACGAGGCTAGGCCTCACTCTGTATTCTAATTTAGGAGGTCTGGGGTAGAGATCAGGAGTCTATTTTAACAAACTCCTTAGGATATTCTGATGTGCACCAACACGATGAATCACAAATCAGTTTAATCTCTTTAGTTTAAAGCCTCAAATGTTTGTCTGTCTGGAGGTCAGAGGACTTTATAACAAAAAACTTTCTCATTGTCCAATCATCTCCCCAAATATCTGGACAGAAGCTGAAGTCCCAGAGTCAGGAAGGTTAAAAGCCTCTACTCTTCCTGCAAGAATGCCATGGGAGGTTAGACTCTACAGAAGATGAAGTCAAACAACTTCCACTCACCACCAGAAACTCCTTGAGGTGCGTTTCAATGTTCTTGTTGTACAGAGTGAAGAGGGCAGCAGACACCTGAATGATGGCTTTGGTCAAACAGTGGATGTTGTTGTTGTAGCCTAGGTTAGCATGGAGGGAGAAGGGACAAAGAGGATGACAAAATGAACAGCCCAGCTGGCCCTACCTGAAAAATCTCTCTCTCTCTTTCTCTGTGTCTCTGTCTCTGTGTCAGTCTTTGTCTCTGTCTCTGATTCTATCTCTGTGTCTCTGTCTCAGTCTCTCTCCTCCCCTTCCCCCACAGGCTGGACCACCCTAATTGACACCAAAACAACTAAATGTCATTTGGGGACTAGAAGAAGTATATTCCTATGGTATTTTTTTTTTTGGAATAGAATTTTATGCACACATTCTCAAATGCTTTTTGAAATAGATATTTACACCCTTAAATAAGTCTATATGTTCCAAGTAACTTATCTTTAGTCTACCTCCCTCTCCAGCAGAAACCTGAATAGCACTACTCCTTCAAATCTACATCTTACTTACCATCTTTCTCAATGCTGAAGAAGGAAGACGGGTCAGTGGCAAGGAGTGGGAGGGAAACAGCAAGAAAGATCAAGAGTAGGCATGCCACCTTATACTCTTCTTCAGGGGATGAGTTATCTGGGGGGACACAAGGGAAAGTAAGCTCAGCAAACTGGAATAATCTCCTACAGGGTCCTACTTCACAGAAGTATAGTTGTGTGCGAAAATATCTCTAACATGATTTAGCATCTATTGTAGACAAGTTAAAAGTGACTAAAGGAGACAGAAGTACCCAGTTATAGTGAGCCTCAAATCCTAGAATCCTGCCCATGCCCATGGCAGAGCAAAACTCCCATTAAGAGCTCTGCTGACAGGCATCCAAGGATACCTGTCAGCTTCTTCAAGAGCTGGAGAGGCAGAAAGGGGAGAAAAAATTCTCACTGATCAAGAGAGGAGAAAACGGATGAATCTGGCAAATTTAAAGAGCTTAATATCAATCCCTAGATTCAGGTCCCTTTGAGGTATATATGACAACACATGGGCCAAATCACAGAAACGTGTAACGGAACATGTAAGAGTGGGCCCGGGAAAGGACTGGAAGGTGCACAGGATCACTGTGGGGAACTTGGATGTCATTCCACACAACCTAGTGTGAGATCATCTGCTATCTAGAGTTGTTCTCTCATTGATTTGTTTGCATGGATCTTATTTCCCCAACCTCACCATAAGTTTCCTGAGCAGTTGTTGAACAAGAGACTCTCACTCAGAACTATCTTCTTCAGCTTGATCAACAAAACCTAAATCACCTCTGTGAACATCTTCTGAAGGTTAGGGACTATATTTTGTCTTACATCCCATCTTACATCATCTAAATTCACAACCCCAAACAAAACCTTCTTTAATTTGACATTCCACCTGCCCAAAGTGGAGCACAAGCCCTTCCTTGCCCATTTTCCATCTTACCAGCTTTCAGATTGGCAATGGCAGCTACCAAGGCTGGGTCAATGTCACAGCTCACCCCTGCAGCACATGCCAGCTCAAAGACACTCAGGGTGACCTGATAGAGAACAAAACAAAATCCTGGAGAGAAATTCTAGCATAGGAGAGGTGCTTGATCAAAGCTACCAGCAGCCAGGAAACCTAGGTCGTGGTATTTTAACTTATAGTTTACTGTTATTTTTCTAGATGGCCATCTCAAGCTTTCTGTAGCCTGCAAAGGGCAAAACTGCTTTACAGAGCTGTGGAGATGGCTGTCAATAAAGTATTTACTGCACAAGCATGAGAACCTGAATTTGAATCCCAGCACCCACATAAAAAAAAAAAAAAGTTGTGCATGGTAGTGTACATTTATAACCCTGGCTCTGGGTCCAGAGTGGAGAGACAGGATGATCCTGGGGTTCACTGGCCAGTTATCCTAACCATATCAATGAACTACCAGTTCAATGAAACATCCTATCTCACAAAATAAGGTGGAGAAAAATTGAGGACACACATGCGCATACACCCATACGCACAAATGGACAAACCCACATGAATACACACACACTGCTTAGCATTCAAGGAAAACCTTATTTTCCTAAATGCTTCATTTAATCAGTTCAGCCAAGGTTACTTATTCACTTGTGCCAGATTACCACTTCCTTTCTTTCATGCTTTGGTCCAAGTCCTTTCAGTCTCTAATGTTGTTCCCTCTTCTCTGTTTACATCTGAGTTATGAGCACCCCTCAAGCTTAATTCAAGACTTGTAGGCCTCCCTGACTCAGTCTCAACTCCTCTCTCCTTCCTTTCTTGTTTTACTGACCAAGCACAGACCATACGCAACACCTGGTATTAGCTGTCTTTTCAGAGGGGAAGCAAAACATGTGGCTTCTTCCCAAACAGAGTCCACATTTTAAACATCCTGTGGCATAGTAGAGGGAGAAGGCCTTTTGGAAGTGAGATAGATCTTGGCTCAAATCTTACCACCACCATTTACCACCTTTAGACATCCCTGTGTCTAAAGGTTTTAACCTCTTTGAGCCTCAGGATTCTCATCTGTAAAAGGGGGACAGTGACACTTATAACAGAATATATGGGTAAAGCATCAACCTTAGTGACTAACAGAATTCCTACCCTCTTCTCCCTTTACTGTAACCAGATCTTTGCACTCTTCTTCATCTTCCTAGTGTTTTGCCTAGGGCTGAACACATATACAAGGCATCAATAGAGACTGACTGATTGATACCTGGATCTCTCATTCGTTGTACTCAGAATTGAGTTCTCAGGATGCAACTCAAATCATGACTCCCATCCCAAGCACTTAGACCTCTTTTGAAGGTTTGTTTTTCTTTTTTCTGGGGGGTTTTTTTGTTGTTGTTTTTTGTTTTTCTAAGGCACATTTTTTTCACAAATGCCCCACACATGTCATAGCAACACATTCTGTAAATAGTACCAATACAGAAGCCACCGTCTGCTCAGCCCTTTATTTAAATCCCTTAGACCCGCCTGCCTATGGCCACAGGCCAAGCATATCAGGGACATAATGAATCATAGGTGGTACTGAAGGAAGAAAGGGATGGTTGACAAGTCTCATTTTCCCTTCCTCTACTCTATCTCTGAGATAATAGAGACCTTCCTCCAGGCTTTCCCTTTCTCTACCCATCTGCCTATATTCTCAAGCAAGTTGAGCCTAAAAATCAGAACCGTCCAGATGATGTGAGCTGGACAAACTCCTGACTGAATGGAGCACTCAGCTTGTCATCAGCAACTGCTGGAAACCAGAGCTATGCATCAAATCAACCTTCCAACAGGGGCGGAGAACCCACTCAAGTGTCACCCTTCACCTGACCCCCAGGTGATTTGGGGCAGAAAAAGGAGGGAACTCTGTACAAGTTTTGATTCCCAAGTAAGGAAGTTCCTAACACCTTCTTTAATTCTTCCAGCTCACCACTTCAAGGATTCCTTTAAAGGAATCAATCATAAGAGAAATAGCCTGTTCATTATACCAGAAGGAACTTGTCCCCAGGCTTTGGCTGTATTTCCTGCATAACACATTTGTTTGTACTAGATGATTCAAAAGGCAAGCTAATTCCAAGGGTGGAGGGAATGGACAGTTAACTCCGTTCACATGCAGAAGCTGTTCTCTCTCTCTCTCTCTCTCTCTCTCTCTCTCTCTCTCTCTCTCTCTCTCTCCCTCCCTCCCTCCCTCCCTCCCTCCCTCCCTCCCTCCCTCCCTCTCTCTCTCTCTCTCTCTCTCCCCCTCTCCCCCTCTCCCTCTCTCCCTCTCTCCCTCTCCCTCTCCCTCCCTCTCTCCCCAAGTTCTCTTCCTCTCTCAAACTTTCCCTCTCCTATGCCTCATGGGTTCCTGAAACAGATGTTAGGGGAGGACTGATATTTAAGAACTGAGAGGGAGAAAAGGCTGAGGCAGGGGTACCTCTGAGGTACCCCTCAGAGGTGGGTGGGAAAGGAAGGAACAAATCTTACAAATAGTACTTCTGACTAAGGAGGGGATATGTTTGCAAGGAACTTGGCATCTGCTTTCCATATTGCTCATTTCAAGTGAAAACCTATACTACTCCAGATCTTACCCATCTCCCCACATAGATGTTTCCCCAAGTCTCTCATGGCTTCCACTTTCTTCTGTACCCAATATGGGTCTGTCCTCTCTCCTTCTCCCTCTCCTCCTTCTCTCCCTCTCCCTCTCCTCCCTCTCCCTCTCCTCTCTCTCTCCCTCTACCTCTCAAAGTCTGCCCACCTTGTTTCCCCCCTTAAGTCCCAACTTTTGTTCTTCAGAGCTCCTTGCAAGATACTATAGACAACTTTTGTCTTCACTAAGTCATCTAACTGAATCCCAAGTTGCACCCCTACCTTAATGTCTGTGTCAGGGGTGACAAACTCCTTCAGGCACTCAATGGGGCCCATGAGAAAAGGGCAGTGGGAAGAAAAAACCTATAGAGAGGAAAAAAAAAAAAAAAATGAGCGAATTCAAAATCAGAGATCAAAACTGACCTGAAGGGGGCCTCGACTTAAGAAGCCAGGATTCCAATCCCCATCCCCCGAGGCCCGGAAGTTCTCTAAATTCAGGTATCTGAAGAATCTCTGCCAAGCTCAGCCACCTCCCCTCCATGCTCACAATGATTCACATAAACCCTATCTGCAGAGAGGCCTAGGGATTTTGCAATAACCTTCCCCCACTCACCTCCTGAAGTCCCTCTTGGGCCATGGCCCTAAAACTGAGAATCACCCCAATGATGGTCATTCGTTTCAGCACATTTTCAGCCCCTGAAGAGGAAGTGTGTTGTGAGAAAAGAGAATAAGGGAGAATGGTGATGATTTTTGCTTTTCCAGGCCCAGCCTAATCCCCAGCTCCTCAAAGCCCCCAACATTCACAGTGACTCCCTCGTAGTTCCTTTAGAACGGTGTTTGTTTACCTGTTAGCTGGGGCAGCAGAGATGCCATTAATTCTGGCTTGCTGAAGTTGGATCTGATCTGGACCAGAATATCCATGTTTTCCACCACAAGCTTCTGCAGTTGAAGAAAACAGAGGCATACCGCAGGGAGATAAATCAGCAACACTCTATCTTCCAGCTCCCACGGTGCCAAGGCAAGACCTTTTCCCAGGCCCCTGCCATACTACCTACCTTCAGCTCCACAATCTGAGAGGTCACATGCCACATCAGGTTTTCACTCAGGAACTTCATGCCATAGGGACCAAGAATTTCAGCCAAGGCTCGCATCTCTGGAATAGAATTTCAAAGGGGACACAGGTCCTTGGATTTTTAAAATGTTGTCTAGGAAGGAAAGAATATGGGCAACCGGTGGGGGGGGGGGGGGAGGCGGGATCTCTAGTCCTATGTATAGGTGGCAGGCCTGGCTGCCTATGGGACAATTTCCCCACTTCTCACTGGTACCTATAGCGTGACTCAACTCACATGATGATAGCTATTTTCTTCTTTTTTAAAAAATCAAAATTGATGTGTCTGTGTGCCTGAATATATGTGCACCATGAACATGAAATTCCCATATAGGCCAGAAGAGGACATCAGATCCCATGAAGCCAGAGTTAAAGACCGTGTGGGTATTGGAGCTCAAACTCCAGTCCTCCAGAGGAGTAGCTGGTACTCTTAACTGCTGAGCCATCTTTCCAGGCCCCCATTTGCTTCTTATATGAATCTGTACTTCCTGGTCCCTTTCTCTGGGTTTTGCTATTGTTATCCTAGCTAAACTTTCTTTATTGGATGTGAAGCCTCAAAGTCACTAAACCTTTCAGAGCCACTTTGTTCCTCTGTAATGTGAAAAGAAATCATGAATTCTTTGGAGGTGATGGGAGCATAAGAAACTGCATTGATAAACACTGTAGGAAACTTGGTACAGATGAAAAGGGGGTATCTTACGTGGTTGTTACCAAAAGCCCTATGCAGTTTGAGGCAGAGGCACCTCACCATGGCTTTACAGGTGATGAGATTAGGTGCCTGACCAAGGTAAGTTAATCACATCAGAGGGATGTTCAGAAACCCAATGCAAAGCCCTCCCATCCATCCCTGCAGAGACAATGCATATGCATCTGAGGTCGCGTTTCTCAGACCTCTGGTATTTAATATCTCACTGGCCCAGTTTCCCCCTGAGCTGCCTTTTCTTTTTCATAATCAGCACACATTCCCCAGAGTCTCAGTTCTTTTTGCTTTAAATTATTTATTCTTCCAAATCTAGACTTGCCCCTAAGGCTTTATCAGTCCCACCAGCTTGCTTTTGCCCTTTCTGAGTTAAATCAAATTTGCCTGGGGGAATCCCAGGTTGGAAATCCTAGTGGCAAGCTCATATGGAAGAGACTCTGGCTGTGATCTTTGGCTATGGGCCATTCCAGCATAAGAGACCAGAAGTAACAGGAGAGCAGAGTAAGAAAGACACGTTCAACATCTTTAATCGGAATTCAGAAAGGAAGGGAAACTGGGGTTCCCGGCTGCAGTCTTTGGAGGAAGGTCCAGTTAATGCCATTCACCTCCACCAACTACAGAAGAACCAACTGCCTTGGTCACTGCAGTTAATGTGATGCCTGCTCCAAAGTAAATACTAGACATTTATAGAGTCACCAATTTACAGCCACAGGACTAAGCTGAGAATTGTAAAAGGATTTTACAATCAACTAGCTACCTCAGAAAGCTAACACTGCTGCCTGAGGGGGAAAGGGTCAAAATTGCCTTCTCTGAAACTAATGAAGAGGCAGCAGGCTGGTCTACTGGGTGGATCTGCAAAACCCTCTACTCCAGCCATCACTACCCCCAGTTAGTAACCCTATGGCATCCTTTTCTTCTTATCTATCTATTTTTGAAGTAACATTGCCCCATCACCATGGCAACCCAGACAAATTGGGGTGGGGGTGGCAGAAGGGTGAATGTGCACTGCCTCCCGCTGCTTGTCAGTTGTCAGCAAGACCTAAAGCAGGTTTTAGAGGCTGCCTACAGCTTGTGGGTAGAGCTGATGAAAGGGGGCATCTAAAACCTGCAGCAGGCAAAGTATAGTCTGTTTACGGATCGAATGCAGGGGATAGTAAGGAGGCAGAGATGGAAAACAAAGATATGTACTTTGGCTTCCTTGCCTTCCCCAGAAAAGGAGAATGAAGAAGTCTGAGTCGTGAGATACCTCTGCCTATCCTAGGTCCCATGCACAATCCATCATTTACATGGAGGTGAGAGAAAAGGGGAAGAAATAGGATCCTTCACTAATTCTCAGTTGGTACCACAAGTCTTAAGAAGGAATTACAGGGTTTCAAGTCCTATTTTAAAAAGGAATAGCTTTTCAACTCACCATACCTCCCTTTTCTGCGTGTGTGTGTGTGTGTGTGTGTGTGTGTGTGTGTGTGTGCGCGCGCATGCGCACGTGCGCGCACGCACACACACATTTGACTGTCTGAGTTGAAGTCCCACCATTTATGGATGTTCAACCTCAGCACCTCCCAACTCCTCAGTGCCTTGGTATGTTCATCTGGAAAATGAGGATAGCAAGAGGAGCTCCCTTGAGGCTTTTGTGTGGCTTGAATTCTAGGTGTAAGCACTTAAAACTTAGTCTTTCACCATCTCATCAAGAAATCATCAAGGAAGAAGACTCCAAGACATCAGACCACCACTTAATAAGCCTCCCATAAGAATGTCCTCCTCAAACTTTAAATCTGTCACTACCCTATAAGAACACATCCCTTCAGTGACTAGTGAGCCTGCCTAATTCCTAAACCTCTATCCTTTTTTCACTTCACCTTCATCCCCCAAGCCTTGCTTTAGAATCTCTTTTTACATGTCCCTAAAGTTGAGCAGAGTCCAGCATAGATACCAGGAGAAACACCAAATGGGCTTCTGGGAAAGCAGGAGGATTTAGGCCAAGGTACTGTTGAAGAACAAAGTTCAGTTCTGTGGCAAGGAGACCAGGGCCCTGGACTCACCAGAGATGTCCGAGAACTCCTCAGCACTGAAGTTCTGCTCACCATCTCGGGGAAGGCTGATGAAGGCCTGCATGGCTGGGGAGAGGACAATGGCTCCACTGCTTGCCTGTCTAAGGAGACTTTCTAGGTACCTGTGGAGCAGAAGGAGAGGTGGAGTCAGGGAAGCACGAGTTAACATCCAGTCATTTCTGCCACCACCATGGTAGAGTCAGGGAGACACCCTGCTAGGAACTAGAGTGAAGAAGAAAGACCGAAAGAAGACAATACAGCAATCTATTTAACACCCTAAAGCCTTTGGCTCAGAAGCAGAGATGTGATTCCACGTGGCCTCCAACCCGTAGGAATGCCACCATGCCTTCAATTCAGTGTCATGCATTGCCAGCCTTCAACCTTGCTCGCTTTGAACAACTGAATTTCCCTTACTCTTACCCTCTCTGCCAGGTAAGACGGGCTCACACTGGCATTTTTAAAAGTATTAGCTGGGTGCCTCTGAAATACACCTAAGCTATATCCGCTCATAAGAAGGCTAGACCCAGGATCCCAGAATCCGGTCTCAAATCTAACCTCTGGCTAAGAGCACCCATCACCCAGTCTTCAAATCTTCTCTCCTAACCTCTGGAGAAGTCAGAGGAGCTGACTCCAGCAGTGCCTGCAGACAAAGGCCTACCAACTGCAGCACTCACCAGGATACCAGTTCTGAGTTTGCATTTTACAGCATGATGGCTAACCACCAGTGAGCCAAACTCAGCTTCCAATCAGTGTTTTCCCCACTAATTACAATTAGTTGTCAAATTGAACATTTATATTAAAAAATAATTTACTGCAGCAGTATTCAGTGGGTACTAGAAGGTAACTATCTCTGTGAGAGAGGCAATCCTACTATAAATGCTCAAAGCCCTAGACTAGCTGGTGAAGTACACCCACCTAGCCAGGCTAGCCTCTTCCCAGTATTCTGCTAAACTGATAGTAGATTTAAAGCGCCACCCAGTGGCTTGGGGAAGGAGAAATCGACCTCTTGGCTCATTAAAAAGTTCAAAGAAAATGGTGCTGTCCAAGAGGGCCCCTTTCCCTGTTCAGAACAATCTACTGGACTTGACACAGCCTTGGCTGAGAATGAGGAGACAATGTGCAGGAGGGAGAGAAGCTAAAGCAAAAAAGAGAAATAAGAATGTCAGAAAGAAGAATCCTTTTCAACAGAAACAGTAAGAATCCAGAACAGGTAAGTTAAGGCTTAGACATTAAGAGGAACATAGTCAAAGAGCTGCAGGGTTAATGTGTAGAAAGTGATGTAAAAGCTAGACTAGAAGGAGATCCAGGTCTGCCTTTCATATTTCTGTCATCCACAAGCAAAAACAAACCTCCTCGCAGGTTCAGAGAGACGTTGCAGATTAAAGCACTTGATCATGAGGACCTACTATTCAAGGAAAAAGTACTAGTAGAGGTTAACAGGAAGAAAGAACACTGACCAGTTTGTGTAGAGAGTGGTGACAGTCTGCTCGCCAGATGAGTCCAGCGGCTGTGTCTGCTGCAGGAGGGCATTGCGAACGATTCTGGAAGCATCTGCACCCAAAAACTGTGCCAATGACTGGATGAAACTGATGTATGCTTTGACTCCTGCCAGCAGCTCAGAAGGCCTAAGGATCTCCTGGGTTGTGGCATTGTAGCCAGCCAAAGTCACGATGGCCCTAAGTGACAAAAGCCTTAATAATTACAAATATATTAACAACCACAGAAACAACCCTACATTCCTTATGCTACACATATTATCTCATTTAAACCCCCAGTGATTCACTAAGGTAGGCACTATTATCCCTATTTTGTGAATAATAAAACTGAGTAAGTAAATCACTTTCTGAAGATCACACAGCTGGCCGGTGGCAGCTTGGACTTGTGTCCATTGACATTTGATTCCTAACCATTTCTTTCTCTGGAGAAATTAGATCAGCTGATAAAAGACCCGAGCTTCCAAATGCCATCTAACTCTAAGGAAAAAATTAGTCCCAACTTCTGCCAAGAATGGAAAACCATGCTTAGAAATCCTTGGAGACACAGTACAGTCCCAGGCTGTCATAAATGCTAGACCAGATAGAACACTGCAGCCTACATCCTCCAGAGAAGACAGAATAAATGTCTGCTGCATACAGTCAAGTGCACAGTATGTTCCTTCCTCGGGGCTAAGATTTCCTGTTACAGCCAATCCTTTGAATTACAGCTTTTTCTTCATTAAGGTTAATAGCCAGGGTAGAACATAATCTTCAAGGTATATCTCTCATTTATACTACTATACATGAGTTCCTCAAATTCTTCCTAAGCTGTGAGATATTTGGAAGCCTTTGCTTGGTTGCCATTTTGGCAAAATGTTTATGGCAGGGCTTCAGGAAGCTCTGTTCCCACAAATGAATGGGAAATTTTAGAACCTTGGGTACCACTTAAAGGAAAATAACATAGAAAGGAAAGGTGAGAGACAAGCCTAATCAATATTGGAACTTTTAGCCAGTTGTGGTGGCACACACTTGTGATGCCAACATTCAGAGCAGTAAAGCAGGAGGAGTATGATCTAAAGTCTATCCCTGGGCTACATACTACTTAGGAAAGCTCTGTCTCAAAAAAGGATAGGGTAGAAGCTAACAACCATCTGTAACTCCAATTCCAGACAATTCAACATCCTCTTCTGGTATCCAAAGGCTCCAAACATGTGTGCATTGCACAGATACACATGCAAGCAAAACATCCACACACATGAAAAATAAAATAAAATTTCCATTAATTTTTTTTCAAAAGCTAAAACCTCTAGACAAACCCTGGAGCTCTTGGAATAATGACCCTGTGAAGCAAGAATCAGAGATTCCAGGAAATTAATGATCACGCCCTTACTGCTTCAGGGCCTGGAAAACACCACAGCTGCTGAAGGTGTGCACGGCATTTATCACACCATCATCTCCTTGACATCGTGTGCAACTGAAGCACTTCCTCCTCTAGAGTTAATGTGTACAGAACAAAAACAAGCTAATTTCACTTCACCCAGGCAAAACCCTGATAGGGAAATAAATCTGCATCTCTCACAGTTAAAACACAATTTATAACTGGTCTCCTGCTTCTGTTCTCATTCATGTTGATAAAGCCAGAGCAAACTGTGGATACAAATCTTATTACAGCTTTGCTCCAGATGAGCAAAGTCTGCATGTCTAGATGTGGCCCAGTCCTTACAATATTCTGCACAGTTGCTCCACTGCTGTTTAATCTCATGTCCCACCCAGATCACTAGGGTTCTGTTTCTGTCACCACTCTGCCTCCTTGTCCCTTGAATATGTCTTCATCTCAGCCTTGGAAACACTGGTTATTCCGCATACAGTGATTGTTCCCAGACAGTCACATACCACACCTGGCTTTATAGTTGTTTCAGGAGTTCATTCAGATGTCATTTTTTTTCAAGGTGGACACCATGAACATACTATCTAAAACTGCATCAACTCCTTAACATACACAGACTTCCTATGACATCTCCCTTCCCTGCTATATCTTTCTGTTTAGCATTTATCACTAACCTGACATGTATGCTACTCACTTATTTTGTTAGTCTGTTTCCCCTTCTACAAGATAAACTTCATGGGGCCAGGCTATGTTTTGTATGCTACTTTATCAACAGCCTCTAGAATGGTCCTGACACATAGTAGGTGTTCAATAAATACTTGTTAAATTAATTGCTCATATTCAAAGACAAAAGGACAATGAATTAGTCATAATCATTCCTCTCGATACCCTAACTACAGTGCCTCAGACATTAGTATCCTTCCTTCTTCAGACAACAATGGAATGAGGGGCAAAGTACAGGAAGGGAATTTATTTAACTAAGGCTTATTATATGGCAGGAACTTTGCACTCATAGTAATCTGTATTTGTCTACTAACCCTCAATTTCAGGTCATTCTCCATGATCTACAAGGTAAATATCATTATCCTGGACTGAGTAGGAAGGAAACTGACTCAGATAAGTTAGATAATCTGCTCCATTGTTATAGCTAATGGCTAGGATGTGGGCACAGTGCTGCAGGATGAACTGACTCTGCACTCTTCCCCCCTGCCCCCTTTTTTAAGGTCTTGTGTAGTCAGGCTGGCCTAGAATTCTCTAGGTAACCAAGGATGACCAAAAGCCCCTGACATTCTAGCCTCTATGTCCCAACTGCTGGCCTCTCTGCTCACTCTACTAAGCAAGGGGGATAGACCAGCTGCTCACCAAAATCTACAGAAGTAGGGCTCTTTTTTTTCTTTCCCACAGGGGAACCAGACTGTATCAGAGTCTCTATCTAGCCTGTGACATGACCACCAGGATGGATCTAACAGAGCCATACTGAAGACTGCCACAGAATACAAACATGGGCCAGAGAATGCTACCTGTTAAGCCTGGCCTCCAGGTGACTGCTGAGATACTCAGATGGGAAGATGGTGTGTTCAAACACAGAGAAACTGTGCACATGATTCATTGCCAGTGCCAATTCAGTCAAGTTTAGATGTAGTTTGTCCATGCTGAAAGGAAAAAGAGAATTTGATTATGGTGCTGGTCTGGTGCTGTCCATTGGCTTCTGGGAAGGAAATGCCAGGCTGTGTTGTTTAGAGCTCTGCTACTCTTGAGAGACACTCAGCCTAGAATGGTACACACTGATGCTCTTCAAACGCAAAGTAGGAAACTCACCTGGGTGCTTTTTTGTATCTATCAACTCACACCACCTCCCCTACTTCCACCCCCCCACACACACACACACCCAATCACATTCCTTCTTTCCCTTTTCTCCCTCCGTTAATACAGCACAATTTGGCCCTCAGGAGCCAGACCCTCACTTAGTGACAAGGCTGCGGTTCTTCCGATGACTCTCTGCTCCTGGCTTGTCCCTCTCAGGCTCTCCTTTCCTGGGAGCCTGCCTCTGCTTCATGGACTTCTTGTTCTTGGCTTTGCTGATGGTGGTGGCACAGTGCTTAGGTAGAAGCTTTGAAACAGACATGGTGGGGAAATAAGCAAAAGTCATTGCTAACAGCTGAGAAAAGACTCCTCCATCATCAGCTGCTCCTTTCCCCACCCACCTAGCTTCTCTTTCTCTAGTGGGGACTTTTTTAGAATGTGTTCACCTCTTCCTGTGTGTTCATAAATATTTCCCTATGTACATCCTCAAACCCTGAGATGCCAGTGTCTCTCAAGGATGAAAGCACTGCTCCCCTACCCACATCTGAGGTCTTTCCTAACAGAAAAATTTAAGGGAAAATAGTCAGAGCCAAAACTCCACTTACCTTATTTTGTAGGGTCCCAAAGTGGGGAAACAATACTTTTTGCTAGATAAACCTATCATCTCACCAGCTATACCCCTTCTTGTTCTGTCTACTGCCCAATCTACCATGGCTCTCCCAGTTCTCAAAGTTCACATGTTCAGTATCCTTTCCTTGTTTCTTCTTTTTCTTAAATATGTGTATATGTATATTTTTTGCTAGCTAGCTCAAACATCAATCCTCCATTTCTCCTTTCTCTGTGTAGCCCTACAGAAGATACAAACTATCACTTGATACTCAAATTGCCTTAGGGAATCACTTTGGATGAGCCATGCAGGAAAATTCATTTTGTAATCACACTTCCTATTCTTAAATACAAACTCAGTAGATTCAAAAAATTCAAAAAATAAAATAAAATCCACCATAGTAGACAAAGATACTTTAATACAAAAGTATTTGTGGTTGGTTAAAAAACCAGTATCCAAATATATAACCTTAATAGTAATAGCATCAATAATTATTTACTCAAAATGTTAACTCTGAAGGGCCAATACTCACTTGCTTACAACAGTTCTGTGCACAAATAATTATTCACACAAGGCTTAGTCATTCCTGACACAGCACTGAGTAAGCCTGCCTACCATACATGTAGTAGATATTCGTAGAGTATGATGAATACAACTGTAAGTATCCTCACTTGTGTATCTTCTGTGCATCAATTACTTACATTCTTTTAATCACATATTTGTATTTCCCTTACCTACACTGGGACATTCCCAAAGACAGGGATCATGTACCTTCCTTCTTGATCTTCACTCCAAACTATTAGCCTAAGAGGTTAGTGTCCATCAAGCTTCACACAATACAAGTGCTAACATTTATTGGCTACTGTATATACAAAATATTTAGTGTACTCTATTTCATTTAATCCTTACTGCAACTCTGTGAAAAATGTAATTCATCCTTACTTGACATATAAGAAAATGAAAAAGCTGCATGATACAATAACTGTTTATCTGTACTCACAAACTTAGACATATTACACATGTATAGACACACACACACACACTCACAGCTTACTTCCTCTCCTATAAAAGTTGCTACTATTCTGACTCAAATCCAGGAAGGGTAGGTAGTCTGGGAAATTCAAGTCTCCATAGACAAAAACAAAACTAACTTCTTATTCCTGATTTTCTGAAATGTAGGCTGATCTAATCATGACCAGGTGCTATGAGTCAGTAAAGGGAGAAAGACAAAAAATAAAAATAAAAAAATAAAAATCCAACAACCCAGAAGACAAGAAAGTAACTAGCACTAGAGTGCTTGAAAAGTTCAGTTAGTTGTAGACTGGGATGCTGATGAACAGAAAAACTAGACAAGATAGAGACCTGGGACCATTGTTGAAAGTATGTGAGCACCATGCAAAGGAGACAAAGTTCATCTCCCAAAACTCTCCAAATGGAGCACAGATTTTAATGGAGTTTATCTGCTCAAGTAAAAGTGTTTTCAGGTATTTCTATACTGAGTGTATCCAACCTACCACAACAGATCATGTGCAACCAAGGATAAAACAAAATCACAAACATTAAGACGTGTGTGTGGTGTGTGGTATTTGGTGTGTGTGTGTGTGTGTGTGTGCGCGCGCGCACGCGCGCGCGCCATTTTGTAACTCAGTTGTGGAGTTCTCCAGCATGAATTTTGTAAAAGACTACCTCAGGTCACAATGTCAAAAGGTTGTGTGTTGTGATTCTAATCCCAAGAGCTTATTTCAAGTGACTATACTGATAGAGGAATCCTGGCCTAAACCAAGTTCACAAAAGCCCTAGCCCTACTCAAGAAATGGAGAATCTATCTGACCTGTGAGAGAGAAACAAGAGTGGCCCGAGGAAAAGGCACTGAAGGTAAGAAAGGAGACTGAACCAGGGGATACCTGTTCATTCAGGTTCCGCTGTTCCGCACATATCTCAAGCACACAGTTGCTGGTCTGCTTGGCCATATCTTCCAGGAAGGAGTTGCAGTGGTGAAGACCATGGTTCTTCAGGTGAGGGTACTATGGAGAGGACCAGGAATAAACACATCATATGGAGGACACATCCCCTCCCCATACTGCTCTTGCTCCTTGCCTGAGCCATCCTCCTCTAAAGAGAGGATACATTCTATATCAAACAGAGATGTTTGGGACTTATTCCTGTTCCCTTCCCAGGATCAAAACCAACCCCTAGAACTATATTTTGAGAAACAGGAAAGAGACAGGGCTGGAGATGCATTAGAGCTTGAAAATCAAGGTGTCAACCTCCTCTGGGCACATTTCATGAACGCAGTGGACAAAATGAGCACAAATCAGGGGGAAGGCGATGGTGTAGCGAAGCATGGTTGGTTCCTCCAGGGTCGTAGCAAACATCTTCTCAAAGGTACGGAGATGAAAGCTGCAGAGAAAGAAGAAGACTAAAAACCAGGGTTTTTTATAACCAGACCCTTTCAACAATTTTCTTCTTTCTATTTGCTACTCCCTCCTTCTTTCTGTCCTAGAGGTAGAAGGGAACCAAAGAATCTTAACCTTTTCAGAGTCTTCAAATGGCTTTCAGAGAAGCGCAATGACAGACTTGCCTTTCCTGAACAAAATTCACAGTTCCCCTGTCAGTCATCAACTGATTCAGGCCATCCTCTCTAATTCAGTACTTCCAAATTCACATTCCCTCAAAATATGACACCAGAGCTCCAGAAAACCTAGTTGAATTGCATGAGACTTGCCTTTCCTTCATAAGTATTATGCTTATGAAGTTATATTTCTCGATTTCTATAGACTGCAAAGAGCAGACATGACCATCATGTTTTGTTTATTCTTGTTTTGGTGGGTTTTGTTTGTTTGTTTGTTTGTTTGTCTGTTTCGATCCTTCAAAGAGTAGAGTTACACATTACAGTGATCAACTAATTATTGCCAAGTGTCATCTGTTGAAGACAGATAAATATTCATTCTCCAACAGCCATAGTCTCCAGCCCTCTCAGTTCTTACTTTCCCAAGTTCCACAACATTCATGTTTCCTTTATTTTATTTTGGGTTTTTTTGTTTGTTTTTTGTTTTTTTTAAAGATTTATTTATGTATTTATTTATTATATGTAAGTACACTGTAGCTGTCTTCAGACACACCAGAAGAGGGCATCAGATATCATTACAGGTGGTTGTGAGCCACCATGTGGTTGCTAGGATTTGAACTTTGGACCTTCAGAAGAGCAGTCGGGTGCTCTTACCCACTGAGCCATCTCACCAGCCCCTTATTTTGGGTTTCTGAGACAGGGTCTTACTTCACAGCTTGGGATTTACTAGAAAGCTTAGGCTAGCCTAAAACTCACAGCAATCCTCCTGCTGCAGAATCTCAAGTACTCATGTTTCTTTGGTGTTTTTTTTTGTTTTTTTTTTTTGTTTTTTTTTTTTAGGATAGTCTCTTTGAGACCCATTCTTTCTTTCAGCTCATTAAGTAGCCAAGAATGACCTTGAATTCCTGATCCAACTGTCCTTACCTTCCAAGTGCTGAGATTATAACTATGTGTCACTACACCTGGTTTCCTGTCTTTTCAATCTAAATGTCGTAGCTGGAGAGATGGCTTAGTAGTTAAGAGCATTTACTGCTCTTTGAAAGGACCCAGGTTCAGTTCCAAGTACTCATATCAAGTGGCTCAGAACTACCTGTATAACTCCAGCTCCAGGGGATTCAACACCTTCCTTTGTCCTTTGTGGGTACCCACATACAGGTGGAATACACACAGAGAGACATATATTCATACCCATAAATGAAAATAAACATTTGAATTATAATGTCCTAAGAATTTAAAATAGCAAAACAGAAAAAAAAAAAAAAACTAAAGAAGTTTACAAGAAAACATGGACACATGCCTTTAATCCCAGCACTCAGGAGGCAGAGGCAGGCAGAACTATATAAGCCAACCAGAATGAGTTTCAGGACACCCAAGACTACACAAAAACCCTGTCTCCAAAACTCTGAGAGAGAGAGAGAGAGAGAGAGAGAGAGAGAGAGAGAGAGAGAGAGAGAGAATATCAAGTGAACGATGAAATCAGAAACAGGACACACCAGAAAGTAGAAAGGTCAGAGGTTTCCACCAGCATTTTCTCTACTGAGTCCAACATCTGGGAGTGAAAGATGATGAGGTTCATGACCTTGGCTAGGTCAGGGTTCTCATGCAGGTGCAAAGGTGCCTTCGACACGCTGGTATATGCCTGTGGTTGGAGTTGGGAAGAGTAGAGAAAAACAAGACAAATGAGATGAAGCTGAGGCTCGGGGCTACCATCTGATCTGAGTGTGTTGTGTCTTGTCTAGTCAGCAGTTTTCAAAGATTCTCTGATCTTAAGAAATTAAAAATGGTGGAGAAACTCAGATGAAGAATCAGAACAGAGGCCACCACCGGATGAGAGCCTTACCTGTAGGCGAAACCAATCCAGCCTTAATCCAGAAAAGTCAAATTTCTCTTCATTATCAACTATAAAAACAAGCAAATGTAAAAGAAAATGAAAAAAACAAAAACAAAAAAACCAGTACCAAGCACCTGGCTGCACAGGATAGCAGCCTCTTCAAAGTTCTCTTATCCAGGGCTCTGGCTGACAGACCAGTCTTCCAGGAAACCGTGTCTGCCTCGTAAGAGCTCTGCTGCCTCCTCCTTCCACCACTTACCTTGCTTGAGATTCAGAGAGGACAGTATGCTAACAAATGAGGACATAATGACAGACTCCTCCTCTGGACACACGGACAGATTCTGAAAGAAAAGTAGAAGGTGCAGTCAGTGCTCACAGGTTCATAGGATGGAAAATGCAGCCACGGGCTCAGTCTGTGTGTGAAAATGGAAGGAACTGCTGGCTACCCAAAACAGAAAAACCCAAGCAAGAAACAGACGGAGCTGCCTAGGATTCCTGCTATGAGGCATGCCATTTCTCTTCATTTTCTTTCCTCTTGCTTAGAGGGAAGAAATCTGCTGAGACTATTCATCTGTAGTGTATAGCAGCTTTATGAAACCCAAACTATAGACATTCAGCCACAGTGGCTCCAGAAGGAAAAATCACCAGGAATCATGCTGGGGTCTCTGAGATGTCATCAGTGGAACATACCTGAATGATGTCACTAAGCACAAGGACATCAAATCTGGCCAGGTACTGGAGGTGGTACTGCTGAATAACTTTGATGTGTCTTCTGACCAGAGCCCTGATCTCCTCCAACAGGAACAGAAGCTCTGCAATGCTTCTGTAAAGACAAGGACAAGGACAGAGACAGACATTGATAGAACTGTGAGAGGAGAGCACAGCCACTCAAGGCAGGGACTGAGATGCGCCCCCCTCCCAGATCATGTGACACCTCCTTGCCTGTTCTCACAGTCTAAGGACAAGGTTAAGTAAATACTAACGAGTCAGCATAGTCTTCGGGTGTCTTAGTCTTGGTGACATTTTCTGTATGGCGAACCAGCCAAGTGACCTCATCACGAATGAAAGACAGGGCCATGAAAGCAAAAAGGGCCTAAGAGAGAACAAAGCCTATTAGAATTTTCTACTTAAAAAGATTTCCTACTTACAAAACAATTTCTTTTTAAATTTTTAGTTGGTAGAGTGCTCACCTCTCAGGTACAAAGCTCTGGGTTCAATGCCCAGAACAGAGCAAAAGAACAGGGAGGAGGGGTGTTAAGCACAGAAAAACAAAGTATTGAAATAATCTATATGTGGATATAATTGGGTAGCCACACGAATGACATCTGGAAACAAGCATGCAGGCATACAGAAAGCTGAACCATATGACTCAGACACACACATGTTGGCCCAGGCTCACAGTCAATACCCCTCCCCCCTCACAAAATTAAATTTTAGAAATACTTAATGGGTATTTATATAGCTTAAAACAGAAAGCAAGCTCTGTCATCAATTAGTTTGCACTCAAATAGAAGATAGGCCAAGTATGCAAATAGCTGTTAGATGGCATGCTATGTTGCCAGGGGAAAACACGAAACATTTGGGCACTTGGGGAGTCACAGAATAGGCACACACACACACACACACACACACACACACACACACACACACAAATTGACCACAAGAGACTCAGGAGTGGGGCATGAGAGATGGTTCCATTGGTAAAGTCTTGCCATGGTAGCATGAGGATCTGAGTTCAGTCACCAGAACCCATGAGAAAAGAAGTCATGCACAGAGGCCTGCACTTGTAATTCCAGTGCTTAGGAAGCAAAGACTTTCAGATTCCTGAACTCACTGGTCAGTCAGCCTTGCCTAATGCATGAGCCGCAGGCCAGTGAAAGACTGTCTTAACAGAACAAGGTAAAAAGCCTGAAGAACAGGACCTGAGACTATCCTCTGGCCTTCAGACTCATGTATGCTAACATGCATGAGCACACATAAACACACACACACACACACAAATTAGAGAGGATGGCCTGAATCAAATAATGACTGACAGAGAGGAACTGTGAATTTTGTCCAGAAAAAGGAAGGCTGCTGTTGCACTGCTCTGAAGTGACTCAAACGTATGCATGAGGAGGTCTTGAAATGCAGTGACTCATAAGTGCTAGGTTACCACACACACATAGTCATTGGTCACCATCCCTCCCCCAACACTTCTCTTGCCTTAGGACCAAGCAGGCCTGGTTCATCATTTAACACAGTCTCCAACTCCTTCACAGCTGTCCGCAGAAACTGCCGGCGTTGACAGTGAAACTGGCCACTGAGGAAGGAAAACGTAAAATAGAGAATATTGTCTTTCCCTCCCTCACAAGTTCCCCCTGAAGTAGTGCAGAAGAGAGTGGCACTTGGGAAGATGTGTCAGGCAGGAGGAAGGCTCAGTGCTAAACTCAAACTTAGAAAATACAAACATCTGTGAGGCTGCAGGAAGTTCCTGGGATGAGCCCACAAGTCTGTATAGAGATTCCTATCTCAACCCCTCCAGGCCCACATCCCACCTTTACCTGTTTGTAATGGCGTGTTCCTTGCTCTCCTTGATGTCTGCCACTCGCTTACTGTACCTGAGGATTGACAGACCAAGCACAGTAGGGCGTCATGTCATCTGTTAGTAAGTACACACACCCTAACTAGCAGGGTTCTCACTCATTCTTCTCACACTATGCAAACAAGGCCATCCTGTGGCTTAGAGGCCATCTTGTGACTTAGAGACCATTGTGCTGTGTTTGCTTCATTCTAAGAGACAATCACTACAGGAGCCAAGCCAGGTTGTGATAATGCATGCCTGTCATCATTAGCAGTCAGGAGGCAGAGCAGGAGGATCATGAGTTGAAGGCTAGCCAGGGAGACATACAGAGAATCTGTCAAAAGACAAGGAGGGTGAAGGGGGTTAGGAGAAGAAAAAAAGGAGAAAAACGAAGAAAGGAGGAAAACAGAAGAGACAAAGAAAACGGAAAGGAAACAGTACACCACTGTGGGAAGGAAATGACTTGCAGTGGTCAGTTGGCCTCTGGTGATGAAGGTCAGGTCCTTTCACACACTGGATACTGCTGGATACTTTCCAGTCAACTACTCTTCCAGATTTGATTGGGATAAGGAAGGGAGTCACAAACCAGCACCTTCCCTCTCTCACCCCTGCTTACTACACATCCCATTCCCCTCCACCCACCCACTCTTCCTGGTGTTTAGCTCACCAGTTATCTGTCACTGTCTATCCCTCCCTCTCTGCTGCCTTATTTGCTTCTCTCAAGAAACAATTCTGACTTCTGGAGATCCTCACTTGACCCAGAACTCCACCCATTCTCCCACACCAGCAGCTCCTCCAGATATATACTCCTCCTCACCTCTCACTGACCCTTCCAGTCTCATAAGGCCTTCAACACTGCACAATCCATTCCTCTGAGGTCAATGTGAACTCTTGAATCACCAAATTAAATAACCTTTGTTATTACTGTGGTTCATCTGTTTGATCCTATCTTTTTCCTAATAGAGACCTGCCCCCGGAATCCCACACTAAGTGGCCTCTTGCTCCTGCCCCTACTATCTTCATTCATCCTGTCAGCTGCTGCCATAGCACTAGAAAGACTGTAACCTCTCATTTCCCTTCTCCGAGCCTCTCCTTTACTGAACTTAGCATGAAAATTAAAGACATTTGGAAGTGAGAACTATCTTAATTAAATCTGGATTCAACTCTATAGCACTGCTAATGGATAATTATTTCAACTTCCATCCAGTACAGGAGACAGATATAAGATTGAGAGTAAAAAAAAAAAAAAAAAGAAGCTAGAATTATTTCATATTCCCACTTCTCATTAACTGAGGGATAGTTCAGGCTGAGCCCCTGCCTTCTCATTTACATATATACTTACATACATACATACATACATACATAGATGTATGATATATTATGTGTGTACTATATATATAAATAATGTATACCTAAATTATTGTAAAGATCAAATCACATCATTCATGTCAAAGAACTTCTTGAACTATAAATTATACATATTGGCTGCTGCCCTTAGTGGTAGGAGCAGAACAGCTTCTCATAACACTAGAAAACTTCATATATACACATTGCTCTTTCTTGTGACTTCTGTTAAAGTTACAATTCTCTCAACTCTGGAAGGAATTCTTAACTATCGTCTTGTTTCTTTGTTCTTTTAAATGTTTCCTTTTTTCTTCTTAGTAATTTTTTTAAATCTATATATTTACTTGTGGGGTTGGAGTGTGCATGTGTCAAACACATAGAGGTCAGAGGACAATATTTAAGAGAAGGTTTTCTCCTTGCACCCTGCGGTTTCCAAGGATGGAACTCAGGTTGTCGGGCTTGATGACAAGTGCCTTCACCTGCTTCAGCCCTTGGCAATGTTTTAAAGCAGTTGCTGAGGAACCAGTGTTCATTCTCCTTTCTGTGTTTTGTTATGTTTCTTTTGTTTTAGAGGAGAGTGTTGTTTTGTTTCTTTTCAGTGCAGAGGATTACACTACAGGGTCTTGCACATGCTAGCAAGCTTTCTGCCTCTAATATCTTTTCTGCCTTAATATATTGTGAATAAGACAATCAGGAGGGGGACAAAATTTGGTAAAAATCTACTATTAAAATAGAGGCTTGGAGAAGGGAAATGAGAGGTTACAGTCTTTCTAGTGCTATGGCAGCAGCTGACAGGATGAATGAAGATAGTAGGGGCAGGCTAGGGATATAGCTCAGAGATGCTACAGCCTAGCATGAACAAAACTCTGGGTTTGATCCCTAGCTTGGGGGTCAGAGGAGAGAAAGAAAATTTGAAGTGCATCACCCTCCACATCTGAGAACTTACCCTACAGAAACATTTGAATATGTTCACAAAAATATGTTAATAAATATCCTCTAAAGCATTTGTTTAACTTAGGAGGCTGAAGCAGGGAATTGAGGCCAGCCTAATCTATACAGCAAGTTCCAGAATACCCAGGACTACGTAGAAAGACCCCAACTCAAAAAAATTGTTTAACATGATCTTTTCAAATGAAAACAGTTCAATTGTCCATCAACAGCAAATTAAGGAGTGCACAAGCCTACTGTTCAATCTTGGTGACCTCTGATTCACACTGGAGCACAGGTAAAGGTAGCAGGAGAAAGCAGACTCCACAAAGTTGTCTTCTGACCTCCATTGTGCAAGCCCCCTACACACACACACACACACACACACACACATGCATGCACTACACACACATCATATGCACACACACATATATCATATGCACACAAGCATATATCATATACATTTATACACATCATATGCATATACACACACATAAATATCCACACATATACATTATAGGCCCACATACATCATATAGAAATACGTCACATGCACATATACACAAAACTATATTTAATTTTAAAAAAATTATAGAAAATTCACACCCTATATGACACATGCCTTTAATCCCAGGACTTAGGAGGCAAAGGCAGGCAGATTTCTGTGAGTTCAATGCCAGACTGATCTACAAAGGGAGTTTCAGGCCCACCAGAAATTCACAGTGAGACCCTATCTTAAAAAGTGTGTGGGGTGTATAAATAATGTTCTAAACACAATGAAATTTTGTTCAATTGTTTTTACTTATTTTTACTTTGGGGGGTGTTCTGCCTACATATACATCTGTATTCTGAATGTATGTGTGGTACCCAGGAAGACCAGAATAAGAGTTAGAAACCATGGAACTGGAGTTACAGATGGTTTTGAGCTACTATATAGTTCTGAGAATCAAACCAAGGTCCTCTAGAAGAACGCCAGTGCTCTTAACTACTGAGTCATCTCTCCAACCCCTCAACTGTTAAAAAAAAAAAAAAAAAGTCTCAGGCAGGTGTCATGTTTCATGCTTGAATCTTAACATTCAGAGACTGAGGCAGGAGGATTGCAACAAGTTTGTGGCTAGACTGAGCTACAAAGCCACACCTGTCTCAAAACAACAACAAACAACAAAAAAGAGAAAACATTTCTATAAACTGATATTTAAAGATATCTAAAATATAGTAATAAATAAATATGATCTGAGGATATAATGTGGGATGTAGAGCCAATACTTTTCTATAACTTCTTACATAAGGTTGAAAACACATGCATACTTCTTTATATGTACACACGTGTGTGCACACGCACACATCTGGGGAACACACATCACATCAAACCATTCTGGGAGGTGAGGCTTCATTTCTTTCACATGTCCAACTGTTGTAATTGCCACCAGAAATAAACGTAGGTAATCTGACCTCTCCCTCAATCCCATACCTTCCTCCTTCTTCTTGGAACTCATTCTCCCTTCACAGTGACTACCTCCCATTTACTCCTCAGCCCATCAAAATCAGCTTTCATCCTCACCAGTCAATTGAGGCTGTTCTCAGGACACAAAGATGACCTCTGTAGCCAAAGCCAGTGAACGTCTCCAACCCTCGTTCTGTTTGTTATCTTCACATTGTCTGGCATATGGTAACAAGTTCTTCCTTCTTGCCATGGTTTCTTTCACTGGCTTAACTTTTCTCCTCAATGTCCATCATGGGCTTTCCTGCTTTCACTGGCCCTTAACTATCAATGTTCTCAAAAGGTTGGTCCCTGCTCTTCTTCTTTAACAGTCATACATGTTCTCAGGGCTTTGACTAGCATGTTGACCGTTGTCATCTTGTCCAGATAATATATCTAGTTACTGAATCACACAGCAGGAGGCTTGACATACCTAGCCTGTATGTCCTACAGACATTTCCAGTTTAGTTTGTTCAAAACTAAATCCACAGGGATCAACAGTTAAGAGCACTTGCTGCTCTTGCAAAGGATCTGGTTTGGGGTTCTAGCCTCCATATAGAGGCTCACGACCATCTCCAACTCCAGTTTCAGAGGATCCAACACTCTCTTCTGGCCTCCATGGGTGCTGCACACACATGGTACACAGGCACATATGCAAACAAAATATTCATACACACAAAATAAAAATAAACTGTCTAAAAATAAGAATTTAAATCACAGTTTTTCCCCACACTTACTGTAGCACTCATGCCTTTACCCTAAGGAATACCAGATGCCATTCCAGAGATCTTGACATCCTCAATTTTTCCTAATTTACTAAATTAATCCCTGCCTTTAGCTTTGCCCATCTAATCTTTTTCCCCTGGGGCAGTAATCTTCTCTAAAATGCAAATCTGATCCTTTCAACTGCCTCGTTTGAATTCATTCAATGACTCCTGATCCTCTTGAGCACAGATTCAAACTCTAAGGCAGAGCTTATGATATCCCAATTCACTGCTCCAAAACCAGCTTTCACACCCCCACCTTTGTAACCCAATCTGTCCAACTTGAACCTTTGAGCATATGTTCTTTTGCCTCAAAAGCTATGAACTTCAAGGTAGGTGTGGTGGCAAACACATTTAGGAGGCATGAGTTTGAGGTTAGCCTGGTCTACACAGTGAGTTCTGGGACATCCAGTGCCACAAAGAAAACCCTGTCTTCAAAAATGAGAGAGAAGTGGGGGAGGGGGGAGGGGATAGAGGAGAGCTGAGGGGTTTTTTTTGCTACAACTGTTTAAGTCATGTCTGCCTATCTCCCCCTCCCCACCCCTTTTTTTAGAACCTGAAAAGCCAGTGCAAATATCTTTAATGCCCTTCCTGCTTACACAACACTTTCAACCCCCTACTCAATAACAGTTTGCCTGTTTTCCAAAATCTTGTAAACTTTCCTTTTTAAGCTCAAGAACTAAGACCAGCAAGTGGTAATTCTCAGAAGCTACAGGGAGGAAGACAATAAGAGGAAGAGAGAAAGTCACACCACTTGAATTAGAACAGAAATCAGACACATGGTAGGCAAGCAACCTCAAAGCAAAAGGAGTGAGAGTAAACTTCAGGGAAAGAGTAAGGAAGCCCAAAATGTTAGGGAAAGCACAGTTAAAACAGAAAAGAAAAGGTTACGCTTTTCAGAATAATTCAGCATCTGCTACTCTTTATTTTAATAAGGTTTCACCGTGTAGCCCACATTGATCCTCCTGCCTTAGACTTATACTAAGTGCTGGGATTACTGGTATGTGCCACCAAACTCAGTTTAATACATTTAAAAAAAAGAATCAGGTGCATGATACAATGTACTAGACATTTTCCCAAATATTTTACATACCTGAACTCTTCAGAACACTATGAGGTCATAGAGAGATACATTTTCATACATTTTCATTTTGGTTTGGTTTGGTGTTTTGTCTGTGCCTACTTGATTTTGTTTTGGTTTTGAGATAGGGTTCTGTGAAACCCAGACTGGCCTGAAACTCACTGTGGAACAAGCTAAAGCTGACCTTGAACTCCTGGTCTTCCTGCCTCCACCTACCTGAGTGCTGGGCTTATAGGGGTACACCATCACAATCAGAAGGGAGGTACTACTTTATCTATAGTTTACAGATAAGGAAATTGATCCAATGGCATGGAGAAGTTAGGTAACCTACCCAGGGTCATCTAGCTAGTAAGTGGTTCAGCTTGAATCAAAACTAGGCAGTCTGTCCTCACAATATCTTAGTAATCTCTCGAGAAAACCCAGTGAGGCACCAACCAAGAGTAGGTATCTGATAAATATTTCAAAGTTAGAATTAATCCCTACCACTGATACTTTGGGAAAAGGGATATTGATGAGCTATAACTCCCAAAAGATCCGCTCACCCTTTCAAACTGCTGAACAGGTCCTCGGTGACCTTGTGCACTTGCAGCACATCTTCCCGGATGAGCGTGATGTACAGGGAACCCTCCAGACACAGCTTCCACAGCTTTTGGCACTGGCTGTTGGAGTTGAGGCACCCATGGCAAAGAAGAAACCCAACTGTAGGTTGGTAAGAACAAAGAGAAGGCTTTTAGGCAGTGCACTCCTGGGAATGCTGCCATGCCCTTCCCCAGGTGCTCCCACAACTTACTTATGATCCATCGCTCCATCACTTCCACGGACAGATACTCACAGGCCATCTATAAGAAGACAGGCAGAGAGGGTCAAGTAGCTGCTTAGGACTTCTAAAGAAAGGACAGAGCCAGCAAGATGACTCAACAGGTAAATGAACCTGCTTCCAACCTGAGTTTAATATCCAGAACCCACATGGTGAAGGGACAGAACTGACCTAAAGTTGTCCTCTGATTCCTGAACTTGTGCTCCACCCACATTCAATACAAAATAAATAAATAAAAGTGTAATAAAAATTAAATAAAAGACAGGGGGGGAGAACTCATGCCTAGCATGCACAAGACTCAGGGTAAAATCCCCAGCACTAAAAACAACAAAAATAACATTTCTTTTACCAGACTGGATTAAGACACTTTCATGAGACAACAGCTGGGAAGACTACCATGAAAGAAATGAGGCACTGTAAGGAGATTGAGGGGCAAAGGACATAGTTGAGAAAAAGAACAAGGTTGGCCTGGAAGAACAAACAAATAAATGTATAACATAACACCTCATCAACACTGAAATACTTTCAAAGAGTTTCAACCCAAAATCTCATAATTTCTTCCTCTATTGTGTTCTTTAATCACATTTAAAGTGTGAACATTCATTTGGAACTTATCAATGACCTCTGTGTACACAACCATGTATGTACACATTCCTGTGATTACATGTTCACATGTGTACACACATCTATGTGTGTACATATTCATACATATTTATATAGAAATCAGAGCTGGGCATCACCTGCATTCCTCAATCACTCTCCACTTTTTATTTCTGAGACAGAGTCTCTCACAGAACCCAGAGCTCATGGCTGATTGGTTTAGCTCCGACATTAAGCCTGTCTTCTCTCTCTGGTGCTGATTACAGACACATGACACTGTGTCCAGCTTTCTACAATTGCTAGGAATCTGAACTCAGGTCCTCACAACTGCATAGTAATAACCCCCAGCCCTCACCTCTCTCCACATATTTTATTGGTTTTGGTCTTTTGAGACAAGTTCTTGCTATATAGTCCAGACTGGACTCAAACGTGTGGCAATTCTCCCACTTCTGTCTGCCAAGTGCTGAAAACACAGGAATGTACCACCATGCTCTGCCATCCATTGCATTTCTTATGACATATCTTCATTTCAGGACTATAAATTCTTCGAGGGAAGGTGTCAATCCCGTCATGTCTGAATATCAACATTTATTAGTTAACTGGCTCCTAAAGTAAATTCCTACATATGCCTAATGACTCCGTTTCTCTTTTTGTTTGGGTTTTGAGTCAAAGTCTTATTATAGCCTTGGCTGGCCTCCTACGTGCTATGTAAGCAGGACTGGCTGTGGACACATGACAGTCCTCTTGCCTTAGTCTTCCAAGTGAAAGGGTCATAAGCATACATGCTACCACACTCTACAGACTTGGTTTCATCCTTTGTTAATTCAAATACAAACTAACCCTGATCCAATCAGAAGCTCAACATTAGGAGGCAGGACCTAGGCAGAGAAGAATGCTAACACAACCTGATGTTTCCCAAAAGAAGCACCTTCCAGAGAGAAGGCCTTGGCAGAGAACATCTCTCCTAACAGAAGGAAAGAGGAACTCACTGTGTCTGAATTAGCAGGGTTAATCATGGCCGGGGGGCTGCTGATGAGGCTTAGAAGCTGGGCACTGCGCCACTGCTCAGCTCCCTGGTTCCTCCTAACAAAGAGGAAGTGCAGAGAGAGCAGGGCTCCACTCACAGCCTGTGGGGAAAGGCAAAAATTCCTAATGTCAGAGATGAATATGAATGCTTTTGCCTGGATGAGTCTCCTCTCTCTCAGGGAGCTTGCCTTTGTGTGAGGTCCAAATTCTTCTGTCAGCTTCTTCAGAGGATGGTCATACTCTAATACCATCTGGCCCAGGCGAGCAAAACTGGGGTCACTGGAGGAAAGCAGAAGAGGGGGAATTATGGGTCGTTCCATACATAGGTTATGTTGAGGATAATGCATATGTGTACATAGGCTGGCATTACCTACCCCCTACAAAGATGACCTATGAATTACATATACTGATGCCCAACTGTAGACATACCGAGCTTTGGTTAGAAATAGCCACATCCTTTTAGACAAGTCCATGATAGTTTCTTCCTTGTAGGCATCCCAGACAGGGCCGGATGCATAATAGCTACTCTATACATTTGCATTTGCTAATCTATATCAAATATGCCTGCACCTATATCTCTAACAAACTCAAAGCTTATCTGTTAGCTAAAGCTTGTGCCAACACACCCATGTAGACATGATTGGGAATGCCTATCACACACACTGTGTTATAACTCACTCTCATCTTCCCAGTCTTCATTTTTCACCCTTTAAATGCTCACATTGCATTAATGAATGGAGACCAGAATTACATATAATCCAATATCTATTTGGCTTCCAATTATCCTTAATGTGTATTATCTTACATTTTTACCCCTAGTGGCTTAACCTTACTGGTATTAGTCCTAAATACTAAAAAGAATTGTCTTTGCCTTTTATAACCTGAAAAGCAAAGTGGAAGCCAGTCTAGGATTATAAATAGGTCAAAGATAATGCAGAGTGGATAATCCACTGGCAGAGATTCAATAGTCAACTATATGTGAAAGTGTATCTTATTTTGCCTGGGATACCACATGAATTATAGGCTCTCCTATGAGAAATCAAGTTCCTTTGTCTCCACGTACTCCCTGCAGCACAGGTGAAATTCCTAACCCCCTTCTAACTCACCTGTGCCCATGCAGCATCTCATGGGCACAGTTGTACATGCCAATGAGTATCCTGCGGTCCTCAATCCTTGACAGGAGTAAAATGACTGAGGTGTAAGTCACAATTAAGTCCAGGTAGCTCCGAGTGAAGTCAAAGTTGAGATTCTACAAGGAAAATACATAGGAATCCCAAGGTGGGTATGGTTAATTAACCTGGACCACTCCCAGCTTCTCCAACCACTACAACTCTAAACAGACTCAATGTCTACTAAAAGTGGGAACCAACAGTATTAGTTTTCAGAAGAAAATAGAAAAAAGGTTAGGAGCTAAATATGAGCTCAAGATGTAGGAGAGCCTGGTACATTGACACTAGCTTCTGACACTAGCCCTGATCACAGCTACTCAGGGGACTGAGGCAGGAAAATTACAAATTCAAGGCTAGTTCAGACTACAGAGTAAGCTGGGCGTGGTGGCACACACCTTTAATCCCAGCACTCGGGAGGCAGAGGCAGGCAGACTTCTGAATTCGAGGCCAGCCTGGTCTACAAAGTGAGTTCCAGGACAGCCAGGGCTACACAGAGAAACCCTGTCTCGGGGAAAAAAAAAAAAAAAAAAAACAGACTACAGAGTAAGTTTAAGGCCAGCTTGGACAACTTTGTGAGATCCTGTCACAAAATAAAAACGTTTAGCCAGGCATCGTATCACACACCCTTAAATCGATCACTCAGGAGACAGAGGCAGGTGAACTTCTGAGTTAGAAGCCAGTCTGGTCTACAGAGCAAGTTTCATGACAGCCAGGGCTATATAGATAAACTTTGTCTTACTAAACCAAAAGAATAAGGAAGAAGGGAGGAATGTAAGAGATAAAGAGAGGAAAGTGTTAAAAATACAACTAGGAATCTAAGTAAATGGTAGATCTCTTACCTGGATATACTAGGCCCTAGTTTCAAAGTCCAGTACCAAAAATAAAGAAATGATACAAAAAAACTAGGGAATAAGGTACTACTAAAGGATTTAAGGATATGAAATGAAAATACTGCTGTGTAATTTTGTGTTATTTAAATCACATTGATGATCTGCTTGCTATTTAACAGCATTTAACCTTAGCACATTTTTAAAAAGAATTACAGTACCTAGGTAGTAAAAAGCACTTGCTGCTAAGCCTAACTACCTAAGTCTGACCTCTGGAACCCACATGGTAGAAAGAGAGAACTGATTCCCACAAGTTATCCTCTAATTTCCACATATGTGCTCTAGCACATGAATACATGCACCACCCCACCCACATACATACAATAAATAAATACATATTTTAATTAAAAATAAGAGAACTATAGCCCTAAGAAGAAACAAGTGAAACAGGAACATATTTGTTCAACTCTGCCCCACTCTCCCTTGTCTCAGTTTATACCTGGCCTTTTCCTTAATTTTCTTCTACAACAGAAAAACATTACAAAGGCTCTTACAATATCAAAATGACACTGGCAGGCATCAATGGTGTTGAGAAGTTCATACACATGATCCTGAGGAGAGAAGTAAAGAAGAAAATGAGTAAGAAGAAAGTGATGTGTGCTACCAAGCTGGGGAATGAAGTAACTTCTTCCCCAGAGTCCCTGAGGATCCACCTTAAGGAAGGGCAGTGTTCAAAAGAGGAAACATTCCATCTATCAAACATCAGTGGCCTCTGTTAGACTGCCTGCTGGTGCCACAGGCCACAGGCACAGGCACTGATGATCATGTACATAATGCCTGATTTACAGTTCCTGGGTCCCATTTCCCCACAAGGTGATATAAAACAACTTTTTAAAGTTTGGCATTTAAAACAAATAAAATAAAATTGACACTCTTTCCTAAAGAACAAAAGATTTTGAAAGTTCTCCATGCAAAGACATGATAGTGTTTATAACATAGAAATGCTAATTATCCTAATTTGATTACAATATACTGTGTACATATATCAAACAAGCATACTATATCCTAGACAAATGCGTAATGTATACCGGTTATTTTAAAAATTGGAAATCTCAAAAACATGAGATGTATTCTTACCATGTGGTCCAGTGAAATGAAAACCATATCCCTACAAAGATTTGTACTTGACCTTGAATGGCAATTTATACGAACTAGCTCAAATCCAGAAGCAACCCACCAACCAGGAAATAAATAATTTTATCATATCCATACAGTACAATGGTCCTCAGCAAAAATAAATAGTAAATCACTATTGCATGACACAATATAGATGAATCTCAAAACACAAAATAATACATGTTGATCAGACTCCACTTCCCTGAATCTTTAGGAAATAGACATCATTCTAGACATTCTAGACACCAGTTTAACAGTTGCCTGGGACCTCCTAGTGTAAGATAAGAACTGACAACTTTGTTGAGTCAGTCCTCAACTTCCAACTTCTTTGGGGCTGCTTCTTGGCTTTTTGTGGTTTTGTTTGTTTGTTTGTTTTTGTTGTGCAGTTTTGTTTTGTTGTTGCTGTTTTTGAGACAAAAATTCTCACCACATAGCCTCTACTAGTCTGGAACTCAAAATGTAGATCAAGCTGATCTCAAACTTACAGAAGTCTGTCTGTGCTAAGATTAAAAGCATAAATCACCACACCTGGCTGGGATCACGTCTCGTTTGCTGCTGTATACACCAAGCCTCTAGGCATTGCCCTGTCTTTGTCTCCAACCCACCATAGGAGCACCAGGAGCAAAGATACGCTATGGTATTTATGGGCTTTACCTGGGTTCTGGGGGTCTGAGCTCAGGTCTTCACACCTTTATAGTAAAAAATTTACCCACTAAACCATCCTCCCAATTAAAAAAAAAATGTGTGTATGTGTGTGCCTGAGCCTGAAACTGAAGTTATAGATACTAGAAACCAAACCCAGGTCCTCTAAAAGAGTAACAAGTGCTCTTAACCACTGATCCATCTCTCTAGCCCTTTTCATCTCCAGTTTTTTTTTAAACACTCATAATCCCACCATTCAGAAATTCCAATCTTCTATATATGCATATTTATCTATGTAAATATACATTTTAAAGGTAAACTATATCTTAATATGTATTGTAATTTTCTCTTATTATTAAACAATATGGAAAAATGTTTTGTATGCTAACTAATGCAAATATATGTGATTACATTTAACAACTGCATAATATTTGTTTACTTATCATGAGCTTTTAACTGAATCTCTATTTTTATTGGCTATATCAATTATCACACTTATACTATTATAAACAATAAAACAGAGTAGATTCTTGGACTTCTGTTTCCTTTAGACAAGTTCTAGAAGAATAATTACTCCATTAAATTTTCAGTTATGAAAGACATTATTGCCGGGGCCTAGCAAACACAGGAGTGGATGTTCACAGTCAGCTATTGGATGTATCACAGGGCTCCCAATGGAGAAGCTAGAGAAAGTAACCAAGGAGCTAAAGGGATCTGCAACCCTATTGTTGGAACAACATGATGTACTAACCAGAACCCCGGAGCTCTTGTCTCTAGCTGCATATGTATCGAAAGATGGCCTAGTCGGCCATCAATGGAAAGAGAGGCCCATTGGACTTGCAAACTTTATATGCCCCAATATAGGGGAATGCCAGGGCCAAAAGAATGGGAATGGGTGGGTAGGGAAGTGGGGGGCGCTATGGGGGACTTTTGGGATAGCATTGGAAATGTAATTGAGGAAAATATGTAATAAAAATATTAAAAATTTAAAATAAAAAAAAAGAAAGACATTATCAATTTTCACCTTAGAATGCTCTATGAAATGATTTTTAAGGTTTCCTTAACTTCAAAAAAAAAAGCAGTAAATAATTATGCTTTAAAATCCAAACAACCATGCCTGACCTAAAGATGTACTACAGAGCAATTGTGATAAAAAACTGTGTGGTACTGGTATAGCGACAGACGAGTAGACCAATGGAACAGAATTGAAGACCAAGAGATGAACCCACACACCTATGGTCACTTGATCTTTGACAAGGGAGCTAAAACCATCCAGTGGAAAAAAGACAGCATTTTCAACAAAAGGTGCTGGCACAACTGGTGGTTATCATGTAGAAGAATGCGAATTGATCCATTCCTATCTCCTTCTACTAAGGTCAAATCTAAGTGGATTAAGGAACTCCACATAAAATCAGAGACACTGAAACTTATAGAGGAGAAAGTAGGGAAAAGCCTCGAAGATATGGGTACAGGGGAAAAATTCCTGAATAGAAGAGCAATGGCGGGGCTGGTGAGATGGCTCAGTGGGTAAGAGCACCGGACTGCTCTTCCGAAGGTCCAGAGTTCAAATCCCAGCAACCACATGGTGGCTCAAACCATCCGTAACGAGATCTGGCACCCTCTTCTGGAGTGTCTGAAGACAGCTACAGTGTACTTACATATAATAAATAAATAAATCTTTAAAAAAAAAAAAAAAGAAGAGCAATGGCTTGTGCTGTAAGATCAAGAATCGACAAATGGAACCTCATAAAGTTGCAAAGCTTCTGCAAGGCAAAAGACACCATCAAAAAGACAAAAAGACCACCAACAGATTGGGAAAGGATCTTTACCTATCCTAAATCAGATAGGGGACTAATATCCAATATATATAAAGAACTCAAGAAGGTGGACTCCAGAAAATCAAATAACCCCATTAAAAAATGGGGTTCAGAGCTGAACAAAGAATTCTCACCTGAGGAATATCTGAAAAAATGTTCAACATCCTTAATCATCAGGGAAATGCAAATCAAAACAACCCTGAGATTCCACCTCACACCAGTCAGAATGGCTAAGATCAAAAATTCAGGTGACAGCAGATGCTGCCGAGGATATGGAGAAAGAAGAACACTCCTCCATTGTTGGTGGGATTGCAAGCTTGTACAACCACTCTGGAAATCAGTCTGGCGGTTCTCAGAAAATTGGACATAGTACTACCGGAGGATCCTGCAATACCTCTTCTGGGCATATACCCAGAAGATGTTCCAACCGGTAAGAAGGACACATGCTCCACTATGTTCATAGCAGCCTTATTTACACAATGGTACATTTACACAATGGAGTACTACTCAGCTATTAAAAAGAATGACTTTATGAAATTCCTAGGCAAATTGATGGACCTGGAGGGCATCATCCTGAGCGAGGTAACCCAATCACAAAAGAATTCACACAATATGCACTCACTGATAAGTGGATATTAGCCCAGAAACTTAGGATACCCAAGATAGAAGATACAATTTGCTAAATGCATGACAAGAAGAACAAAGACCAAAGTGTGGACACTTTGCCCCTTCTTAGAATTAGGAACAAAACACCCATGGAAGGAGTTACAGAGACAAAGTTTGGAGCTGTGATGAAAGGATGGACCATCTAGAGACTGCCATATCCGGGGATCCATCCCATAATCAGCTTCCAAACGCTGACACCATTGCATACACTAGCAAGATTTTGCTGAAAGGACCCAGATAGAGCTGTCTCTTGTGAGACTATGCCGGGGCCTAGTAAACACAGAAGTGGATGCTCACAGTCAGCTATTGGATGGATCACAGGGCCCCCAATGGAGGAGCTAGAGAAAGTATTCAAGGAGCTAAAGGGATCTGCAACCCTATAGGTGAAACAACATTATGAACTAACCAGTACCCCGGAGCTCTTGACTCTAGCTGCATATGTATCAAAAGATGGCCTAATTGGCCATCACTGGAATGAGAGGCCCATTGGACATGCAAACTTTATATGCCCCAGTACGGGGAATGCCAGGGCCAAAAAGTGGGAGTGGGTGGGTAGGGGAGTGCGGGGGGAGGGTATGGGGGACTTTTGGGATAGCATTGGAAATGTAATTGAGGAAAATGCCTAATAAAAAAATTTAAAAATAAAATAAATTATTACATTATAAAAAAATAAAATCCAAACAAATATCACTTATGTCAATAGCTATCAAAAGCTTTGAACAAGACAAATCCAAACTGAGACATACTCAGAACAACTTTCCTGGAATCTTCTAAAGGTAAGGTCATGAAAGACAAAGGCAAGAATTATTATAACAAGAAAATGCAAATATGGGCTCTGCATTAGCCAATAATATCAGAGAATATTACATTTCCTCAGCATGATAATTGTACTAGGATTACATAAGAACATATTCCTGTCCTTAACAGATGCATACTAAAATATTTTGGGAAAGGAATGTCATAATGTCTGCAAATAAGGAAAATGGTTTGGAGGAAAAGTGGGTGACAAGCAATATGGCAAAGTATTGACAATTAGGAGATCCAGAAAAAAAAGTAGCATTTATTATGCAAGTTGACTATCCCTGAACCAAAATGCGTAGGACCAAAAGTGTCTCATGCTTTGGATAGTTCACATTTTAAAATGTTTACAAATATATATATAAGACCTCTTAACACTCAACAACAAAAACAAAACAAAACTGGTTCAAAAAATGTACAAAGAAGTTGAAGGAGATGTTTCTCCAAAAAGATATATAAATGTCCAATAAAAAATAAAAGATACACTGCATCACCAATTAGCAGGACATAAATTGCAATAACAATGAGGCAAGGGTATAGCTGAGTGGTAGAGCTTTGCTAGCATTCGTGAGACCTTAAGTTTGATACTCACTACCCCAAAAACAGAAAACAACAGTTATTAATCAGAATATTGATAAATTGTATCCCTTGTGTACTATTAGTAGTCAATTAAATGGTACAGCCACTACAGAAAAAAAAGAAGAAAACAGGATAGTAACCAACTCCTGAAGCTGCCCTCTGACTCCATGTACAGGACACATGCACACTTACATTCACACATACCATACACACATGATGATAATAAATAATTTTAAAAAAGAATTACCAATAATCTAACAGTTCCACTTATGCATATATCAAAAAAGAATTAAAATCAAGATCTGAAAGGCAGTTGAACACCCAGATCATTGCATTAGTCACAACAGCTAAAACATGGAGGCAACCCAACTGTTCACTAGTGGAAAAATAGGGAAGCAAAATAGAATATAACCACAGAATGGAATATTTTCCGGCTTCAAAAAGAGGAAATTCTCCAATATCCTAACACATGGATGAAACTTAGCCTATACTACTAAGTTATACAGGCCAATCTCAAAAATACAAAAGGTACCACTTACACAAAACAGCATACTTAAAAGTCATAAAAATGGAACTAGAATGGTTGTCATCAAGGGCCACAGTACAAGAGAAATGAGAAACTATTGTTTAAAGGGTGGAAATTTTCAATTTTACAACATAAAAAGACAGGTCTGCATTATCAATACATTTAATATCACTGAACCATATACTTAAAATGGTTGAGAGTAAATTTTATGGTATGTATACTACAATAAAAACTAAAAAGGAGCCCAGGGAAATGGCTAGACGAGGTGGAAACAGAAAACCAAGTCCTGAAGTTTGTTCTCTGACCTCCATGCACATGCCATGACACATACACACTCACACTCATGAGCACACATACCATACACACCGTTAACACTTGTGGGTAAATGCATTAGCCTCACAAGTCTGATGATCCAAGCTCTATCCCTTGAACCCACAGATGTAGTGGCATTTGTCTGTAATCCTAGCACTCCTACAGCAAGATGGGAGGCAGAGATAGCAGATTCCATGGAACGTTCATGAGCCAGCTAGCTTAGTTTACAAAACACAGTAACAGAAATAATAGGACCTGAAAGGAGAGAACCAACCTCCAAAAGTTATCCTGTGACATTCACACCCACTTCTTGGCATGCACATGCCTGCAAGTGCACACACAACACACATACATAAATACATTTTTTTAAATTGAGAAAACTATGATTCAGTAAACTGAAGTCAGCCATAATCAATCACTAAATATATTTAATTTTGGTATGTGATATATAACATTCTAAATGCTTAGAGTGGCTATGTTAATACTACCTGATATAAGTTTATATTTTGTTTTGTTTAATTGTTTTTGAAACAGGATTCTGTGTAACCCAGGCTAGCCTAGAACTCAATATGTAGCTGAGGCTGACTTTGAATTTCTGATTCCCTTGCCTCTACCTCCTAGGTGCTGGGACTGTAGATTTGTGCCACTGACCATATCCACTTACATATTTCTTGAAGTAATATGGTAAATAGGGTATTTCATATATCATTTATTAACACTATAAGTTAGACATTTTTGAATACTAGTGCCTTTCTCCTTTTCTTTCAAGAACCTACAATAAGCAACATAAATGAACACCTACTAAAAAGGCTCAGCCCCTGAAGCCCATTTTAACCCTGGCTACAGAGGACTCACCCGAAATTCCATGACATCCACAAATGACTGGTAATAGTTAGTGAGGAATCTAATTATCTCAGCTTTTTCACGATGCACTGGTCCTAAATGTTGCTGAAAGAAACACAAATCAAACAAGACATGTAAAATTTAAAAAAAGCAACTGCTCCAAGTAACTAAAAACCAAGAGTAATATCATTCTTAACCACTGAGCTATCTCTCCAGCCAATCATTAGAATTGAAAATTTAAATACCCAGTCATTCTTTAAGGGATGAACATGCTAGGGTGGTATCAATAGCTCACCAGCATTCTCCAGTCTCTAAACAGAAATTTTCTATCTGGATTGGATGGCCAGATGTGATTCAAACTACAGTCAAAAGACTAGCTGAAAGGAAATTTTCAGTTTCATTTCAGTGAAGACATTTGCTATATAAATCAATAGGAAAAGAAGCAGAGTATAAAGATACTATGAATAGAGTGAGAGAAATCTAGAGATAACACAGTACAGGAGTATTGTGTTGTATACAGAAGTACAAGATATGCCACTGGATGCATAGCATCCATCAACAAAGAAGCATGGTGTAGATCAAGTGCTACAGTAAGAGATGTGCCCAGCAAGGTTGGTGGAGATGCTTCTCTGTGTACCAGGTGTCCTCATGAACCTGGCTGGCAAGACTGTGCCCCAGTTCACCATGGGAGGCTCCCATCTGAGCTTACGACCCTCAATGCCTGAAGCCCCGAGTCTCAGTCTAGGAAACTAGAGGTGGCTACACAAAAGACAAGACAAAGTGGAGAGTCTGCAATAATCTGCCATGCAAGAATAATGTTACAGAAAGGGGAAAATGAACCCAAGTTCTCACCGTACTATTTCGGACATCTATGTTGGGAAATTTCTTGTTGATGTACTTGAGACATGATTCCATGGACTTTTCCAGTAAAAAAGGTGGCTTGGATTTTGAATCTGAACAGGTCTACACACAAAAAAAGTAATATTAAACTACCATACTATTTTTCCATTTAGATACAAGCCTTTGGCTGCATCATTCATTCCCACTATCTCTTTTGGAAATGGCAGTCTGAGATTTTATTATAAAAGCATGAGGGTAGGTGAAAACCAAGTTCGTTCCAGACAGTGAACTAGCACTCCTAAGAGCTAACAACCTGGCATCTTGTCTTAACTGAGGCTTAGCTCTAACACAGAGAGGAAGCTGCTTCCCCACCCCTCCTCTGAAGCAGGAAGTAGTGAGAAAAGTGGCTGATCACAAGTTGGACTTTATATAAAGCTCTGGGTCCCAAGAGACTTTACAAACGACATGACAGAAACCATATTCCTGGTGCTTTACTACAAAATGCACAAAGGTCCGTTTCCACAAGTTCCTTCTTTCTCTTCCTGGAAAGACTCACAATTACCCACCTTTATCCTGCCTCCTACAGTCCCTGGCTCACCTTTTGGCATCATCTTTGCCCAGTTTCATAGTTACTCTCCTAAGCAGACACACACAGCATTCACAGCCCCAAAGTACCTTAGAAAACACCACTTCCTTAAATGTTTCCCCTTTTAAGGAAATAATTACACACAAACATACACATACACACACAAACACAGTTTTTGCCAGAGACACAACTTGAAAACTCAAAAACTAGAGGAACTGACAATAAGTAAACCCCAAATTCTAGACCCCAGACCCTTAATCAAATCACTCACAACACAAATATTCTCATTCCCACCCAACCCTAAGTCATAGGGGAAAGATGATGCTCTCAAAAAGGCAAGAATCATACCTAGAAAGGACAAGCCTTAAAAAGAAGCCTCCCTCTATCTCCCCAAACTGTGAGAACCATACCGTCTAAGTGGCTGAAAGCCGCTTAAAGCAATGGAGAAAAAGATAAGGCTTGACTATTGGGCCTGCAGGCCTCCAGGTTCCTGCCATGATTTGCTAGACGTGTTTTCTTGCTTACCTTCTTGATGTTGTACATGCGGATGAGAACTCCTTGTCCTCGGTCATTCAGGATCGTGAGCTTCTCTGCTAATTTAAGCTGATAGGCAGAGGTCAAAGACATGATGGCCACCGAGAGAGAGGACCATCCAGATAACAAGACTCAAATGCCCCAAATATTCTCAGCCTGGCTGGCAACACCCTCTGTGTAAAAGGACCCGCCCTGGTTGGTGCACCAAGCTTCCGGTTGCTTCTGTAATTGGCTCATGGAGGATAGCAGTCACTATGGCTCACAGGCCTTCAGAGCCCTCTTGTGCTTCCTCTTGCACCCTCAGCAGAGGAGACTTCCTCTTTCTGGTTGTGCAGTACTTCAGTAAGAAGTGGGCGGAAGCTGAGGAAAAGAACAGGCTTTCACGGCTCCTCACAATGCAGTACCAACTGTTCTGGCCTTCCCCCTCCCCAAATGTCCCAGACAAAGCACACACCAAACAAATATCTACTACCAGCTCCATTCACCTCTACACTTACCCTTTAAATCCTGGTCAAGAATGCCTGTTATTTTCTACTGACCCTTAGGCCCCAGCATCCTTTAGGACCCTGGTCTCTTTCTAACTATTCCATTCAATGACATGTTCACTATATTTTATTTATAAACATAAAACATAAATATATTTATATATAAACATATATACATTCTCTCTCTCTAACACACACACACACACACACATATATATATATATATATATATATATATATATATATATATATATAATCACATGGTTGCAAGGATTGAGAAAGTCTTGTAAATCCCAGGCTATACTCAATCTATCTCCTTATGTAGTTGAAGATAAACTTGAACCTCTGATCTCCTACTTCTACCTCCAGTGTGCTGGGATTAGCTTCCTTGTTATATTTTTAAGCATATGCTTTCTCTCTCTCCCACCCACATCATATGCTCCTTCCTACTGACAGATATGATATCTAATATTGATATCCTTTGTAGTATTTAGTACAGTGAATCAGTAAGCATGATCCAGCAGTAGCAGCAGCACTTGGAAACTTGTTAGGTTCGATAAACAATAAAACAAAATATTTTAAAAGAAACTTACTAGACACACAAATTCTTTGACTTCACTCAAGACCTACTGAACACAAAATCTTTTTTTAAGATTTAGTTAGTTAGTTAGTTAGTTAGTTAGTTAGTTAGTTAGTTAATGTATGAGTGCATCTGCATGTACACCTGCATGCCAGGATATGGCACCAGATCATATTATAGATGATTATGAGCCACCATGTGGTTTCTGGGAATTGAATTCAGGACCTCTGTAAGAGTGTCCAGAGCTCTTAACCACTGAGACATCTCTCCAACCCTCAACCCAAAATCTTAAGGTAGAGCAGGCATGTTTTGGTTTTGGTTTTTTGTTTGTGTGTGTGTGTGTGTGTGTGTGTGTGTGTGTACACTCAAACACATGATAAAGGAGGACAGAAGAGAACATCAGATACCCTGGAGCTAAAGTTACAGGTGGATGGTGTGAAACTAACTTAGGTTCTCTGGAAGTGCATCAAGTACTCAACCGCTAAGCCATCTATCTCTCCGGCCCCTAACACATGCTATCCTACAACAAATTCTCTGGGAGACTCCAGTGTGCCCTCAAGTCTGAGAACAATCCTACTTAACAATGGTAACAAAGGTATGTTAAAAAAAAAAAAGGTATAACAAAACTTTTCCTGGGGAGACACAACACACATGTCTACTCTTCTCCAACATAGGACACCCATAACATTCCAAAGTACAGATACCACCAGACTCCAAGTTAATGAACCATGAGCTTTATTAGGGTTACTTACAGGAATATGGGTGAGGGGTTATTTATAGAAATACAAGAAATGACTCAAGGACAGCTGCTTCACCAACGTCCATCCAAACATGGATAACAGATCACAAAGCTGGGAACCTGGAGAGCCCCGTGCAGCTTGCAGGCAGCTCAACTGGTTGGAGAGTGTTCTCTCCAAGTGCCTCAGTTGGTCTAAACATCTTCCAGACAATTCAGCTAGTTTCTACTTCTTCCAGACAGCTGGTCCAGTATCAGAGTCTTTGCAGATTGGCACTCTCTTCTGAGAAGCACTCTCAGTTTTTATTGCTTATTCTGGAAGAGAGGGGTCTAGTGAATCTAATCAGTTTCAGGGACTTCCCTAAGCTCTTTTTGAGTTGTTTACCTTCCTGGTTAAAGGGCTTCCCTACACGGTGGAATGTAAAAATTTCTAAGAGGAAGCTGTTGCACAACAAATTGAGATCAGTTTCAGCTCTCAGAGATTTGGATTGATAACCTATAGTAGGACCTGAATTTCCAGGTACCTAAGGAGGTCTTGGTGCAAATGTCGCAGGGAACACATCTGAGAAATACCCATGTTCAACAACCTCTCTTAGATACAGCAACCATTCAGCAAATATACTGGTTATAATAACTTATTGAGGGCTAGAGTTATGGTTCGATTGACAGAATTCTGGCCCAACATATATGAAGTCCTAGGCTTGATTACCAGCACCACATAAAACCAGGCATGGTGGTACACACTGTAATACTATAAGGATTCAAAAATTGCTGAAGGAAAACCTCCAGACTCAAATAGTATGCAAAGACTGTAGGCACAAAATTTTTGTAGCCTACTTTTAATAAGGGTCCAACTCTTCCTTTAGCTTACCACCCAGCAGAGGTAGTGGAAGAGAAAAGTTATTAGGATATGGGGGGAAGTGGACTTGTTCAGCAATAGTTCTTTGGTGTATTAGCTCAGTCTTCTTTGGCAGCAGTTCAGTCCCGTAGCAAACACCAAATACATCTTAGCAGCTGCAGACTAATCCTCCAGCCAGGCAGACACCAGGCATGAACCAGAAGCTGTAGTTCAATCCTGAAGAAGCCACTAGTGTCACCAATCAACCTGAGGTGAGGCCACAGAAGTGACAAGCTGCTGCAGGTACTTCTGTGTGAGTTTCTCCCAATAGCATCTTTATCACAAGCTGAACACAACAATGCTATGTAAGGTGAACCAATACAGGATGTTAGTGAAGACTAGCAAAGTGGAGCAAACCAAACCAATGCTCAGTGCTCATCTCCCACTGTCTGTGGGATCATATTTATAATCCTTCATCCTGCATTCTTTCACGTGTTTGCTATATCCAAACATCCTTTCACCTGTGTCTGCTTCAGGAAAACATTGTTCCATGTGTCTGCTTTAGCAAGACATCCTTCTACCTGTGTTTCCCAGCAAAGCATTATTTGACGTAACTACTTTCCAAAGAAACTAAACGTTTCTACTTCAAAAGACAAAGAGCATTTATTCTGCAGAAACATCCAGTAATGTGGGAACAACCAGTCTCCAAAATGGCAACCCCAGACTAAGGCATTCAAGTCTTCTTATAGGGAACCAAGGGGAACTCTCTATAAGGATTAAGTAATCTAAAATTTCATTGATGGGTGCTAGGGGTCACAGGTGGTCAGTGGTCTGCATTCTTATAACATTAATGATTGACCATAGGATGAAATAGGGCTGCCTATCACAGATGGCCCATTCTGAGATAAGATATTTCCTTTTTTTTCATTATCCCCAGGCTGTTCTTTGGGAAGGAGTTTGATGATCTTATTCTGGATTTTATGGTCTGTTCCTAGAGCTAATGTCTTGTGGCCTAGTTTCTAGGACTTATGGGTCTGGTCCTGGAGCTGCTGCCTTACAGCCTTTTTTCTAAGTCAGGCTTGGTTCTTAAATGGAGACAAATGGGGTTTATGGTGTTCTTGCAATACCAGCATTCAGGAGGGAAAAGCAGAAGAATCAGAAGTTCATGGGAACCTGTTTTGAGAACTCAAAGATATAAAACTAATAATTTATTTAATTATTAAGAATAAATTGATAAAAAAAAACCATGATGAAGAGTCAGATTATATCAGTAAGAAAATGTAGAGAGACTTTCTTATATATTGTTTGGATGTATCATAGCCTATGCCTATGGCTTAGGCAGGAAATAGAAGGTGGGACATCTAAGAGGAGAAAGAATTCTGGGATAGAGCCAGGTGCAGGAAGATCCAACCAAGAAGATATGAGAAGACATAGTTCCTGAGCACAGGTAACCAGCTACGTGGCAAAATGTAGGTTAAAATAAGTGGGTTAATTTTAGTTATGATCTAGTTAGAAAAGAGTCTGGCTATATGACTAAGGTATTTGTAAATATATTTTGAGTCTGAATCTTATTTTGGGGAGCATGGGGTTGGTAGGAAGAACCAGACGTAACTTCCTCAAGGGAAAATCAATAATGATTTTTGAATCTTAGATATTTGAATAAATCTTAACACTGAGATAAATCTTATATTCCAACTAAGCCTGAGCCCTCTACCTAAAGAAACTTTCAAGTTTCTTTCAAGGCAGAAAGTAAAAGATCCCAGGGAAGTGGTAAGTCTGAGATATCTTTGTATCTACTTCCTTCCCACAGCCTTTTCTCTACTGTTTAATAATCCCATTTTTTCCATATCAGGAGTTTTCACATGAGCCTAAAATCCTGGGTGGAGGTGGGAGAATGGAGTCCCATTTCATATTATACCCCCTCCCCACCTTCAGTGAATATTGCTGGAATCTGGCAACACCAGCTGCAGCTAGTAGGGGGAAAACCTACCCTTAGATACCAGTCAGAATCAAACTCTTAAAGTAGCTCAGTGCAATGAGCTGAGCCTTATGACTTATTGTCTAAGAGCCCAGGTCGCTTGAATTTGCATCTCAACTCTGTCAGTTACCACCTAGTTCAGTTTATATACCTTTAAATGGGACTACATTGATAGTAATTTGTATCTCATAAAACGATTGTATTATGTTGATTAGTTTATGTAAAGTGATAACATAGCTGTTTGCTACATATCAGATCTTTCAGTTTCTATGTGTCTTGCCCCAAACAATATTAATAAGGATACTGAAATACGTGCAAGCCTTTAGGCTATACTTAATAAGTTGGTTTTCCTCGTCCATTAAATGATGATAATTCCTTACACAAGTATGGAAGAGATTAAATGATTTATTATTATTTAGCTCAGGGCCTGGTATATTGGATATGGTATACCAAAAATAAACTAAAATTTTGATTTTTGAGTGTGTAATGAGCTTGTCCTATCACTTTCTATGGTTCCCCATAAAGAAATGGAGCAGACTTAAAGGTGGGGCTTATTGTGGCAACGGGTAGTTTTTAGGGATTTACTGCGACGATTATACTGTAGCTCCTTTTGTGAAGTTGAAGAACCATTCTAAAAACATTTAATTACCTAAGAGCAAAGCCTAGTAATGGTGGCAGTAACCTAGTAACCTAGTTCAGAATCTCCTGAGAAACTCTTAAAGGCATACTCAGCCAGCCTGTATCCTTAAGATTCTGACCCCATAGTTCTGAAGTAGAACTAAAGGCTCTGTCACTTTAAAACTTCCTGGTGATCCCCACGTGCAACCAGACTGAGAACCACTTCTCTAAGACATTACTATGACATCAAAGCGTTCTGAACTTCTAAGAAACATAGAATCCATGGTGAGAGGAGAGGGGCTGAACGGCAAGCTTGGACAGCAAGCTGATTCCCTTTGTTAACTAGAGGGTGCTCTGCTCTCTGTGTTCCTAAACTTCTTGCATTGACACAGTACTTCGAGAATAAGGTAAATCTCACGATCCTTATGCTACGTTTAAGTATGATGGTGGCTTCAAGGAGTCTAACATAGTCAATCAAATGGCCTCTATCAAGTCATGACCTCCCTCCATGGGAAAAGGGATTTTTAATTAATGAACAAATCAATATTACCTATTGTCACTGTGTATCCTCCAACAATCTTTTTTTATTTATTTGGCTTATTAATATCAGACTTATAAGTGTGGCCAAAATTCATGCTTATCTAAGCCATTGGCTGAAATAACAGATTTTCTGAAGACTACATACAAATATTAAAACACCTTTTCCATTATTGTTTTTTAATCTAAAGATAATCATAATAGCAGGTTTTATGAGCTTTAATTTTTCAGAAAGTCAATTCACTTCATTATAAGTATCCATGGTTCTAATATATTCATTAATATGCAATGAAAACATAAAGAATCATCCTGGCTTGTGTTCCCAAAATCACCTCAGTCTTTTTTTTAATATATAAATTTTTAAGATGTATTTATTATTATACATAAGTACACTGTAGCTGTCTTCAGACATGCCAGAAGAGGGTGTCAGGTGTTTGTGAACCACCATGTGGTTGCTGGGTTTTGAACACAGGACCTTTGGAAAAGCAGTCATGGTATTTTACCTGCTGAGCCATCTCTCTGGCCCAAGCTACCTCAGTCTTAATCCCTAGGTTTAATCACTAAAATGCCCTGGGAAAATCTGATATTTAGCAGTCTACCTCCATACTCTTTGTCTACGCCTTAGCCATGGTACACAGCCAAATTGAAATGTGCTATTCTAGGGTACTTTTCTAACCCTATCGCTTATACCACTCATACTTGATCTTTTCTGACACACACACACTACCACCACCACCAAACTATACATCACTGCTTTGTAGAAATCTCAGCTATAGTTGTTGCTTAGAAACTTGGAAGTCCTTGAAATGAATGTCTACTTGGATAGCTAAAGACAGCTAGCCATGAGGGGGAGAGTCCTTCCTATTGGCAGTAAAATGCAGCAAAATTGAGATGGTTTATTTTTAGTTCACTTTTCTGATTCCTTCTCAGTGGTTATGCTGACTTAGCTGACAATTAGTAGCTCAGTTTTAGAAAAATTGAAGATGAAGAAGAGGGATGGACCCTTAAGGAAGCAGCTTCCCGAGCCTTGCTTTCTCTAGTGCACAAGTGTAGAATTTAATCATATCCAGGTCTGTGGATTTTTCCAGGAATTCTTGCCTGTTTAATATTCTATTTGAGAAATAAGCACTCTGTTTAAAGCAACCTACAAGTATGTATAATGTTAAATTAAAACAAAGAACAGAGACTTTCCCCTATGGTCTAACCAGCTAAGCTATTTTTTTATTATTATTATTATTCTAATATGTCTGTGTGGGTGGTGTGTGGGTGTGCTCACGTACATTCACACACTTGAGGGTGAGTATCCCTAATGGTAAGAAGAAGGTGTGGGGCGGGGGGGGGGGGGGCGACGTGACCGCCGAGGAGGCAGTGGGCGCTTCCCCCGCGAAGGCCAATGGACAGGAGAATGGCCACGTGAGAAGCAATGGAGACTTAACCCCCCAAGGGTGAAGGGGAGTCACCACCCGTGAACGAAACAAATGAGGCAGCTAGCTGGGGCTACTGGTGATGCCATCGAGCCAGTGCTCCCTAGCCAGAAAGCTGAGGCCAAGGGGGAGGTCGCCCCCAAGGAGACCCCCAAGAAGGAGAAGAAATTCTCTTTCAAGAAGCCTTTCAAGTCGAGTGGCCTGTCCTTCAAGAGAAATCGGAAGGAGGGTGGGGGTGATTCCTCAGCCTCCTGGCCAACAGAGGAAGAGCAGGAGCAGGGGGAGATGAGCGTCTGCAGCGACAAGGGCACTGCCCAAGAAGAAAAGGCCGCTGCCAACCCTGAGAGCCAAGAGCCCCAGGCCAAGGGGGCAGAGGCTAGTGCTGCCTCCAAGGAAGGAGACACAGAAGAAGAGGCAAGGCCCCAGGCTGCAGAGCCATCCACTCCCTCGGACCCAGAGAGTGGCCCCACACCTGCCAGTGCTGAGCAAAATGAGTAGGGGTGGGGACAGGTGGGTGATTTCTAAGCTGCAAAAACTGTGCTGTCCTTGTGAGGTCACTGTCTGGACCTTGTGCCTTGGCTGCCTTGCTGTGCCCAAAAAGGAAGGGGCTTGTTGCTCCCTCCCAGCCATGCTCCCTTTTTGCCCTCCTGTGGATTCTCCCATCAGCCATTTGGTCTTACTCTTAAGGCCAGTTGAAGATGGTCCCTTGCGGTTTCCCACGTTAGGTTAGTGATGTGAAATGCCCTGTCCCTACCTCCTTCCCGAGCCCCATCCCTGCAGAAGGCAAATTGCTGGGTTTCCAATTCTTTTCCAAGTTCGTCTTGTTTATCCTACTTCTCAACCCCCTGAGCCAGAAGTGGGGGGCTTATACTCCCAAACCCTGAGTGTCCAGCCTTTCCCCTGTTGAATTCTTAGTCTCTTATGCTGTGCCTAGTGGCACCTGGGCTGGGGAGGACATTGCCCCGTCTGGGTTTTTATAAATGTCTTACTCAAGTTCAAACCTCCAGCTTGTGAAAACAACCAAGTCTCTGACTTGATAAGCAAGTGTTAGGCTTCAGGAGGGAGGGAGGTCTGTAATGTGAAACAACTTCTTGTTGTCTTTTTTTTTTCCTCCCATTTTTGTAAATAACTTTTAATGGCCAAACCCCAGATTTGTACTTTTTTTTTCTAACTGCTAAAACCATTCTTTCACCTGAATTTACTGTAACATTTGGAAAAGGAATAAATGTTGTCCCAAAAAGAAGGAGGAGGAGGAGGAGGAGGAGGAGAAAAGAAGAAAAGGAGAAAGGAGAAAGGAGAAAGGAGAAAGGAGAAAGGAGAAAGGAGAAAGGAGAAAGGAGAAAGGAGAAAGGAGAAAGGAGAAAGGAGAAAGGAGAAAGGAGAAAGAAAGGAGAAGGAGAAGAAGAAGAAGAAGGAGAAGGAGAAGGAGAAGGAGAAAAGAAGAAGGTGTGGGATCCCTGGGAGTGGCATTTGTCAGTCATCCAGAGTGGGTGCTGGGATCTGAACTCCAGGCTTCAAGATTGAGCAGAAACCAATCTTAATTGCTGAACCATCTCTCTCCAGCCCTAATACCACATTGCTTTTAAGAATAGAAAATAGGCCTATGTCAAGACTTGATCTTAAGTGGTAATCTTTCCTTTTCTAACCTATGATTCTTGACTTTTAGGACTAATGGAGTTGGAATCCATAGAGCTCTGTCCTTATGATCCAAACCACAAGATACCTGCCAGCAGGTTACAGTACCATCTGGCATCATGCAAAAAGGTAAGTTTCCCCAATAATAACTGTAAATTTCAGAGTATAAAAAGATAGTTATTTGGTTTTGCTTTTTGCTTCTGATCATAGCTATAAACTAATTGTTCTTAAAGTTGAGATATAATATCTCTTCAGAAATATTCAGAAATGAGTGAAGGATGGAACACAGGAAAAAAAACCTAACAAGAATTATTCCTTCTAGAAAAATCCAAAGATAGCTAAAAAGATGGCTAACTGCAAATATAATGCTTGTCATGTGGTCCCAATCAAAAGGCTCAAGGAACATGAGGCCAACTGTATCAACAGGACTGCAGTGGATGATGGTAAGCTTTTCACTCAAGATCAGGTAGATAAGACCAAATTTCTATGGCTTCCAACATCCCCACATCTCAGGATGATTTCGAAGCCTTAGTCAAACAGAGGAGATAAAAGTTTGACTTTATATTCTACTTCAAGAACTTCTTTTCTACTTTGTTTCAGAGCCACTTAATCTTCAAAAGATTACTCACCCAGTTTTTGAAGAAAATGAAAACTTCTCCAGTGCTGGGAGTCAATTTCCTGACCCTGATGTCTGGAACGTGGGTGAGCAAGGGTGAAACGGAACAGAACTGTGAGCAGAAGTGTGCTTTAGAACTAGCAGATAGTAAACACAGACTAAGTAATAAATACTTATGCTCTTCTCACAAAAACAACTCTCTACAAATCACTAAGACTAAGAATGTCACCTGTCTCTAGAAGGATGGCCCAGTCAAAAACAGTAGTCTAACCGAGCTGTAGTCCAGCATGCCATTGTCACAGCCTTTGACCAGGATGAAACCTTGATCAGCCAAAGAGGCTAAATCATCCTGATTTACATGGTAAAGATTGTGCAGCTGAAAATTCAGACTCAACACATAGGCCCTTATTCACATAGTGCAAATTACGTGCTAGGAAACTATCAAAAACTGGCCATAAGCACATCCCCAATTGGAGATATCCCCACCTTCAACTCCATGTACAAACAGTCTTGTGCTACAGGGGTATTTTTGTTACTGCCCAGCCACTCTGCTCTTTTCTAATGTACTCAATGAACAACTATTTCTTACACAAAAGTATATTCAATAGCTATTGTTCCTTTTAAAAAAAATAGTAATCTAGCTAAAATCTAAACTTACATATAAAAATTAAGGGTTTCCCATCTTGCCAGACATTGTAACTTACCTGTAATCTCAGCACTCAGGAGGCAAAGGCAGGAGGATCTCTGTGAGTTCAAGGTCAGCCTGATCTACACAGAAAGCTCCAGGACAAACAGGACCACATAGAGGAAACAATGTCTAATTAATTAATTAATTAATTTTAAAAACAGAATAAATAAAAAGACATCATCAGTTTTCAGTCTGAATGAAGTCATTTCTTAAACACATTTTCAAAATGCCCATCTATAAAAGTCTGCTTCATTTGTGGAGAAAGAGGAACACTCCTCCATTGCTGATGGGATTGCAAGCTGGTACAACCACTCTGGAAATCAGTTTGGTGGTTTCTCAGAAAATTGAACATAGTACTACCTGAAGACCCACTAATACCACTCCTGGGCATATACTCAGAAGAAGCTCCAACATATAATAAGGATACATGCTCCACTATGTTCATCACAGCCTTATTTATAATAGCCAGGAGCTGGAAAGAACCCAGATGTCCCTCAACAGAGGAATGGATACAGAAAATGTGGTACATTTACACAATGGAGTACTACTCAGCTATTAAAAACAATGAATTTATGAAATTCTTAGGAAAGTGGATGGAACTAGAAAATATCATCCTGAGTGAGGTAACCCAATCACAAAAGAACACACATGATATGCACTCACTGATAAGTGGATATTAGCCCAGGAGCTCAGAATACCCAAGACACAATTTGCAAAACACATGAAACTCGAGAAGAAGGAAGACCAAAGTGTGGATACTTCGATCCTTCTTAGAAGAGGGAGGAGTTACAGAGACACACTGTAGAGCAGAGACTGAAAGAATGACCATCCAGAAACTGCCCCACCTGGGGATCCATCCCATATACAATCACCAAACCCAGACACTTTTGTAGATATCAACAAGTGTTTACTGACAGAATCCTGTTATAGCTGTCTCCTGAGAGGCTCCAACAGTTCCTGACAAATACAGAGGTGGATCCTCGCAGCCTACCATTGAACTGAGCACAGGGTCCCCAGTGAAGGAGCTAGAGAAAGGACCCAAGGAGCTGAAGGGATTAGCAGCCCCGCAGGAGAAACAACAATATGAACTAACCAGTACTCCCAGAGCTCCCAGGGACTAAATCACCAACTAAAGAGTACACAAGGAGGGACTCAAGGCTGCAGCTGCATATGTAGCAGAGGATGGCCTAATCCATCATCAATAGGAGGAGAGGTCCTTGGTCCTGTGAAGGCTCTATGCCCCAGTGTAGGGGAAGCCAGGGCCAGGAAGCTGGTATGGGTGGTTTGATGAGCAGGGGAAGGGGGGAGGGAAACGGGGTTTTAGGAGGGGAAACCAGGAAAGGGGACAACATTTGAAATGTAAATAAAGTAAATATATAGTAAAAAATGCAGGAAAAAAAGAAATTTTAAACTTTAAAAAAAAGAGTCTGTCTCATAATCAAACTTAATATTGAACATAGGAAAGAGCTTTGGCCCAGGGGCACAGTTCATGCCTAACATCCACAGGGTCCTAGGTTCCAACTCCAGCACAACAAAACAACAAAAATAATTAAACATACATATTGGAACAATACTTCTTCCCATAATATAAGCTCTGAATTTTGTTAATGTTATAATTTAAAATGTCAGTGCAAGTACTGTACTGACTAGTTTTATGTCAGCTTGACACAAGCTAGAGTGATGTAAGAGGAGAGAACGTCAATTGAGAAAATGCCTCCACAGGATATAGGTAAGCCTGAAGGTCATTTTCCTGATTAGTGACTGATGTTGGAGGCTCCAGCCCATTGTGGGTAGTTTCACCCCTGGACTGGTGGTTCCGTGTCCTAAGAAACCAGGCTGAGCAAGCCATCAAGCCGCCTCCTTAGTTCCTGTCTCTAGGATCCTGTCCTCACTTCCCTCACTGATACCTGAAAGTGTAAGCAGAATAAACCCTTTCCTCCCCAAGTCACTTTTGTTCACTGTCACAGTAATAAAGAACCTGAGACAGATTCAGTCGCTAATAACGACATGAGGATACAAGCTTGTTTCAGCTTGTGGCTGTCAACCTTCCAAATTTAGTTTCCAAAGATGACACAAAAGGAGACTGGAAAGGTACCTGATTTGAAAAGATACTTGCATTCATATTCCCCTGGTAAAACAGCTGTATACTCACACCTAACTGTAAGGGGGTGAATATGTGGTGTCCCTGTCAGAGCAACCGCTTCCCAGCAACAGTTATACAGGAAGACTAAAGAAAGGCTCTGCTACCAGCTAGCCTTCCCTACAACAATCTGAAAATGCTCAGGAATTGTGTTTCTTCTTTCTCATTCTTTACTTTCTAGATCATGCGCATCATTTTCCTTCATTTGTTCTTGAGACTTTTGCTCCAAAGAAGCTAGTTTGTGAGAGGTAAGATAAACTATATGCTCATTGCCATCGTTCAAGTTAACAAGTGTGACTTTTTAAATGTTTGTTTCAAACTCAGGTTTCAAACTCAGGTTGTAAGGCCCAAGGCAGTAGGTACTTTTGCTCACTCAGTCAACTTACCAATCCTAAAGTTAGTCTTTTAAAGGGAAAATGGCCATTAGGCCATAGGCTTAAAATACATGAGCTTCAGTCACTAACTTAAAGATTTGTGATCAGGTGGTGTAGCTCAGCTGGTAAATGCTTGCTGCACAAACATGAGGACCTGAATTCAGATCCCAGGCTAACAAAACAGTAAGGTATGGTGGTGTATACCTATAATCACAGCACTGAGAAAGCAGGGACTGAGAAAGGAGGTTCCCTAGAACCACCTTTCAACAAACTCCAGGTTCAGTAAGAGACCCCATATCACCACCACCACCACCACCATCATCATCAACAACAACATCATCATCATAATGTGGAGGACTGGTGAGATGTTCCAGAGGGTTAAAGGGTGCTTGTTGCCAAGGCTGGCACCCTGAGTTTGATCCCCAAGACCCAGATGGTGATTGAACTACTCCCATAAATTGTCCACTGACCTACACACACACACACACACACACACACACTTTAAAATAGGAGGCTAGCCGGGCGTGGTGGCGCATGCCTTTAATCCCAGCACTCGGGAGGCAGAGGCAGGCGGATTTCTGAGTTCAAGGCCAGCCTGGTCTACAGAGTGAGTTCCAGGACAGCCAGGGCTACACAGAGAAACCCTGTCTCGAAAAACCCAAAAAAAAAAAAAAAAAAAAAAAATAGGAGGCTAGAGAATGGCTTAGGAGTTAAGATTACTTGCTGCTATTTCAGAGGACCCAGGTTTGATTGCCAGCCCCCACAACAGATCACAGGTCACCTGTAACTCCAGTTCCAGCAATCCAACATCATCTTCCTGCCTCCATGGGCACGAGACACACATGTGGTGCAAAGACGTATATGCAGATAAAATACTGATATACATAAAATTTTACATTTTTTAAAAATAAAGTAGAAAACAATTGAAGAAACATTCAACACTGACCTCTAGCATGCAGGTACACACACACACAATGTGTGTGGCTCTGGGTAATTTCCTTCTCAACACTTCACTCAAGACTGTATTCTATCAAGGCCTATACAATGGTCATAATTCTGTAAAGAACAAAATACCAACTTCTCAGACTTAAGGAGACCATCTATATACAAATAGCTCAAGATCCCTAGCCAAACAAGCTGAGAGAGCACACACAAGAGTTATAGGAGCCACTGATGGAGTCGCCTACTACATGAGAATGGAAGGCATAGAGGAACCATATGAAACAAAAGACAGAAATCAAATGATTCCTACTATAACCCTTAGCAATTAATATAAATTATGTTGGATAATGTAATTCTGACTGCCTGGAACTGGATATATCAACAGATTCCCCATTTCTGCCTCCCTATTAACTTTCTCATGGTTCTCTCTATAGTGACTCGAGAGACCTACAAGAGGCTATGGCTGATAAGCATCCTAACAGCTTCAAGTCTTGGGGAAGAGGTAAAATAACCTTTGTTGGGTTAACATCAAACTTTTAACATTGTGACCTAAACTGGAAAAGATTCTTAGACAAATCTTTCTTTAAACATACATATTAAAGCTATGGAGTGTGGTGGTGCACATTTTTAATCCCCAAACTCAGAAGACAGAGGCAAGCAGATCTCTGTAAGTTCAAGTCCAGCTTGGTCTACATAGTGAGTTCCAGTACAGTCAGGGTTACAGAATAAGATCCTGACTCAATAATAATAATAATAATAATAATAATAAAAACATTGGTCTGGGGATTCAGCTTAGTGATAACACCATTGCCTCATATATAAATGATCCTGGTTCAGTGCCCAGGAGGAAAAATTATTCTGCTCCTCCTTGACTGACAGTAGGACACAGGGCAAGTCCTGGGGACTTCTGATCAGACTGAGGAAAAGGCTGTTTCCAAATGCTACTGGCACATCTCAAGCTGTGAAAATGACACTACTTCAATCGTTTTTTTTTTCTCCCCACAGGTCAGAAAAACTGATGGAGACATTGCCAATTAAAATGCCCACAGACAAATAGAAGTCATTTTTTAACCCTAGGAAAATCTCAACGTTTAATAAATTTGCGATTGTCATCTTAGCATGCTTTTATTTAAATAAAGAATATTTTCCTTTAACAAACTTACTTGATTTCTTATTCCTTCTTGTTTTCACATTCTTGTGTGTCACCTAAAGACTATGGAGCTTATTTGCCTATTTCTATTAATAGAAGGGGAAATACCATCATTCTATGAGCTAATAATCTAATAATCTATGGAATAATATGAAATTATTCCATGGATTATTCCCCAAGTTTTTCCTCACTCACTGTCACTTATTGTGTGGTCCTCCAATCACATTTCTTCAATCTGCTATACAAATATAAATATAAATGATATAGTTTTTATGACAAGCTGAGTTTGGAACATAACTCTAGATCTACTTTTTTAACTGTCATCTCAATTTATTCCCATCAGATTACACCTTACTTTCCACTCTGTGCCTTTTTAAATATCACCCTTCACCCTTCAGCCATTTAAATACCCATTCTAGTTTTTTTAAGTTCAACTCTCTTGCCACACTAAAACCTTTCCTGTCTCTTTTACTGATTTCAAACCTGGCAGTTAAATATAGAAAATTTTCTCCCTTCTACCACACCACCAATCTCAAGAAAAGTCAGAATTGTGTGTTTCTTACATGACCAACCTAGCTCTGTATGTGTAAAATATATCCAACGCTGGACACTTTCTCTTGAGGAAGGATCCCACTGTAATCCAGACTGGCAAACAGCATCAACTTCTTTTAAGCTGTATCTCTTTATTGAATTTACCTTTTAAAATAATGGCACTAAGAAGTGGGGTTTTTTTAGTTTTGTTATTCTAGTTTGTTGAGATATAATTTGTTACAGTTAGCTTGTTAGACTTACAATTATAAATATATTATCGTAGTCAAATAAACTATTGCCTTTTTGAACTTCATCCCTACACAAATTTAGTCTTTTCAAATAATCTTTTTATCTCTAATTATGGCAGAAACAAAAGGAAACTGAACTTTGTTTCTACTACATACATCGCACAAAGGAGACCTACTGATGTTCTCACTTAAATTTATGGCATACAAGCATTTTTGTTTGCTTTTGAGAGTTTCTCAATACAGAGTCCAAGCTAGCCTCAAACTCAAAATTCTCTGTCCTTAGCTTCCTGAGTACTAGAGTTACAAGTGTTTACCACTTTGTTTGTTTTGTTACCCAAGCTTATCTTGAACTCCTGAACTGAAGTGAGCCTCCTCACTTCCAAGTGAGGGCTTGAGACTACAGACTTGGACTGAGACCAGCTGTATTCAGTTTGCTTTCATTTCCTAACTAAGGCATTGCACATTTCAATGTGTTGTAGTTTTGGGTTTTTTTTTCATATATGCTTTATGCTTATACAGTATTGGTCAAGAAATAATTTTTTTATTGGGTATTTATTTCATTTAGATTTCCAATGCTTTCCTAAAAGTCCCCCACACGCTCCCCCACCCACTCCCCCACCCACCTACTCCCACTTCTTGGCCCTGTCGTTCCCCTGTACTGAGGCATATAAAGTTTGCACGACTAATGGGCCTCTCTTTCCACTGATGGCCAACTAGGCCATTTTCTGATTCATATGCAGCTAGAGACATGAGCTCCAGGGGGGTACTGGTTAGTTCATATTGTCGTTCCACCTATAGGATTGCAGATCTCTTCAGCTCCTTGGGTACTTTCTCTAGATCCTCCATTGGGGGCCCTGTGGTCTATCCAATAGCTGACTGTGAGCATCCACTTCTGTGTTTGTAAGGCCCCGGCATAGTCTCACAAGAGACAGCTCTATTTGGGTCCTTTCAGCAAAATCTTGCTAGTGTATGCAATGGTGTCAGCGTTTGGAAGCTGATTATGGGATGGATCCCCGGATATGGCAGTCTCTAGATGGTCCATCCTTTCATCACAGCTCCAAACTTTGTCTCTGTAACTCCTTCCATGGGTGTTTTGTTCCCAATTCTAAGAAGGGGCAAAGTGTCCACACTTTGGTCTTCGTTCTTCTTCAGTTTCATGCGTTTAGCAAATTGTATCTTATATCTTGGGTATCCTAAGTTTCTGGGCTAATATCCACTTATCAGTGAGTGCATATTGTGTGAGTTCTTTTGTGATTAGGTTACCTCACTCAGGATGATGCCCTCCAGATCCATCCATTTTCCTAGGAATTTCATAAATTCATTCTTTTTAATAGCTGAGTAGTACTCCATTGTGTAAATGTACTGCATTTTCTGTATCCATTCCTCTGTTGAGGGGCATCTGGGTTCTTTCCAGCTTCTGGCTATTATAAATAAGGCTGCTATGAACATAGTGGAGCATGTGTCCTTCTTACTGGTTGGAACATCTTCTGGGTATATGCCCAGAAGAGGTATTTCGGGATCCTCCGGTAGTACTATGTCCAATAATCTGAGGAACCGCTAGACTGATTTCCAGAGTGTTTGTACAAGCTTGCAATCCCACCAACAATGGAGGAGTGTTCCTCTTTCTCCACATCCTTGCCAGCATCTGCTGTCACCTGAATTTTTCATCTTAGCCATTCTGATTGGTGTGAGGTGGAATCTCAATAGTCACAAATAATATAAAATACCTTGGCGTGACTCTAAGGAAGTGAAAGATCTGTATGATAAGAACTTCAAGTCTCTGAAGAAAGAAATTAAAGAAGATCTCAGAAGATGTAAAGATCTCCCATACTCATGGATTGGCAGGATCAATATAGTAAAAATGGCTATCTTGCCAAAAGCAATCTACAGAGTCAATGCAATCCCCATCAAAATTCCAACTCAATTCTTCAACGAATTAGAAAGGACAATCGGCAGATTCATCTGCACTTGATCTTAGCCAAAAGGCCGAGAAGCGATAGCAGATTAATCTGGAATAACAAAAAACCTAGGATAGCAAAAACTCTTCTCAAGGATAAAAGAACCTCTGGCGGAATCACCATGACTGACCTAAAGCTGTACTACAGAGCAATTGTGATAAAAAAAAAAAAAAAAAAAAAACTGCATGGTACTGGTATAGTGACAGACAAGTAGACCAATGGAATAGAATTGAAGACCCAGAGATGAACCCACACACCTATGGTCACTTGATCTTTGACAAGGGAGCTAAAACCATCCAGTGGAAAAAAGACAGCATTTTCAACAAATTGTGCTGGCACAACTGGTGGTTAACATGTAGAAGAATACGAATTGATCCATTCCTATCTCTTTGTACTAAGGTCAAATCTAAGTGGATTAAGGAACTCCACATAAAACCGGAGACACTGAAACTTATAGAGGAGAAAGTAGGGAAAAGCCTCAAAGATATGGGTACAGGGGAAAAATTCCTGAATAGAACAGCAATGGCTTGTGCTGTAAGATCGAGAATCGACAAACAGGACCTCATAAAGTTGCAAAGCTTCTGCAAGGCAAAAGACACCGTCAATAAGACAAAAAGACCACCAACAGATTGGGAAAGGATCTTTACCTATCCTAAATCAGACAGGGGACTAATATCCAATATATATAAAGAACTCAAGAAGGTGGACTCCAGAAAATCAAATAACCCCATTAAAAAATGGGGCTCAGAGCTGAACAAAGAATTCTCACCTGAGGAATATCGAATGGCAGAGAAGCACCTGAAAAAATGTTCAACATCCTTAATCATCAGGGAAATGCAAATCAAAGAAATAATCTTAAACCATATAGAAAGACAAAAAGCACAATATGCAATAAACAGTGCATAAACAAGGTGTAAGAATTAATGAATGTATTTCTGGTTGTAATGTGTTATCCTATGATATTGAGACAATAAATTTATTTTTTCTTTTTTTATTATTATTAGGTATTTATTTCATTTACATTTCCAATGCTATCCCAAAAGTCCCCCACACCCTCCCACACCCACTCCTCCACCCACCCATTCCCACCTCTTGGCCCTAGAGTCCCCCTGTACTGAGGCATATAAGGTCTGCACGACCAATGGGCCTCTCTTTCCGCTGATGGCCGACCAGGCCATCTTCTGATACATATGCAGCTAGAGACACGAGCTCTGGGAGGGGCGGGGGGTACTGGTTAGTTCATATTGTTGTTCCACCTATAGGGTTGCAGATCCCCCCAGCTCCCTGGGTACTTCCTCCAGTTCCTCTATTGGGGACCCTGTGATCCATCCAATAGTTGACTGTGAGCAGGGTCTGGATGGAGACTGGCATATCGTTCACTGCTTTATAAAGTGCTTTCCACACATTATAAAGGTCTGAGTTCACATCACCAGCACCCACATAAAAAGCCAGGCACAGTTGCATACACCTGCAATCCTAGCTCTGGAGACAAGATTCCTGGATCTCACTAGCCAGCTAATCTTGCCAAGTCAGTAAACTCCAGGTTTAGTGAGAGACACTGTCAAAAAAAGTATGGTCATGTGGCTCAGCTAGCAAGGACTCTTGCTACCAAGCCTGACAACCAAAGTTCCATCCCTGGAACCTACAAAGGAAAGAACAAACTGTAGCATGCATGTAAAACACACAGGAGCCAACAAGATGGCTCAGTGGGTAAAGGTACTTGCTGCCAAGGCTTACTTTACTAAATTCAACCCCTAGGACATGGTAAAGCACTCCTGAAAGTGCTTCTCTAATATCCATCTACATGTTGTAGCATGCACACACCCATACAAAAACATACACTAAATAAATAAATAAATGCAACCTAAAAGTTAAAAAAAAAAAGTAGAGAACAATAAAAACACATGACATTAATCTCTGGCCTTCACATGAATCTACACATGTACACATCCACCCCTACACACATGTGCATATATGCATGAATGTGTATACATGCACATATCACATACACATGCACAGGATTATAGTACAATTTTAGAGTTTCAGTTTCTTTGAAAAACAATATTGTAAAAATATGTTTTTGTTTTAGTCCCAGGTGTGGGATATGGGACTCCTTTGGATTATCTGCAGCTGCTGACTCTGATTCAACTCATGCTCCAGTAGAGGTGTGGTTTTGCCAATGGCAGATAGGTTTTGAAACATTTGTGTGGCCAGGCGTGGTGGTGCATGCCTTTAATCCCAGCACTCTTGAGGCAGAGGCAGGCAGATTTCTGAGTTTGAGGCCAGCCTGGTCTACAAAGTGAGTTCCAGGACAGCCAGGGCTATACCGAGAAACCCTGTTTTGAAAAACCAAAAAGAAAAAGAAAAAAAGAAAGAAAGAAACATTTGTGTGACATTTGGAATTCTGGGGACTTTTCTGGAGATATATAGATACTAGGGCCCCAAGAGGTGGGATGAGTTGGTGGTGGTTTGTTGGTTGGTTGTTGGTTGCTGTTGGTCAAAGTTTGTTAAGTAGTCATGCACAGGAGCCGGGCGTGGTGGCGCACGCCTTTAATCCCAGCACTGGGGAGGCAGAGGCAGGCGGATTTCTGAGTTCGAGGCCAGCCTGGTCTACAAAGTGAGTGCCAGGACAGCCAGGGCTACACAGAGAAACCCTGTCTCGAAAAAAAAAAAAAAGTAGTCATGCACAAAGAAGAAACAACAAGAAGAAGAAATTAGATATCCTGGCAGAGAAGATCAAACTTGTCCCAAGGAACTTGCTGCTCCAATCAGCAGGAAGTAATCCAATGATAACATTGCCCCCTTTCTGACCCCTGACTTTATTCAGGGTTCTCTTTCCTTTCCACTCCATCCTTTTTTTCTCCTCTCTAGTGTTAGAAGGTTGAAAGGGTGGAAGAAAAGGAATGGAGAAGGAAGGAAGAAAGAAGAAACTACAAAGCAGCAAAAGACAGCTACTGGGGATCTCATGTAGCTCAGGCTAGCCTCAAATTCACTATGTAACTGAGAATGACCTTCAATTCCTAATCTTTCTGTCTCCACCTTTCAAGTGCCAGAATTATAGGCATCTCCCATCATACGTGGCTCCACATTCAGGTTCTTAAAATTCACATTGACTTTTTAAAGGCTGTAAAAGCAAAAGAATGTTCCCTAGAGCCAGGCGTGGTGGCACACACCTTTAATCCCAGCACTTGGGAGGCAGAGGCAGGTGGATTTCTGAGTTCGAGGCCAGCCTGGTCTACAAAGTGAGTTCCAGGACAGCCAGAGCTATACAGAGAAACCCTGTCTCGAAAAACAAAAAAAAAGATAAGAATGTTCCCTAGGAGTATGGCCAAATATTATCAGCTTAGACCTTGATTATATCATTCTATATAGAATCATCCCCTAATAGACAGGTGGATGTAAATTCAAGGCCACCCTGGTCTATGTAATGAGTTCCAATACATCCAGCTACAAACTCAGAGATCTGCCTGCCTCTACCTCCCTTGTACTAGTATTAAAGGTACAGGACAGCACCGCTGGGCTATTTGTTACCCTCTAACATAACATTTTTGTCAAGCTTTAGTAAAACCCAGACAAACTTATGGAGGTAAGGAGTATTTATTCTGAGTGGAAAAAGGAAATAAATTTTAAATTCCCTTTTAGATTTACTTATTTTATGTGTAGGAGTGTTTTGCCTGTGTGTGCATGTCTGCTGCCTGCAGAAGTCAGAAGAGGACATCAAGGTTACGAAGTTATAGACTGTTGTGAGCTGCTATGTGGACGCCATACCCAGACTCTCTGCAAGAACAAAAAAATGCTCTTCTTCACTGAACCATCTCTCCAGTCCAATAGCAGTTTTAACATAATTATCTCAAGCTGGAAATGCAGACACACAACTTTAATCCCAGTACTCAGGAAACAGTGGTTATTGGATATCTGAGGTCTAAGCCAACCTAGTCTACACAGCAAGTTCCAGGACAGCCAGGGCCATACAGGGAAATCTGATTCAAAAATAAATAAATAAATAAATAAATAAATGTAATTACTTCAAATATTTCCCAAATCTCTCAGTGTTGTAGCTATTCCCATATGCTCCCATAACAAATAGTATATGTCTTTAAATAGCTTTGTTTCTACTTTATTATCATTAAACCATGGAATATTTTAAGACAGGCATGATCCTGAGCCCATAGTTAAAGCTGCTGAATGTGAAGAGCCTTTATAGACATAATGAGGTAAAAATTAATAAATAAGTGAGAGAGAGAGAGAGAGACTCAGTACTCTGGGCTATTTCTGTCATAATAAATCAGTCTTTCAAAATTCTTGGTGACTGGATTCTCTTTTTCAAAAACTCCTACCAAGGCAAGTTATATCAATGGACTAATAACAAGACTTTCTAATTACAAAGTTTCGTGCCTGAAGTCAGGTTATCAGCTTGTCACTCTTCATTCATAATATAAATGGGGGAGGAGTACATTCCTCATGCCTTATGAAACATACCCCACTGGTCCCACATCATCTCCCCTGTTGTCTATCTATACTCCTATGCAGGCTTCCCAAGCAGCTGCAATATAAAATAAGGAGAGAAAAAGATTCAAGTATTGTAGTCTCTTCTTGTCTCACACTCATTTACAGAGTAGATGATTTCTTATAGACATTGCAACACTAGTTAAGTACACCCACATTCTCAAATGAGTAAAATCTACTCTGAGACACTGAGAACTGTATGGGGAGCCAGGCAGTGGTGGTGGTGCACGCTTCTAATCCCAACACTTGGGAGGCAGAGGCAGGCAGATCTCTGTGAGTTCAAGGCCAGCCTGGACTACAGAGTGGGAAGAAGTAAGTAGATATTGGTTGAAGCCTACGCGTATACAGCTAGATAATGTTAGTTCTAAAGATCTAACTATAAAGTATGGCAGCTATAGTCAATAACAATGTGTTATTACCTGAAATTTGTTTAGCAAACCTTAGGTGTTATACACACAAACATGTGTGTGTGTGTGTGTGTGTGTGTGTGTGTGTGTAGGTTTCTACATGAGTGCTGAGGATATGAACTCAGTCTTCATGCTTGAGAAAAAGCACCTTATTCATAAAGCTGCCTCCCCAGCCCCATATGCCCTAATTTTGACAGATTTTGCAACTACATCTATGGAATACTTTTTATGTTTAACTATATGCTTAAATGTTAATCAGAAATTATAATTAGATGAGAGAGCAAGGACTCAATAAAATTCAAACCAGAAACAAACAAACAAACAAACAAAATGCTTAGTCTTCTGCCAGATGAAAGTGTATTAGGATTTCTGAAACACTGAAAGGTTCCTTTTATTAATTTTACAACACTTATTTATTTGGATGTGTGTTCACATGTATATCATGGTGCACATGTGGATGTCAGAGGACAACTTCCAGGAGTTTGTCCCAGGGGTTGAACTTGGGTCATCAGGCTTGGCAGCAAGTCACTAACCCACTGAGCCATTCCATCAGTTTATCGAATATTGAATGTTGAATTTCTGAAGAGTCTCATGAGTTCTTCTTACTCATTGACCATTGGCTTTACTTATTACTATTTATAAATTCATTTTTATATTATATTATATACATATAATTTAAGGATGATAGTATATGCACAGAACCAGCAAGGGCCAGATTCAGTTTTGGATAGTAATCTTAACTAGCTCCTAGAATGAACTTTATGTAAATTACTTGGTCTCATTGTTTTTCCATTTTCAAATAATATCAACCTGGATGGGAAAAAAAACAGTCTGAAAGAAAACTCAGCAAGAATCTCAGATAAAACATAATTTTTTGACATAAAAAAAAATGAACTAAGCATTTAAGAATAGACGGAACAGATGTGTGCACATCTTTATTTCCAAATCACCACTAAAAGACAGCTTTGGCTCTTGTTTATAAGTTAGTGTGGGCTTATCTGCTGGTACTAAATGGAACAGCTCCAACAGCAGAGAATCCTGCCACTCTGGCAAGGCATCAGGGACTACCGCGGAGCCTAATTAGGGTTCTGGTTTAGGACCAACTCCCTGTTCCCATTCTCTCAAGTCCTTAGCTCTTTTTTCCTCAGAAAATTCAATCTATAAGTATCTAACTGAAAAGTCCATATGGGTCATAGCAACAGGGATAAAAATTGCACCAGAGCTCTGTGATTTAAAGCCTTAAAAAATAAGTTCAAACCACTCTGACCTCACTAATTCTACACCAATGATATTGTGAGAAATTCAAAATTCGGGATCTCATAAGAATTGTTTTAAGCTGTTTCCTAACAATCTGAAGTGAAGTTGCCAGAGACAAGAGAGACAGAGAGAGAAAGTCAGCTTTTCCTAAAATGCTTTGTGCTAAGTTTTCAATGAAGCAATTTGTCTCTGAAAAAAGAACTTAACAGCTTGTTTCTGTGAATCATCCAGGCCATCCAGGTGAAAGAAATGCTTTTGTAAATTCAAGTCAGTGCCTAAATCAGTGGTTCTTAGTCTGGACACACATTAGAATCATCTGGGTAAGTTTTAAAAATAGCTATGCCTGGCTCTCTTCTGATTAAATAGTCAAGGAGGGGAATTTACATGGTCTTGGGTGGGGAGGGGTTGGGTCTTTGGTTGGTTTGTTGGTTTGTTTGGTTTTTTATAGCAGGGTTTCTCTGTGTATGTAGCCCTGGCTAGCCTTGAACTCAGAGATCGCCTACCTCTGCCTCATGAGTGCTGGGATTAAAAGCTGTGTCATCACCCAGCTTCATGGTGTGTCTTAAGCATTCCCCAGATGATTCTAGTACACAGACATAACCAAGAACCATTTTCCTGCAGTAAGAATGTCTTAAGCCCATCTCCTATCCACAAATTCTTTTCAGTGTTTTGGTTGGTTAGTTAGTTGTTTGACTGGTTTGTCCTGGTTTAGTGGGTTCGGTTTTTTTGTTTTTGTTTTGTTTTGTTTTGTTTTTTAGTTACTCTGTGGTTTAGGTTCTTCCAACTGGTCTCCAATCCATGGCAATCCTCTTGCATCAGCCTCCCAAGCGCTGAGGTGGCAGGCTTGTTGCCTCTACCCCGCAGCTCTTTTTAGGTTATTCTGTGAAGCATACACTTTTTAGCCTGCTAACTGGAGAGGGTCAAAGCTGGTAATTCATCTACGTATTCATCATGTAAAAATAAAATGTCACATTCCCAAGATTCTATTTACCTTGCCCACTAAAATGTGTCAGAAGTCTCAGTATTTCAGCAGCCAGCCAACTATAGGCTGCCTGCTAGCTTTGGACAGCACAAAATTTTCTATCGATGTATTTTTACAACTCAATGTTTTTAAAACAGTGTTGCCAGATCTACCCACAGTGTCAACACCTTTTCAAAGGCTATAAAATTTATAGCCTAAATTTATAGTATAAAGTTTACAGTATAAATCCTTTTTCTCCCTAGTGCTTCCCCAGGTCATCTCAGGCCCTACTAATTTCTTCCTTATAGCAATTTACAGTCTCTCTACCACTTCCTGGCATAAGTTGTACTCCCATTTGATCATCAGTACAATTTAGTACCTGTTTCCCTAAGAACGTTGTGGACAAGTATATTTAGGTAGGTATATAAACAGTTTTAGAATAGTGTGTTTTCTGAACAAAGCTCGCAGTGTTTTGAGTTTCCTGTTTTGAGTTCTTTGACCCATCTGTCCTCTGTAGCCTAAAACTCCCTTCAGTCCCACCAACACTGTATCATACTCCCAACTATTCTGAGACTATCGCTGCCTTTTCAATTGAGAGCCTACATGGACACAAAATCCCTGTCCGTTTTGATTTTTCTTTAAACAGTTGTACCAGTCTCCATCATTCCTCTTTTGAACTCTCAAAATCTAAATTACATTTCTGTCTCAACAACAAGTCTCTCATTTCTTTCAAGTCTCTCATCAACTTCCACAAACAAGGCTTCCTGACAAACAGCTTGCTACACCAGCCAGTCCCATTCTTTCCCTGATTTTTCTAAGATGGACGCTCAAAAGTCACCAAAGGAAGTTCTCTACCCATGTACGACCCTTTAGGCCAGGGGGGTAGAGGAAGGTTGGTGGCTAAAAGCAAAGATGCCGAAGACCCCCAAGAAGCCGCCTTAGGCTAGCCTAGCTGCACTGGGCCTGCGCAAGCCACAGTCACAGGAAGTGCGGCCACGCCCTGGCATCAGGCCGGAAGTGGGCGTTGCCGGGGCCTGGCTGTGAGGCGAAGTCGGCGGTGGGGAGAGCTTCTGGACTGAGGTAGGAAAGAGGCAAGGGAGAGCTTCTGGACTGAGGTAGGAAAGAGGCAAGGCGGTATGGTCTTGGCTCGGGTCAGCCCTTGTAAGCCGTTCATGCAGATACCTTCGAAGCAGTGTCTTCCCTCACTTTTCAGCCTTAAGCCCTGAACACCAGCTGCGTCGGCCATCGTCTGCTCGACGGGCTGCCTGGTACCTTTTTCTGCCTTGTTTTCTAGGTAACCTCCTCCTGGTTCTTTTTGCTTGAATCTCCTTAAATCTGGGGTGAGGGATGAGGGGTGGAGGTAGGGGAGTCCTTTTTTGTAAGGGGAAAGAAATTACTGTTTTACTGAGACCTGCAACTTTTTTCAGAGTTTAAACAGTAGCTTCAAATTCTCACTTTGTCCAATTCACCGACAGCCTGTTATTGGGGAAAGGGAATCAAATCACCTGTTAACAATTTGATGGGGAAGATAAGAGACAGCTGAATGATGGTGTTATGAGTTCCAGCGTCCTTGGCCTACTTGGAATCGGTCTGTTTGCTAAGAAAGAATAGGTCAGCTCTCTAAATCGCTGAATATCTTTACTCATCTTTAAAAAAAAAAAAAATGTAATTCTTGGTTTTTCCTTAAAACCTTTTTTTATTTTTAACAAAGTATGACATAACTGTAATAGAAGTTCCATACGGGTTAAGATAGTTTAACTAATTCTCAGATAGTTTCCCTAATGATTGCCATTAACAAATGGGCTCTGGAGCAAAGTCCGAAACTAGAGTTTAGTTGATCACCCCTATTGCCTAACAAAGGTTCTAATGCTGCCTATGTCATAGAATGGGGGGAAGGGGGTGTGGAATTTTTGTGAGAGACCAAAGGAGAGCTTACCTAGAGACAACAGCTGTATGTTCATCCAATTTTCAGAAGATTCCTATGGGAAAACTAATACAAAATTAGTTTTCCCATAATAAGTGAACTAAATCAGTGTTCAATAGAGATTCCAGTAAAAGAGAATTCAAACTCAGAGACATTTCCTCTTTTAATTTTTTTCTTGTTTGTTATATTTGTTCTCTTAGATGTTCTCTGTGAGCTCTTAATTTTTTTAACATCCACATATATTCCCTCAGTGCAGTTAAGTAATCAGTACTGACTAAAACATTATTTATCTTGCTATTATATAGGAAATGAGAGGAACATAATGAAAAATGGCTAGAAAGAGAGAATATTGGTGTGACGTTTTCTGATCATGATTAAGTTACTAAGCCGGGTATGGTTGAAAATGCCTTTAATCCCAGAACTCAGGAGGCAGAGGCAGGTGGATCTCTGTGTGTTCAAGGTCAGCCTGGTCTGCATATTGAGTTCCAGGACAGCCAAAACTATACAGAGAAACCTTGTCTCTTAAAAAATAAGAAAAAGAAAGGTCATTAAATGAGATGTATCTTTTATTTTTACGTGTGTTTGTGTGCATTTTGCCCACAGAAGCCAGAAGAGGGCATCTGATCCCCTGAAACTGGAGTTATAGGCAGTTGTAAGCCATGTGGGTGCTGAGAATCAAACCCAGATGTCACTAAGAGCACCCAGAGCTCTTAACCATTTAATCATCTTTCCATCTGGAAAGAAGAGCTTTTAAGTAGTTTATCCAGAAGTTTAAAAACTGGTATTTTTATGACCTTGACTTGGCCCCCATTACTTACGTTAAATACCATAAACCCTAATAGCATGTAAACAGTGGCAGGTGTTGTAATACCACTTAAAATAGATTGTTATGTTGTCACCTGAATGTAGTTTGTCAGTTGTCATATTTGACCTAGCTATTTATTCCAAGAATGTGAACTATGCAGTGATGCTAAACTTAGTCATGGGAGTAAAGAACGCCTTTAAGAAGAAACTGGAGAGAAGGTTGTATGCTAAGGGTTTATTTTATTGAACTTGGGGCAGCTTCAGGTCCAGGAATGACTCCACATCTTAGGGCTACTATTTGATGCGTTTCATTTCTGATTCTCTGAACCATGCTTTTCCCTCTAGCACTTGAACAGGACTCCTTTGCCATCAGCATGGAAGACACTTACAGTATGTACTACTTGCTGCTTTTAGAAAATAATACATTATTTATGTGTAGTTTGATGCCTGACTAGACTGTATGTTGTGAAAACTTCAGATTCCTCCCTGAAATGCTGAGAAAGAAAGGTCTGTGTGATATTGAAGTATACGGATGCTCAAATTTTAAATAAGTAACTTTAGTCTACAGCCATATTACCCTGAAAAAAAAATGGTCTGAAACAAGCACTTTAAACTTAATTAGACATATGAGAACCAACTGTAATGATACACAACTGTAATCCCAACTCATAGGAAGCTGAATCATGGGGATCGCAACTTCTAGGCCATCATGGGCGTCACAGAAAGACCATCAAAAGATAAACCAGTAGCCCACTGAGATGGCTTAAGGGTAAAGTGCTTATTACCATAAAAGCCTGACAACCTTAGTTTGAATTTTAGAACTCTTGTAAAAGTAGGAAAGAAAACTGAATCTATAAAGTTGTCCTCTGACCTACACACAGACCACAAACAATAATAAGTACAAAATTTTTACAATACTGGGGATGTAACTCAGTGGTAGAGCATTTGTGTAGCATTCTCAAGACCCATATTTTAATACCAAGATAAGAGATAGAGAGAAAGAGATATGAATGATTGATTGGTGGTTAAATTGGTGACCAAGATGGATGGGTGGATGGATGTAGATAAATAGATGGATCATTGATAGATAGATTCTTTTCAGGGTAGAACAGTAAACTAGAGCTGACCTAAATTGCCAGACTAAATAAAGCATTTATGGTAGTCCTCATTATCAATTTTGACACATGTTCTATATGGGCAGTTACAATATGTGTGAATCATGGGGTACCTCTGTTCTGTCAACTGCTGACATTTGCTAGTGATAGAATGGATTAAATGAAGGAAAACTAATAAGAATTTCATCTGTGACTGCTCCCTGGGTGTTCTGAAGCTTCAGAAATCAGAAGAGATTGCTGGCTAAGAGCTCAGTGGCACAGTAAGCGTGCCTGTCCTCTGGGGCCTTGCCTCCCTGATCGTTCTGTCCTTCAGATCACCTTTCAAGCTGATTTGCATCATGACCGTGGTTAGCAATTTATTCCATGTTTGCCACTCTTCCAGCGAAACTGTCAGTTTCAATTCCCCTCTGGTTTCTGATTTTCATTGCAGTCTCCTGGTTTATAAGCTTCTTATCAATGGTGAATTGTTTGTCTTGCTTTTATCCTTACCTTCTGGGTTGGCAAGAGTGTTTTATTAGGTGCCTTTTGCTCTCAGAATGCACTATTTCTTTCCTTAACCAGGCTTGTTAAGATTTGGGGCATAGCCTGAGGGCAGCTTTGAATAACATGGTATAGGTTCAGGGTTTTCTTGACACAGCAGTCTGTGTCTACAATTGTCTTAGCTGTAGGAGGTTCTGTCTTTACAGATTATTTTTTATTTTAGCTGGCCAGTTTGGTAGTCATTAGATTAAGGAACTTTTTTCTCATCTATGTTCCAAAACATGAAAAGTAAAATCACCTACCTGACAAAAGTAATGAGATCATTGTCAGGGGAACGAGAGCCACCAATACAGCATAAGGAAGGAGTAAAGCAAAGAACAAATTGGGGGGGAAACTCTAGTTATTAATACTTCATAGAATACTCAATTGAAGCTATCAACTTCTTAACTAGAAATAGACAAGGATGCTAATGAGATTATTCTCAAACTACAGCTAGCTAAATTGAGAGAGTGTTGGAAAGTGCAGTGGGCCACACTGGTTATATTGGTACACCAGCAATCCATTCCAACTTTAGTGTGCTAGTTGGGAAACTGTGGTTGGAATATCTAGAGAATGAAAATGACCACAAATTGTTACTTTTTTTTTTTTTGCTTTTTTTTATTAGATATTTTTTTCATTTACATTTCAAATGCTATCCCCAAAGCCCCCTATACCCTCCCCCAACCCTGCTCCCCAACCCACCCACTCCTGCTTCCTGGCCCTGGCATTCCCCTGTACTGGGGCATATGATCTTCGAAAGACCAAGGGCCTCTCCTCCCATCGATGGCCAACTAGGCCATCCTCTGCTACATATGCAACTAGAGACACAGCCCTGGGGGGGTACTTGTTAGTTCATATTGCTGTTCGAGGAAATGGGGGGACTAGAGAGATGGCTCAGAGGTTAAGAGCATTGACTGCTCTTCCAGAAGTCCTGAGTTCAATTCCCAGCAACCACATGGTGGCTCATAACCATCTGTAATGGGATCCGATGTCCTCTTCTGATGTATCTGAAGAGAGCAACAGTGTACTCACATAAAATATATAAACCTTTAAAAAAAGGAAAAGGAAACAGTGTGAATGTCATTTTATTATAAGAATGAAAACTGTATTAAGCCATATGTGAGTGAAGCCTCAGTACACCATTCCTGATACTACTGTACTTAGGAGCCAACAGTAACACAATTTTATTGTCTCATAGTTCATTTTAGACTGCCTTATTCTTTAACTATGGATTTATTGAAAACACTTATGTGGTCTAGTTTTACAGAGTCCTATTATACTTAAACTGTATTTTTCTCTCTTTCAGTCGACTCCCTGGACCCTGAAAAGTTACTACAGTGCCCCTATGATAAAAATCACCAGATCAGGGCCTGCAGGTTTCCTTATCATCTTATCAAGTGCAGAAAGGTAGGGTATTATTTTTATAATATGCACTTTAATGCCTCTTGCGTTCTTCTGAAGAGCCAAGCTTTATAAGCAACAAATAATTTAACATAAATATTTTAATTGAATGCCAGATTGTTTGGCAAATCTACCTTTGTTAAATTTCAATATTTACAAGCTTTTGTTTTATTCTCTAAAGTATATAAAATTTTAATCTTTTATTTTCTTCCTCCTAACTAGCAACAAAGCATTGTTTAAAAACAGTGTCTCTAGAGTATCTAGGCATGTACAATCACACATGGGTTTTGTGGTACTAGAGATTGAACCTATTATTTTAAGACATTAAATATGAATTATATATAGTTTGGATTAAATACTAAACTTTTGGTATCTGTATCTAACATTGCTATTCTTTTTTTTTTAAATTAGGCACAAATGTATTTAGCTTGTTTTTTGGAAAAACAAAGGAATCACTAATTTTTTCCTAGTATCGAGAAACTTTCCCTTATTAAGTTTGATGTGTTCATTATTTCTTTTAAAAATAGTTTTAGATTTATTTTTATGTGTATGGGCATGTGTGTGCCTAGTGCCTGTGGAAGTCTGAAGAACGTATTGGATCTTCTGGAAGGGTTAAAGGATAATTACTGACCATCATGTAGGTGCAGGAAACAAATCTGGGTCCTCTGAAAATGTAACAAGTTCTAACCACTGGGACATCTCTCCAGTCCCTCTATTACATCTCTTTGATTTTTTGTTTAAAATTGTTAGGCCTTGTTCACATCAATAGGAGGAGAGGCCCTTGGTCCTAAGGTCAATGCCCCAGTGTTAGGGGAATGCCAGGACCAGGAAGCAGGAGTGGGTGGGTTGGTGAGCAGGGAGAGGGGGATGGGATAGGGGTTTTCAGAGGGGAAATCAGGAAAGGGGATAACATTTGAAATGTAATAAAAGAAAATATCTAATAAAAAAAGAAAAAAATTGTTAGCCCAAGAAAATACTGTTTCTAAAAATAACACCCCAAATTTCAACATCTTCTTTTACCTTTTTTTTATTCTTTGTTTCACATCATGTATCCATGTCCTACTCATCTTCCTATCCCCTTGCATCTGCACCTCGCCCTTACAACTTCCCCCCCCCAAAAAAAATAAAAACCATGGTAGCTGTAGTGTGTCACAGTATACCCCTCTGTCCATGTCTTCACTAATGAATGTTCATTGCAACAGTTTTATTTTTTTATGATTTTTTTAATGTGTAAGTTTGTGTGCACATTGTGCACACAGGTGCCCATAGAGGCCAGAAGAGGGCGTTAGATCTCTTGGAACTGGAGTTAACAATAGGCAGTTCTGAGCCACCATTTAGACAGGTCCTCTGCAAGAGCAGTAAACACTGTTAACCACTGAGCTATCTCTACGGTCCCAAAACTTTTTATTATTATTATTTATTTATTAGCATTCCTCTCTGATTACTACTTTATAGACTTAGCTAATGTAACCTATTCAGGTCCTTTGTTAATTAAAAAGTACTTGTATAGAGTTGTTAGAATACTGATGTCAGGGCTATAGAAATGGCTCAGTGGTTAAGAGTGCTTGCTGCTCTTCCAAAGGTCACAAATTCAGTTCCAGCTACCCATGTCAATCAACTCACAACTGCCTATAACTCCAAACATACAAAATCCAGTGCCCTCTTCTGGCCTTCCACAGGCACCTGTACTCGTGTGTAGATACACAAAAACAATACACACAATTAAATGTAAGATCATTTTTTAAACATTGTTTTAAGATTTATATTTTATGCATATAAGTGTTTTGCCTTCATATATGTCATGTGTGTACCTGGTGCCTGAGGAAGCTTTGTAACTGAAGGAAACTGTAACTGAGGAAACATACGGAACTGAAGTTACATATGATTATAATCTGCCACGAGGGTGCTGGGACTGAATGAATCCAGGTCCTGTCCAAGAGCAGCAGTGCTCTTAACCTCGGAGCCATCTCTTTTTTTAAGTAGAGCTTCTTGTAGCCATGGTTGGCCTCACCTCAGTAGTAAAGGAGGACCTTTACCTGCAGATCTCCCTACCTCCACTTCCCAAGAGCTGGGATTGAAGGTCTGTACCACTATACCTAGCTCCAGTAAATATGGTGTATATGGTATGTATACACTTGTGTGCACAAGAGGAAGCTACACTCTACCTTATTTCTTTGAGACTGGATCTCTCCCTGAACCTGGGGCTTATGTTTTTTGCAACTGGGCTGACAGCCAGCAAGCTATCTCCTATCTTTGCTGCCTACCAGTGCTGGCATTACAGGCGTGCAAGACCATACCCAGCTTATTTATTGGGCAACACATTTTAACGTTTGTGTATTTGCAAGCACTTGTGGACCACAGTGTGCTTGTGAAAGCAAGTCAGCCCTCTCCTACTATGTAGGTCCTTGATATCAGGGATATCAAATTCAGGTTGTCAGACTTGGTGACCAGTGCTGAATGCCTCCTTGCCACTCTTTTTAATTTGTGTGTGTGTGTGAATACCCACAGAGACAAGAAGACTGTCAGATTACCTGGAGCTGGAGTTACAGGCAGTTGTCAGGCCTCCAGTCTGACTGCTACTCTTTGAGAGTAGCAGCACTCTTAACTCCTGAGCCATCTCTCCAAGCCCACCTTTCTTAAATCTCTTTATTGCTGGTACATTTGCCATGACATTTTAGTGATAATAAGTACTTAGTTTGGGTTTAAAACAAGATATTGGGGGCTGGTGAGATGGCTCAGTGGGTAAGAGCACCCGACTGCTCTTCCGAAGGTCCAGAGTTCAAATCCCAGCAACCACATGGTGGCTCACAACCATCCGTAACAAGATCTGGCGCCCTCTTCTGGAGTGTCTGAAGACAGCTACAGTGTACTTACAAATAATAAATAAATAAATCTTTAAAAAAAAAAAACAAGATATTGTATAACTAAATAAATGAATGGATGGATGAATGGGGCTAGAGAAATGACTCCACTGTTAAGAGCACTGGTTGCTCTTCCAGAGGTCCTAAGTTCAATTCCCAGCAACCACATGGTAGCTCACAACCATCTGTAATGGCTCTGATGCTGATATCCTCTTCTAGCATGCAAGTCTGCATGCAGATAGAACGTCCATACATTAAATAAATAATTTTTTAAAAAAAGATACTGGCCCACAAAGTGTATATCATTTGGACTTTTCCTAAATGAAATAGCTGAAATTGTTTACCAGGCAGTGGTAATGGCATACCTTTGATCCCAGCACTTCAGAGACAGAGGCACATGGATCTCCAAGCTCAAGGCTAGTCTGATCTACAGAGCAGAGTTCCAGAATAGCACAGAACTACACAGAGAAACCCTGTCTCAAAAATCAAAACAAAAAAACCCCGAACCAAAAAACAACAACAAAAAAAGGTTGTTGTTCGGTTCCTCACTTCAGAAATCATTACTTTAAATGTCTCTGTGTTGGCCTGAAAAAGCATTAGCTTGTCTCTGCAGCTCCCTTACAACAGCTATTTCCCAGCATTGTTAAATTGCAATAGCAGGCACCACTGCAGTGTGGTCTGCCTCATTGTTACTGTTGATCCTGAATTTTAGCTTTCAAAGACACCCAAAGAACTCCAGCACTGCAGGCTGTGCTGTCTGGAAAACAGAGTGAAGGAAAACAGAGTGAAGAGATGGTTAATATTCTTTATAAGCCACTAAAATCTGTGTGTGTGTGTGTGTGTGTGTGTGTGAGAGAGAGAGAGAGAGAGAGAAAGAGAGAGAGAGAGAGAGATATTATCCCGGCAGTCATAACCAAAAGGTTTGCATTTTGACAATATTGAGATAGGAGCTGCATGGTCTGTATGAATGATAATTCCCTCTCAATTTTCAGTGATAAGTGCGCCTACCATTGCCACCACACCTGAGATACAAACTTGTTAAGGGGTTTCAGGGAGCCATTTATAGAAAAAAAAAGCTGAGCTAGTTTCCTTGAATTTTAAGAAATACAAAGAATTGATAGATCTCTTAATTTTGATTCCACAGAATCATCCTGATGTTGCAAACAAATTGGCTACTTGTCCCTTCAATGCTCGGCACCAGGTTCCCCGGGCTGAGATCAGTCATCACATCTCGAGCTGTGATGACAAGAGCTGTATTGAGCAGGATGTGGGTAAGCCAGACTGGTTGAAATGCCCTAGGATTCCAGGGTTAACTGCTCAGTTTGGAGTTATGCTACATCATTGTCTTGCTTTCTGGCTTTCACCATTTCAAAAGAATATTTTTCTGCCTTTGAGATGATTATATCATTGTAGCAGTGGGTTGTTAGCTTCTATATAGGTCAGACTGCTTTCTCTTCTGAACAGCCTGATTCATTTTACTATTATAATAAATCGTCTAAAAATAAAGTCCTTGAGGCTGAAGATGGAGCTCAGTGGGTCGAGCACTTGCCTCCCATGGATAAAGCCCTGGGTTCCAGCTCCTGTACCACAAAATGGGCATGGTAGTGGTGACTTACAATCCTGTACTCAAGAGGTAGCAGCAGCAGGAGGTTCTGGAGTTCAAGGTCACCTTGAGTCTGAGGCCAGCTAGGAACACAAGACCCTGTCTCAATAAATAAATACTGCCATAAATATGGTAACAGTCTTTGTTTCTGATTCTTGTTCCAGTCAGTTCTCACCCTATCCATATTTATAAACAAAGATTCAATAGGCTACCTTGCTGCCTTTAAAGGCCTTAAATCCCTTAAGCAGAATAACCTAGCAGATACCACACCCCCTGCCCTTTATATATCAAATCTCTATTGTCTTGCAGTCAACCAAACCAGGAACCTTGGACAAGAGACTCTGGCTGAGAGCACATGGCAGTGCCCTCCTTGTGATGAAGACTGGGATAAAGGTGAGATACCTCTATGTTTTTTTTTCCTTCACATATTTAAATCTCAAATCATTTGATTGAGACAGAAGGAAAATTTTCTTTTTTAATGAACATACATGTTGTTTGGAACACCTTATTTTTATTGGGCCCCCAAATTACCACATTTGTATCACTGTGCAGACACATAGAATAGCCTACCCCCCTTGGAAGAAGTACTTCTTTACCATCTGTGCTTGATGGTAGCAGGGCACATTTACTATTTATTATTTATGGTTCTTGCATTTATAGCCTTCATTGTTCTGTATCACTGGTTCTGTATCACTTGAGCAGGTACTCAATAAATTTTTACTCACACCCCTCAAAACTTAGCTGTATTATTTTTCATTTGACAAATTTAACATAGATCAGTGTTTTATCTAACAGTATCACAGACTGTTTTGCTTCCTTTGGCAGATTTGTGGGAACAGACTAGCACCCCATTTGTCTGGGGCACAGCCAGTTTCTGTGGCAACAACAGGTAAATTAAAAGGTCTTACTCTCATCACTACCTCCCCAAATCCAGGTGTGTGACAAAAAATTGAGAGTTGGGTGTGGTGGTGTGTGCCTTTAACTCAGTACCCGGGGTAGAGGCAATGGAATCTCTTTAAGTTCGAGATCAGCCTGAGCTCTACAGAGCAAGTTCCAGGCCAGCCAGAGCTACACAGAGAAACCTCCTGGGGGTGGGGGGTGGACTGAAGGGGTGACTTCAGGAGTTAAGGGCATTTGTTGCTCTTTAAAGCAACTGCTTATAACTCCAGTTGGATCCATACCCTCTTCTAGGCTCTGTGGACACTCATACACATGTGAATCTTTTTAAAATCCTAAATGTTGAGATTAGAAATCCAGAGCATCTTAATGAGAAAGAAAGAAGATATATCTTTTTACTACTAATATTCTCTATCCAATTTAAAACTAAGATTTCTCATTATACCCACATTCAAACCTTAGAAGACCAAATTTCAAATACAAATGAGACTATTTCAGGGTTAGAGAATAAAGGAATAAAACGCTATGCTTTATTTTTCCCTAAATGCTTGATTTTGTATTCTTTAATTATGTGTGTAGAGATAATGAGTACGTGAGTGGAGATGCCACAGAGGCCAGAGGTGTCAGAGTCCGGAGGCAGAACTACAGGTGGTTGTGAACATATAGGGGCTGGGAATCAAACTCAGGCATTTGAAAGAGCATGCATGCTCTTTAACTGCTGAGCTATCTCTCCAGCACTCATAAAATGCTTAACTTTTTTTCTTAGTTACTGAAGTCAGCTAATTTTAAATGCATACTATTTTGAACCAGAAAACATAGAAAAACTTAGATTAGTTTTATTGGTGGCAACTTAAACTTGATTCAGTTCTTGAGAGATTTATTTTAGGGGCTGGAGAGATGACTCTGCTTAATTTTCTGGAGGACTCCGGTTCAATTCTCAGACCCACATACTGGCTCCAACCTGTTTGTGACTCCAGCTCCAGGGGAGTGTATAGCTGGTATTTGCTTCTTTGTGGGTTCATTTTCCCACCCTTTATCCCCCAGTTTTACCCCATTGTAGATAAGAAAGAGGGGAGAGAGGGAGAGAGACTCTGAATCTAATTTCTCTCCTTTTGTTTCTTTTTTGAGCATAACTTCTAACAAACTGAAACCAACCCCTCTAAATGACCAGCAGTCACCAATCCCACCTGTCCAGGCTCTAACATTTATACCCTCTGAAAAGTTGCCAGAATTCCAAATGTCACATAAATGCAGAAATTTATCTTCAGCTAAAAAAAAAAAAAACCACACTTTTGCTAGAGCATGAAGCAAATCATAGTCAGCTGTGGACAGTCTGAAGCAGCCCCACACCTTATACCTGGGATTAAAATGAAAGTATATCCTTACAATATTTTTGTGTTTTTTAAATAAACCAAAATTCCAGAAATTCTTTAAAATGTCAGTATAGGGATCTAATCTCCACTGCGTTCTGTAGGCACTAAGCACACAAATGGTGTATAGATACATGTAGACAAAACCCATACAAATAAAAATAGTAATTGATGAAGAGATTGGATGCAGCCAAGCATGGTGTCACATACCTTTAATCTCAGCACTCACACTCAGGAGGGCAAAGACTAGCAAATCATTTTGAGTTTGACAGAAGCCTGGTCTATGTAGTGAGTTCCAGCCTAAAATAGACAAACCCTGTCTTTTTGCTGGGGTAGCATTTTGTCATACTACTGACTAGTAGATGGCATTGATGTTTATCTCAATTTCTATAAAATTTAAATGTAAGGAGCTAAGGAAATGTCTTCGCAGTTAAAAGCACTGGGTGCTCTTCTAGAGGATCCAGATTCAAATCCCAGCACCTACATGGCAGCTCACAGCTGTCTGTAACTCCAGTTCCAGGAAATCCAACACCCTCCCACAGATGCATGCAGGCAAATTTAAAAAAAAAAATGTAAATGTAAAACTATCTTTTGTTATTTTTGTTTTGCTTTGCTTTTTGAGACAGGGATTCTCCATGTAGCTCTAGCTATCCTGTAACTGGCTCTGTTAGACCAGACTGGCCTTGAATTTAAAGGTCCTCCTCCCTCTGCCTCCTGAATGTTGGGATTAAAGGCATGTGCCACCACACCATCTTAATACACATATGGAACATTCCAGAGAAATGGTAATCATTCTAATTGCAAGAATGTTTTGAGAGAACTATGTTCACATTTCAGATGAGTGGTAGATGTTCCCTCCATTTAAAAACACATTTTGATTGTCTTGTTTGTGTGCCTGAAGAATACGGATATGATGACATCAAATTATTCCTTTTTCTTTCAGTCCTGCAAATAACATAGTTATGGAACATAAGAGTAACCTTGCTTCAGGCATGCGAGTTCCCAAGTCTCTGCCCTATGTTTTGCCATGGAAAAATAGTAAGTAAAGTAGAGGTCAAAGTGTTCTTGCACTTTTCATTGTAACAAAAACAGTTGGTTTGATTATTTTGGTATGTTCAGCCTAATGCTGAAAGTAGTGCGACTCTTAAATTTTGTGTTGAAAGCACCTCACTTACCTCATGGTACTCCTAGGCCTGATTATAAACAAGAAATTAAGAATATCTTGCAGCCAGGCATGGTGGTGCATGCCTTTAATCCCAGCACTTGGGAGGTAGAGACAGGCGGATTTCTGAGTTCGAGGCCTGCCTGGTCTACAAAGTGAGTTCCAGGACAGCCAGGGATACACAGAGAAACCCTGTCTTGAGAAAAAAAAAAAAAAAATCTTGCAACTACTGCTCTTCTAGAGAATCTAGCCATAGATGGTTTCCAGCATCTATGACAAGTGACTCAACTTCCTGTAAACTCCATATTACAAATAATCCAACTTCTCTGGCACCGGTTCTCATATGTATATACCTCCACAGCAACACACATGCTTATAAATAATGAAAAATATGAATATTTTTAAAAGAGAACATGCAAGAGCACAAAACCCAAAAGGGTGTGAATTCCTGAAGTGGGAATGTCAGTGTACTAATGTACTGAGTACACTAATGTCATCCACTGATGTCAGTGTACTGAGTAGATATACAGACCGTTAGAGTAGCTATTAATTTTGGCTAAGAAAAAGTCATCTTATTGTCAAGGCATTCATTTAACAAAAAATAGTATTTCAGTAACCTAAAAGACAATGGATAGGGAAAGGAAAGTGCTAAGAAGCAGCATAGAGAATGGAATTCAGGTGTCTTCCCTAAACATCTGAGCCTATGCTGGGTAAAAAGGCATGAAATTCCCACCAATCTGCCTTGATTTTTTAAAAAATCCACATTTGGGGGCTGGAGAAATGGCTCAGTTAAGAGTAGTTGCTGCTCTTGCAGAGAACCCAAGTTTGGTTCCCAGCACCTGTATACCAGCTCACAGTTACCTATAACTCCAGTTCCAGGGGCCAGACAACTTCTTCTGGCCTCCACAGACACCAGACACACATGTGGTACCATGTGTATATACAGACTGTCTTAGTCAGGGTTTCTATTCCTGGACAAAACATCATGACCAAGAAGCAAGTTGGGGAGGAAAGGGTTTATTCAGCTTACATTTCCACATTGCTGTTCATTACTGAAAGAAGTCAGGACTGGAACTCAAGCAGGTCAGGGAGCAGGAGCTGATGCAGAGGCCATGGAGGGATGTTCTTTCCTGGCTTGCTCAGCCTGCTCTCTTATAGAACCAAGATTACCAGCCCAGAGATGGTCCCACCCACAAGGGGCCTTTCCCCCTTGATCACTAATTGAGAAAATGCCTTACAGTTGGATCTCGTGGAGGCATTTCCTCAACTGAAGCTCCTTTTTCTGTGATAACTCCAGCTGTGTCAAGTTGACACATCACTAGTAAGCCTCAACCCTTAATTTCTTATTCATCCCCAAGATCTAAACAACTTTAAAACTCCCACAGTCTTTACATATTAAAAGTCAATCCCTTTAAAATGTCCAATATTAAAAAAAAAAAAAAAAAAAAAAAGGACTGGAGAGATGGCTCAGTGGCTAAGAGCGCCAACTGCTCTTCCAAAGGTTATGAGTTCAAATCCCAGCAACCACATGATGGCTCACAACCATCCGTGATGAGATCTGATGCCCTCTTCTGGGATGTCTGAAGAGAGCTGCAGAGTACTTACACATAATAAATCATAAATCTTTAAAAATAAAATAAAATGTCCAATGTTTTTTAAAATCCAAAGTCTCTTTACAATTAAAAGTCTCTTAACTGTGGGATCCACTAAAATATTTTCTTCCTTCAAGAGGGAAAAATATCAGGGCACAGTTCAATCAAAAGCAAAAATTAAACTCCAACTGTCCAATGTCTGGGATCTAACTCACGATCTTCTGGGCTCCTCCAAGGGCTTGGGTCACTTCTCCAGCCCTGTCCTTTGTAGCACACGGCTTGTCTTCTAGGCTCCAGCTGCCTGTACTCCACTGCTGCTGTTCTTGGTGGTCTTCTCATGGTACTGGCATCTCTGAAATGCTGCTGTCTTCCACTGTAACTTGGCTTCACCAACAGCCTCTCATAGGCTCTCTTCATGGTGCCAAGCCTCAAATCCTTTGCATGCACCCTTCAGTCCTGGGCCATCAATTGCAACTGAGGCTGCACCTTCACTAATGGCCTTCCATGGCCTCTCACAGTGCCGAGCCTCAGCTGTTCTGCGTGACCCCTTCATGCCTTCAAAACCAGTACCACCTGGGTGACTCTTACACATTACCAAGTCCAGCCACAGCACAAGGTACAACTTTGACTATCTCTGGAACACAGCCTCTATGCTCTCAGAAAACACATCCCAGAAGATGACACCTCAGTGATGCTGGTCTCTTCTTAATCACCACTGATTTCTTAGCTCCAGCTAACCAGCATCAATAGTCCCAGTAATACCAAGGTTTTGCTTTAGTATCTGATATCTTGTTAATCACAGCTGATTCTTCAACCCCAACTAACCAGAACCACAGAATCTTCACAATCCAAAATAACAATGGCCCTGAAGAGAGTCTTTAATTTTCCCTCTGAAATTTCACAAGCCAGGCCTCCAACTTCTGCACTGTTTTCAACATTATCTTCCAACCTCCTACACAACGTCTGACAGAGCACTTAACCTTAACACCGAATGGATCTTCTAGCACAAAGTTCCAAAGTCCTTCCACAGCCCTCCCCAAAACATGGTCAGGTTGTCACAGGAATGCCCCCCTATGCTGGTACCAATTTGTCTTAGTCAGGGTTTCTATTCCTGGACAAAACATCATGACCAAGAAGCAAGTTGGGGAGGAAAGGGTTTATTCAGCTTACATTTCCACATTGCTGTTCATTACTGAAAGAAGTCAGGACTGGAACTCAAGCAGGTCAGGGAGCAGGAGCTGATGCAGAGGCCATGGAGGGATGTTCTTTCCTGGCTTGCTCAGCCTGCTCTCTTATAGAACCAAGATTACCAGCCCAGAGATGGTCCCACCCACAAGGGGCCTTTCCCCCTTGATCACTAATTGAGAAAATGCCTTACAGTTGGATCTCGTGGAGGCATTTCCTCAACTGAAGCTCCTTTTTCTGTGATAAACTCCAGCTGTGTCAAGTTGACATAAAACTAGCCAGTACACAGACACACTTTTTTGTAATTTTAAAAAAGGGAAGGGGCGGGCTGAAGACAAGCCTCAATGGTTAAGAACACTAACTACTCTTTTAGAGGTCCTGAGTTCAATTCCCAGCAAGTGTTGGTGGCTCTCAACCATCTGTAATGGGACCCAGTGCTATTCTGATGTGTCTGAAGAGAGGAGAATGTACTCACATACATTTAAAAGAAAGAAAGAAAGAAAGAAAGAAAGGGCGTTGTTGGCGCACGCCTTTAATCCCACACTTGGGAGGCAGAGGCAGGTGGATTTCTGAGTTTGAAGCCAGCCTGGTCTACAGAGTGAGTTTCAGGACAGCCAGGGCTATACAGAGAAACCTTGTCTCGAAAAACCAAAAAAAAAAAAAAAAAAAAGCCGGGCGTGGTGGCGCATGCCTTTAATCCCAGCACTCGGGAGGCAGAGGCAGGCGGATTTCTGAGTTCGAGGCCAGCCTGGTCTACAAAGTGAGTGCCAGGACAGCCAGGACTACACAGAGAAACCCTGTCTCGAAAAACCAAAAAAAAAAAAAAAAAAAAAAAAAAAAAGGAAGGAAGGAAGAAAAAAAGAAAATGCTACATTTAGAATACCCGGGTAGGGGCCAGGAGATGGTTCAATCAGCTATAAGCACTTACCATGCAAATCGGACAACCTGCTTTTGATCCTTGAACACATAGTAGAAGGAGGGGAAAAGCTCTTCCTACATCATACCATATATATTCATACACACACACACACATACACACACATAACAATTGTTTAAAAGACTTTTGAAAAGAACAAAATACCTAAGATTGTATGATCTTTATTTCATCCAGACTGTCTGGTATTATTCCCAAATCCAAATTTACTTGAGTCCCTTGATTTCAGACTTTGTTACTATTTAAGTTTTGAATGAGTAGAACGAATTCCCTTAAAGAAGCTAGAGAGATGGCTCAGCAATTTAGAGCACCTGCTGCTCTGGCAGAGGATGTGTTTTGGTTCCTAGCACCTATATCAAGCAGCTCACAATTGCGTGTAATTCCACTTCCAGGAGACCTAATGCCCTGACTTCCATGGGCACCTGCATACACGTGGTGCACATAAACTCACAGAGGTGCATATGCATACACAGGCAAAAAATTTAAATACTAGAACACATTTACTTAAATATTTGCATTTCCCAAAAGTGAGATCATTAAATAGTATACCAAAAGGCTTGATACAGTCAGCCATAGTAGCATATACCTGTAACTCCCAGCACTTGAGAGGTAAACTGGAGAATCAAGATTTTAGCCTTTAAGACTGTGTCTCAGAAAAAGAAAAAGAAAAAAAATAGGTAAAAGACTATTTTCTTTTTCCATGATTCTCAGTGGAATCCCATTGCTAGTTTTGAATTCTGCTTTAAGATTACTACCCTATATATTCTAAAAAAGAGTAATTTGTATTTATGCCAGGCAGTGGTGGCATAAACTTCTAGCATGTGGGAGTCAGAGGCAGGTGGATCTCTTGAGTTAGAAGCCAACCTGTTCTACGGAGTGAGTTCCAGGACAGCCAGGGCTACACAGAGAAACCTTGGCCTGGGGGGCGGGGGGGAAGTAATTTGTGTTTTTGTATTTAGTAAGCACTGAGGGTAGAATGAATTTCAGTCGACATGATTTATTTATTTTGAAATGTTTTTCCTTGTAGATGGAAATGCACAGTAATTGAACATCTTTTTCAAGTAAGTATTTCGTTCCACTATCTCTTCAGGTGGTAGCAAGATTTAACTGGACATAAAGCATTTTGAGTCCAATTTTCTCTCAGATTATGATACCAAATTAAAGCTTTGGATGTGCATGTGCTTTTTATGAATATAGCCTCTATAATAACTTTACATACTAATGAATAGGCATTTACTACTTAAATTAGAATTCTGTTACCATGCTAAGTTCTTTTCCCTGATATTGTACTGTTTTGTTTGCTTGCTTTGACATTGAAGTTGCAGTCTAGAGCTATCCTGCCTTTTGTAATGGAGTAAGATTAATCAAACAGCTGTGATTCACTGCTCTGCAATGCTTTCTCAATGCAGTACTGTTTAACTATCATTTTTTTTAATCCATATTCTTCTAATTGGGCATTTAAATTTTTGTGTTCTCTTAAGAGTCTTGCAATATTGATATTATTTAGTTGTTTTGGGGTGTGTGTGTGTGTGTGTGTGTGTGTGAAAAACCTCACAAAAATCTCCTTTTCCCAGATGAAACCTGGAGGCTCTTCCCTGTGTAACGTAGGGCTAAGCTTGGCTGCCTTGCGTAAGATTGGCTGCCTTGCCTAAGATTGCCCAGCCCTACTGCTCATGGGATAGAGACTTTAGGAAGGCTGGGATAGGATTCTATTTCAGCTGTCTTGCAGATACTAGCCCTTCAGTGAATATTTATCAGATAAATGAGTAGTTAGCCAGGACCCATCTCAAAGTGAAGCAGATAAATCTGTGGTGGAGTCCATTTTAAACCAGACTAATGTTTTTCCTGATTAGAACTGGAAAAGCTAAGTGGAAACACCCAGCCAGGCATGGTGTCTCAGTCTTTAATCCCAGCATTCAAGAGAGTCAGAAGTAGGAGAATATCTGAGTCAAAGGCCAGCCTGGTCTACAGAGTGAGTTCCAGGACAGCTAGAACTAGATAGTGAAACCCTGTCTCAAAAATAAAAGTTTAAAATAAAGCATTAAAAAATAATAAAAAGAAATACTCTTTAATAATCATTGCTAGAAATTTATCAGTTTCTTCTAGCAGTTAGCCACTTTTCATAGGTTTTGACCTTTTTCTCTTTTTTTTCTGAGACATGATTTCTCTATATAGCTCTGGCTGTTCTGAAATTTGCTCTGTAGACTAGTCTAGCCTCAAACTCAGAGATCTGCCTGCCTCTGCCCGCATAAGCACTGGAATTAAAGGTGTGTGCCACCCATACTCAGCTTGGTAGGTTTTGACTTTAAATTGTTAAATACATTTGGAAACAAGAAAATGAACTTTGGCCACAGAAGAAAGATACACTAAGGTGTATCAGAAAGAATACATTGAACAGACCTGGATAAATATAAGGAACTTTGAATTGTTCTCTTAATATGTTGTACAAAATGTCTGATGATCAATACAGTATATAGCTGTTTAGTAAATAAAAAAGACAAGTCTATAATGAAAGCTTAGGAGAAGCTTCTCATAAGATAAAAACAAAGTGCTTTCTCCCACTCACCCCAACCCACTTTTTTGAGACAAGGTCTCTTGATTATGAAACCCTAGCTGTCCTGGAACTAAACCAGGCTGGCTTCCAACTCATGGAGATCCATCTTTCTTTATCTCTTAAGTGCTAGGATTTAAGGCGTGTGGTACCACATCTGGATGGCATTTGGCTTTTTAACTTCACTATTACACATGCATGCTTGTTGCCCATGGAGGTCAGAAGAGGGCATCAGATTCCCCAGAAATGGAATTATAGGTGGTTGTGAACCACCTTTTGAGTGTTGGGAGTCAAACCTGGGTCCTCTGCGAAAGCAACAAATGCTCTTAACTACTGAGCCATTTCTGCAGCCCTGAATGAATATAATTTTTAAAAGTCTTCATACACACAGATACATATATCAATATTTTTAATTGAGTAATAAAGTATTTGAGAAGAAAAATACCAAAATTAAGTTAATTAGAATTTATTTATTGAAGAATTGTTCAAAGTAGTCAGTTGCCTACAGATTCAGTTCTCACTTGAGAAGCTATTGACACAAAAATGTACATTAATGACTGTGAAGAATGTTTTTAATTCAATTAGCAAATTTACATGTACACAGAGGTACTAAAGAAAAGAAGGTCAGCAGGTACTCGGTGTCCTGCCATTAACAACAGTAAATTTCTGGGACAGCTCTCATAAGAGAGTTTGAGGGGTTGTGTCAACTGTGTCAGATGTAGTTGGTACTTCTGTCACTGAAAGGAAGTAAAAACTTTTTTCTCATTTCCTTGCAGATGCCAGACTGTGGAAGACTCTTGCTTATTCCTGCTACCAAGGGTTCTTCTTTTTTCTCTTTATCTAATTATAGAACAGTAAACTGTCTGTGACTTTCAAACTGGCAAGTACTTTTTTTTTTAACTGCTGAGACTTTACTCCTCAATTATTTAATGCCAAATATTTATATATTGCTGAAAAAGACAGCTTGGTAATTTGGTTAAATACCTACTAACCTCAAATTAAGAAAAAAAAAATCACTTCCCATTCTAGTTAATGAAACAGTGATATGAAGCTGTTGCACAGAGTCCAGCTAACATAGAAAACTTGGGTTAAAAAAAGTAACTATGTGTTTATGTTTCTGGTGTTTGTGGACCAAAATCTTTTAAGAATTTAAAAAACTGGGCTTTTTATACCTTTAATCCCAACACTCAGGAGGCAGAGGCAGGATAACCTCTTGAGTTAAGGTCAGCTGGTCTACAAAGCAGTTCCAAGAAAGCCAGCACTACACAGAGAAACCATGTATCAGAAAAACAAAAACAAACAAAAAATAAAAACCTGGGCTTTTCCTGAACAATACATCTGTTCATCCATTGTCTCTGAGATAGCTTATGTACCACAAAACTCCCCATCTGAGCCTGAGATTAGAAATCATGTCTCAGCAGGGCGTGGTGGCGCACACCTTTAATCCCAGCACTCAGGAGGCAGAGCAGGGGGATTTTCAAGTTCGAGGACAGCCTGGTCTACAAAGTGAGTTCCAGGACAGCCAGGGCTATACAGAGAAACTCTGTCTCAAAAAACCAAAAAAAAAAAAAAAAAAGAAAGAAATTATGTCTCAGCTGTGGTGTTAGGGGATATTGGTATTTTCTATGCCAATACTACTAGGAATAGATTAGAAGAGCCAGGGCTTCTCTTGACTTGGGGATTAGTGAAGCAGACAGAGGTACAAGGGGGTCATGGGAATTAAGGAGTAACTGATAATGGAATTCAAGCAGACAGATATGGAAATGAGCTCAAACAGAAACAGTTTGAGAGAGAAATTGAGTGCACAGAATCAAAAATTAAGGAAGCTGGATGCAGTTAGCAGCCAAAAATATGAAGTTCTGATCATAACTTACTATTAAGAAACTGTTATAGTCTTAGCAAAGATTAAATTTCAGGAATTTTTCACCTAGGTGACATTTGCCTGCAGCAAATATTTAACATTTAAAATACACAACTGTAGTACATAACCATGAAACATAATAAATACTGAAAAGGGCTGGGGACACAGTATACTCAAGCTCTGGCCTTAAGAAAACATCAAAACCCTAAGAAACTCCCCACTGGAATTTATCAAACAGATAGTGATAATAACCATCTGTGTTTGTCTTAATCCCATCATCCTGGATCCTGAGAGAGAACCCACTCTCCAGACCTGCTTATCATTCTCTCTGCTTTTAAAAACATTTCACATTGCATATACTATTTCCATTAAAGTTACACATCAGCAATGCATATTTTTCAGAAGCATTGGAAAGCTAAAGCAACTCTTTTGTCACAAAAACCTCCCATCAATAAAAGGGCATCCTAAGGGAACCTCTAATCTCCATCAAGACTTTCTTTCCTTTTCAATGTACACTTCTGTTATGAAGATCTGGAGAAAGGAACTGTCCAAGAACAGCCTCCAATCCAAGTCTGAGCAAAACAGAACCACAACAGATGAACTATAAAAAGTATACTTTAAGTGACTATTTAGACACAGAGTCTCAGCTGGCGTGGTAGCAAATACCTTTAACCCTGGGATTGGGGGTAGGGGCTACTGGGGGATGTTGGCAGAGAAGCAGATCTCTGTGAGTTCCAGACTATTCTGGTCTACATAGCAAGTTCCCAGACAGCCAGAAATACTTACCATGTAGCCAAGAAGGACTTATACACAAAGCCCTAAAGAAACAAACAAAAACCCAAGCCAACCAATCTCCCTCAATAACTAATAAGCAAAGAAATACAGTACATAGGTCTGGGGGTGGACTCAGTGGCAGAATGCTTGTCCAGCATGCTCAAAGCCTGGGATTTGATCCTCAGTATCCCTTATACAGTTAAGCATTGCTATAATCACAATTTACCTTAAGAATGGGAGAAATAGCTGGACAGCAGTGGCACATGCCTTCAGTCCCAGCACTCAGGAGGCACAGGCAGGTGGATCTCTGAGTTTGAAGCTGGCCTAGTCTAGAGCTGAGTTCCAGGACAGCCAGGGCTACACAGAGTCTGTCTGGGAAAAACCAACAAAACAAAGCAATGGTAGAAGTAGCTGGTGACATACTTGAGAGGCAGAGGCAGGAGGAAGATCACAAGTTCAAGGTCATCGCTGGCTATCACTGAACCTGAGGCCAGTCTTAAGACTCCCAAGACCCTGCCTCTAAAACAAAACACAAAATGTAAAAGTGATCTCCCTTCAGCTTCTGTCTCTTATGAAGGAGACAACTAAATAATCTAAGAACGTCAATATAGTACCTACTGCAGCTACTTGTCTGCCTCTCCAGTGAGAAGATACTGTTGTAGGGAATTACTTCAAGTGAAATTTAAATATTTTTCCTCTTCAGCTCAGGGACAGCTATCAGGAGAGCTTATCATTCATACTTGTTCATTCCTGGAGAGAACATTTGCAAACCAGAATGGCACTTTTAGAACCCTTGAGAAAAAGTCAATCTTTGAAAGAAAAAAAAGCAAATGCTCTGACTGGAGCAGAGCAAAAATTCCTGCATAAGAACAAAGTGCAAAACCTGTCCTACTCAAGTAGCTTTCGTTGGTTGTAGTCCTTCATGTAAGGTTCAGACCTCCTGGACTTTTTCCCTGTACAGTTTGGTGTATTCATTGATATCCTCCTTGTTCAGCTCATGTCTTGAAAGTCATGTTCGTGAGGCTTCATAGGTGTAGCTTCTGATATTTTCTTTAGCAAACTACTAATTAAAACTACCTTCCTGTCTTGTTCACAAGCTGTAACAGACTACTCACAGTTTTTATTGGGCCTAGAACTCATACATCTGGTTTTGTTTGCTGGAAATATTTGGAGGTCCCAAAACCTACTCTAAAGAAGTGGCTCTTAGCTTTACTGCTCATCAAGACCTCAGAGCTGCAATGTATCTCTGGGACCTTTTTGCCTCAGAACATCCTTGTCAGAGGATAATGTAGAGAATGGAAAGGAGGTAAATAGTTAAATGTTTGTCTCTTTTTTTTTTATTAAAAACAAGTGTTATGATTTAGAATTCAAGTGGGGCTAAAGAGATGGCTTGGAGGCTAAGAGCACCAGCTGTTCTTACAAAGGACCTGGGTTCGAGTTCTAGCACGTACATGGCAATTGGCACCTATAAGTCCCATCTCAGGAGATCAGAGGCCCTCTTCTACCTGCCTTAGGCACTGAATACAAATGGTACACAGACAAACATGCAGGCAAAACACCCATACACATGAGACATTTTTAAATAAAATGTCTTTAAAATTCATAGCTGTTTAAAATTATAAAAGTTAGAAATATTTTAAACTTGAAAATCCCCCTGCTCTGCCTCCTGAGTGCTGGGATTAAAGGTGTGCGCCACCACGCCCTGCTGAGACATGATTTCTAATCTCAGGCTCATTCCTGATTTGTCAGGTTACTATTATAACCTTGTGTTTTGTCTTGTTGTAGATAGTCTCACTATGTAGTCTTGGAATTTAAGGGCAGTCTTCCTGCCTCAGTCTGAATGCTGGGATTGTGTGAACTAACACATCCTCGCTTCTTTCAGGCCAAACACCAAGCATGTATATGGTATATACACATACATGCAGGCATTATGTCATATCATATATATAGTAAACATAAATCTTTTCTTTAAAAAAGGCAAGTAATCAGAGATCTCTAGGACCCATATGGTAGAAGAAAAAAATTTAATTCCAGTCTAGTGGTGGTGGCACATGACTTTAAATCTGGCACTTGAGAGGCAGAGACAGACAGATCTCTAGAGTTCAAGGCCAGCCTGGTCTACAGAGGGAGTACCAGGACAGCCAAGCCTACACAGAAAAACCCTATCTTGAAAAAAATAATTTTTTATTTTTACTTTGCCCACCAGCAAAGGCTTTTTGAGCATTTAGTATGTAGCAAACTGCACAAAATTCCAATATACTTAGTAGATCTAGTACATCACATTTAATCCCATATAATCTGAATAAAGTGGGTACTCTTAGATCCCCCACTGGTAGATAAGAAAAATGAGGGTCACAGAATTTACATGATTGAGAGTTGTTGCTTGGTTACTGTGGAAAAAACAAAATTATAATCATGTCTACAGCTCCAAAAGCCAGTACTCTTAACCCCCACTGTATTTTACAGTTGCCCCACCTTGGTCATAATCTAACCATGGAGAACTTATTGTCCCTAAAGTGCTCTTTAATGACCACATTGTTGGGAGCTGGGGAAGTTGGCTCAGTGGTTAAGAGTACTTGTTGTTACAAAGGACCTGAGTTTGAGTCCCAGCACCTACATGGAGGCTAACCATGTCCTAGGGAGCCAGACATGTGTACAGATGTCATTACTCATATACATAAAATAATAAAAATTAATGACCATACCATCCACAGGTCTTGTTTTTGCCTGCTTTCTGCCTGGTGTGATATCTTCAAATTCCAACTCAAATGCTGTCTCCTCATTCTTTTTTTTTTTTTTTTTTTTAAGATTTATTTATTATATGTAAGTACACTGTAGCTGTCTTCAGACACTCCAGAAGAGGGCGCCAGATCTCGTTGCGGATGATTGTGAGCCACCATGTGGTTGCTGGGATTTGAACTCTGGACCTTCGGAAGAGCAGTCGGGTGCTCTTACCCACTGAGCCATCTCACCAGCCCGTCTCCTCATTCTTTGCACTCTTCTCTGTTCATTTTTTTTTTTTTTTTAATGTAGCTCTTGGCTGGTCTGTAACTCACAGAGCTCCATCTGCCCCAAGTGCGAGGACTAAAGATCCACATCTGGCTCATACTTTCTTTAGTAACGTTGAGTTTATGGAACTCACTTCTTTTTTTTTTTAGATTAATTTCTTTATGCATACAAGAACACTGTAGCTGTCTTCATACACACCATAAGAAGGCATCAGATCCCATTACAGTTGGTTACAGTTGCTAGGGATTGAACTCAGGACCTCTGGAAGAGCAGCCAGTGATCTTAACCACCTCTTCTTAGCCATCTCTCCAGCCCCTAGAATTCACTTCTAAATGCCTAAATCAGTCAGAGTTTAGAAGAAAACAGAAACCACACTTGACATGTTAAGCATAAGAGTATTTGATGAAGTCATCTGAGTAGCTAGCTGCAGGCCTCTTAGGAATAATTCTCAGGACACCACCAGACTAAGCCACCATAGGGCCTGCAGCCTCTGGTGGTTCCTGAATATTACTAAGCTTGAGGAGATGACAACATAGCTAAAACCCCACAGTATTCTTGAGATCATGTTTTTTTATAGAGTTAATGACTAATACAGACATCCGAGAGCTGGTCATCTGATGAACATAAAAGGAAGCTTGGTATTCAGTATGTTGAGCACTTGGGTTTACACTCAGATGTGTGAGGTTTTCAGTGTTTTCTATTGTAAGATTAAATACAAGTCTGGTGTGTAAAATGTGGTAGTGCATGCCTTTAATACAGCACTCCAAAGACAGAACCAAGTAAATCTCTTGAGTTTGAGGCTAGCCTGGTATATAGATAGCAAGATCTAGAACAGCCTGAACTACATAGACCCTGTCTCAGATAGATAGATAGATAGATAGATAGATAGATAGATAGATAGATAGATAGATAGATAGGAAAGAAAATTGAATCTGGGGCTGAATCAGTGGCTCAGCAGTTAAAAGCAATGACTGCCCTTCTAAAGGACCTAGGTTCATCTCCAAGCATCCATGTGATTGCGCATGACTAATTCCAGTCCCAGGAGATCCAGTGCCCTCCCTGACTTACACAGGCATGTATGCATTGTATGCATGCAAAATACCCATACACTTAGAATAATAAATTCTTTCCTTTTGCAGGGGGGTGAGACATGGTTTCTCTGGCTATCCTAGAATTTACTCTGTAGACCAGACTAGTCTCTGCCTGAGTGCTGGGGTTAAAGGCATGCACCATCACCACCTGACTAGAATAATTTTTTAAGAATTAAAAAATAAGTATGAGTATTGTCTCCCTCTCATCTCTCCCTGATCCTGTTTCCAATCCCTTGCTTTTCCTCCCTTCTCTTCTCTCCCTGACATTTCATCTCTCCCTTCTACCCTGTCTCCTCAAAGCCCAGAGGGATAAGTACCAGATGCTAGCATATTCTCCCCTGCATTGTCCCCACCCCTCAAAAAGCCACACAAATTGTGCTGCGAGGACAGAGTGAGCAGTTGGAATTAAAGGAACGGTGGTTATGCAAACAGTGACAAAAGTGGTAATAAGAGACCGAAGAACAGCCCTGTCATGGATGTGATGATGCACACTTTTAGCCAGTACTCAAGAGGCATCTAGTCAGCCTGGTGTGCATAGCACAGGGCAGCCAGAGCTACCTAGTGATCCTGTGTTAGAACCTTGGAAATGCCAAACTTTCTGTGCCTCAGTTACCTCCTTTATGAAGAGACAGAACAGAAATAAGTGCTTCCAAGGTTTGCCTAGCACTAAAATTTTGATGGCTTTATTTACCTGGGAGAATATAACTAAGATTGTATAAAAGAGATAAATGAAAAAGTTAATTATGTATCCATTCTAGGGTTTTGGTTACTGTATAAATTTTCCCTATCATCCTTAAATCATTCTCTGAGACCATCAAATGAGAGGAGGGAAGCAGAGGCAGAAGTAGCCTCTCATATGTCAAATCAGAATCAGACTTTAAATCACAGAGCAGCCTCCGTGTTCCCTGATATTCCTACTTGGAATCTGTTAATCTGTTCCCTGGAGTTGTGCGGTGGTGATTCTTCAAAGAACCCTCACTAGTTTCTAAGGGCAGTAAGGCTCGTCAGAAAAGCCAGTGTGTTATAAAAGTGCACTGAAAGCATCATTTAGGCTGTTAGCTAGGCCAGAGATGGAATGATGAAATAAATGATGCTTCTTTCTGCTAGGGCCTGTAGCCCCCTCTGGGCAATTTGATGCGCTTATGATGCTTTTGGCCTAGTTTTTTCTGTCAAGACTTACACTTCATTCTCTTCTGTGAAATGAACTGCATTTCATAACACCATTTACACATAAATTTTTCCAAATAGTAGCCAAGGGTTGTTTCTCTCAAAATAAGAGATACCCAGAAAACTCTGATGTCGGAAAGTGCTTGTGGCCTTTATCTCCTCTGCTAAAGTGCTTACTGCCTGTGCTGCAACGCTTCACATCAATTGAGCATAGTCACTGGGTACCTCTCCCCTTACTCTCTGCTTCATCCAAGCCTTCTCTGATGAAAACTACAAAATCATCAGAGCTGGTGTGTCAGTTCATACTGCCTTCAGCCAAACCCTTGCACAGAAGTGTTCCAGGTTAGGACATAACATATAACATACTCTTCCCGAGTAGGTAACACACGGGCTAGGGCTTGCCTCCCCTTGCTACAGGAAAATGACTGGGGGTTTAGTTCAGGAAAAGATGATACCAACCCATGTGAGAGCTGTGGCTCTGACAAGCTAAATAAAGTGAGATGTACACATGAAGATCTGTTTTAGTTACAGCCCTCCCCTCAGGCCTTTTATAGTCAGTGTCAGCGTTCTGGAAGCATCTTCCAAGTACCTATCACCTCCATCATAATTGTTGTAAATGCTTATTTTAAAATGCAGATTCCTGGGCATATGTCCAGGTCCTGAATCAGAGTATGTGGAAGCCACATTCAAAAATCCATTTCTCACAGTACACCTCATGGTATAGGCAAAAGAGTTTCTAAAATCACTACCAAAAAAAGGCTTTTTAGACATTCACAAGGAAGATGATTACATCTTTAGTCCTTTAAAAGTCCACGAACTTGGTCTGTCGAGAAGACAGACCTGAGATCAGTACCACCTGTAACTCCAGTTTAGGGGTTTCTGTACCTCTGGTATCCCAAACACCAGAGCTCCTGAACACAGGCCTATACACATGAGTAACTAAAAAACTCTTAAAGTTAAGATACTGGAAACTAAAGGAGGGTTTAACAGTAGGAGCACTAGCTTATATTCCAGGGAACCTGGGTTTGACTCCTGGCACCCACATGGTGGCTACTAACTATAATTCCAGATCCAACACCTTCTTTTGGCCTCCTGGAGCACCAGGCATGAAAGTGGTACACATCTTCAATCCCAGCCCTTAGGAGGCAGGAGTAGGCAGATCTTTGAATTTGAGGCCACCCTGGTCCAGGAGAGCCAGGACTACATAGAGAATCCCTGTCTCAAAAAAAAAAAAAATCAAAGAAAAAAGTGGTGCACAGATGTAAGTGCAGGCAAAATGCCCTTAACACATAATTTTAGTACTGGTTGTCTGGGAACTCACTATGTAACCAGGCTGGCTTTGAACTCAAATACTTTTTTTTTTTAATTTTATGAAAAATCCACAGACTAAGAATCACAAGTAAAAAGTATAGCGTAGTAGTGATTAAAGATAGAATCTGAATACTATGTCCTCAGATCCTTTTAAGAGTTTGGTGGTTTTGTCTTTTGAAGCCTCCAATTCAGCTGCCTGAAGACCATGAATTCCTAGTCCCCCTGCCTCCACCTCTATAGTGCTGACGTTACAGGAGTAAGACACTATACCTGGTTTATGTGGTGGTAAGGATTGAACCCATCCCTACTTCACTAATAAAGGATTTATTTCAGAACTCATAACTCACAAATGACTTTCCCTTCTGAAGATGCAACCCAGTTTCCATTACACTAAATGACTTAATGGGACCTAGTGGTGTTAATCTCTGCTAAATGAACAGGGACCATGAACAGTAGACAGCACCTCCAGTTCCCTATATTTGAATCAGGTAGAGAGCCAATGAAGGTAATACCTTCTTCCTACCCAAGGAGGCTTGTGGTTGGTTTCATCTACCCAAATGCTTCCTGTTGGCAGTAGAAGGATGTAATTGTATGATAGATACTTTTTTGGATTTTATTTGGAGCTCCTGGCTGATCGCTTTCCACCACCACCACCACCCATCAAAGGAAAGCTATAAAAATTATAATTTTCCCCCAAAGCAGGTCATAGGAACTATAGTCTTTCCCTGCCTTTTGTCCTGGAGCTAACCATGAAGAAATTCTCTGACCTGCCCTTTACATCATTCCAGAAATGTCTGCCCAAACCCAGAAGGAGGAATGTTGTATGGAGGTCAAGAAGACTGCAAAAGCAGACAGGCCTTCATGAGTGTCTCACCTGGTCTTGTTAGGGTTGGAAACACATAGGTCTTCCTAAGACCACACAGGATGGGACTTGGAGAACTTGGGTAGTAGCTGATCAGATTTCTGGAAGATAACACACCTAGAGAATAGTATATAACACCTGGGACATGGAAACTTGATACCTTCAACTGTGCTTCACTCTCCTGCACATCTCTCTGTATTCTTTTATATTCTTTATGACAAACTAGTAAATGTGTTTCCTAGAGTTTGGGGAGCCACCCAGGCACATTAACCCAGAAATGGGGGTTGTAGGAATCTCACTTTGTAGGCAGTTGGTCAAAAAAAAACAGCCAAAGGAATTATCTGATACTATTTCCTAATAACATCCAAATTAAATTGAATTAGGCTACATAGCCAGTGCCTCTGAATGTCTTGCTTACTTTGTGGAGAACACACACACACACACACACACACACACAATGCTCTGTATTGTTTTGAGTTTGTTTTCCCAAAGTTGACTCTAGTCACCCTGGGGAACCTGAATCAAGGAACTGTGAAACACTTTATCCAGCCTCAGGAGGAAAAAAAAAAATGTTTTCATTGGAAAAAGGCAACCTGTAAGGGGAAAAATACACAAAGTCTCCCTGAAAAGATAACTCACGAGAGAAAAAAAAAATCACCTCAGCTAAAAGGAAGAATTTAACTCCGTAACAAAGGTGAAGTTCTGGGCTGAAGAGACGGCTCTGGTTACTTCCACAGGACTCAGATTTGAGTCCTACCACCCACATGGTGGTTCCCAACCATCTGTAACTTCAGTTCCAGGGGGTTGGGTGCCCTATTCTGACTTCTAAGGCCGCCAAGCACTCATGTGGTACACACACAAACATGCAAATGAAACATGTAAGATAAGTTTTAAAATCTTAAAAAAAAAAAAAAGTTCCAATGAGACATGGCTGTGGAGCTCCATGGTGTCCAGCAGGTGGCATTCAAATCTAAGTGGCCTGAGACTGTAGCCTGTGAGAGACATAAGCAGGGTACTCTTGATGTTTTGCAGTGTGTTCGTCCTAACACACCCATACCTCCTTTCTCTTCCTTCCCTTTCTTAGAAATGATGCCCTGTTAGGCTGGGCTGGGCCAGAGCTTAGTTGGTAGAGCTTTTGTTTCGCATACATAAAGCCTTGGGTTCGATCCCCAGCACCCTATAAACTAGACATGATAGCACATGTCTGTAATCCTAGCACTTGGGAGATGAGGGAAGATAAAAGTTAAGGTTGTCTTTGGCTAAATAACATGCTGGAGGCTAGCCAAGGATATGTGAAATCTTGTATTTAAAAGAGGGACAAAACAGGGAGAGAAGGGCAAAGAGAAATTGGAATAAATAGCATAAGACTTGTCAGCTTCTGGTATCTAGCTAAGGAAGCACCAGTGACACCAAGAAAATCTGGGGAAGTCAGGCTTAGTGAAACATGCATGCAATCCCAGCATTTGAGAAGTAGAGACATAAGGATCTGGAGTTCAAAACCAGTTTAAGCTATGTGAGACTCAAAAAGAAAAAGGGCCAGTGAGTAAAAGGCACTTGCTGCCAAACCTGGAAGGCTGAATTTGATCCCTAGGACACACATGTCGGAAGAAGAGAACCTATTCCCACAGGTTGTCCTCTGATCTTCATACAATGTGCCATGGCATCCCTACATCCACATGTATACATACATGCACGTACACAAAAATTCAGTATTTTTTTAATCTGGGGCTGGACTGACGGTTCGATGGTTCTTAACTGAGTCCCCCTCATGATAGCTCACAACCATTTTTAACCCAGATCTAGAAGATCTGATACTTCTTCTAAACTGTGGGTACCAACCATAGAGAATTTTGGAAAGCTTTCCTAAGCACAGACTCTGGGCTGTCCACAGATTCTAGATTAGCAGTGAGGTATTCCCTCACCTGACAATCAGGAAATGCCTGCATATATATATTTTTTAATTTGGTGGGGGGAAGGGAGGCAGTGCGTGAGTTCCCCAGCAAAAGCCAGTATCTTTTTTTTCTCCAATTTTTTTTTTTGCATGGGGTACACACATGCCATGGTGCACATGAGGAAGTCAGATGACAACTTGTAGGAATCAGTTTTCTCCTTCCACTATGTGGGTCCTAAGGTTTGAACGAAGGCTATCAGGTTTGGCAACAATGTGCCTTTACCTGTTTAGCTGTCTCACAACCTTCAATGCCAAGATATTTTAATTGATTAAAAATAGCATACAGATAGCTGGGTGGTGCACAACTTTAATGCCAGCACTCAGGAGGCAGAGGCTGGTGGATCTCTGTGAGGTCAAGGCCATCCTGGTCTACATAGAAAGTATCAGACAAGGAAACCCTATTTCCAAAAAGGAGGAGGAGGATGGAAGGAGGAAGGGAGGAGCTAGAGAGATGACTTGGTGGTTATAAGAGCACTGGCTGCTCTTCCAGAGGTACTGAGTTCAATTCCCAGAAACCACATGGTGGCTCACAACCATCCGTAATGGGATCTGATGCCATCTTCTGGTGTGTCTGAAGACAGCGATAGTGTATTCATATACATAAAATAAATAAATCTTTTTTTAAAAAGAAGTTGCTGGAGAGACAACTCAGTGGTTAAGGTGGTTAAGGGCACTGATCTTCCAGAGGACCTGAGTTCCCAGCACCCACATAGCAGCTAACAGCAGCCTGTAACTCCAGCTCCAGAGGATCCAACACAAAACACTAATGCACATAAAATAAAAATAAATTATTAAAAAGAAGAGGAGGAAGAGGCCTACTCCATGTTAAGTGTTGAGAACAGAGTTCAGAGAGAATGCAGTATGATAAGAAACAGTACCTGTGAGCACCCTGGGAAATCTTCAGCCTCAAGGAAAAAATATATTCAGAATGATTAATGATTTTCTCATTCAGTGTCAAGGGGAATGTCAGTTTTACCAGTCATCTCTCCCAGCTGTTTTAGTATGTTCTGATCTTTTCATGGGAGGGGCAGTTGATGCAATAGTTTGAGGCAAAATAAGTTTAAGACATGAGCCCTACTTTCAAAGAATGTATAATCTATACTAGTTATTGGTATAATCAGTGAATGTTCTCTCTCAGTATCAATGGGCCAAGAAAAAAAAGCAGCTGAAGTATAATCTATGTGGTAGGGTGTTTACCTAGAATGCATGAAGCCCTGAGTTAGATCCTCCATTACTAAGTTACTGGTTTTGGTGGCTATGACCCCAGCATTCAGAAGCGGGAAAATCCAAGTGACAGTCAAAACAGGCAAGGTTCTTCCATGATACCTAAGATCCTGACTCAAGTCATTCAAGAGCAGAATAGACACTTCTGGCTCAGTTTCTCTCAAGAATTTGTATTCAAGATGTCCAATAGGAGTTGTACGTGGCACACATCTGTAATTCTAGCATTCTAGAGGCTAAGTCAAGAAGATCACTTCAGGTTCAAGGCCAGCCTAGTCGATCTGGAGAATTCCAACCCAGCCAGAACTAAGAGCTATCTCCACAGCAGGTCTGAGGCTATCAAGATGACCCAGTGGTTAAGAGCCATGGGAAAATGGAAGTAAAGGTAGTATTTACCTTTTAGAACCTGGCTTAGTAGAAGAGGCAAGTTCTGTAACTCATGCTGTGGAATGCTAGGTAAGGATCAGTGATGTCTCTCCTGAGAACTAGCCTATGAAACATACCTCTTCACACACATCTGACAACAGTCAGAAAGAGCACATCAGACTTTGGATGGATTTCAGTCTTCTCAGCATTATTGCACAGACAGTATATTAACTTTAATTCCCCCAACAAATCTTGGGGAAAAGTACAATCTCTGTTTTATAGATGAATATATTGAGAACAAGGACGATGACATAACTTGACACTTTTTTGTTGTTTTGGTGGTTTTGTGGTTTTGGTTTTTCAAGGCAGACTTTCTGTGTAGCCCTGGCTGTCCTGGAACTCTGTAGACCAGGCTAGCCTTGAACTCTGGGATGTCTGACTCTGCCTCCTGAGTGTTGGGATTAAAGAGGTGCACCACCACTGACAGCCTGGCTTTTAGACAAGAGTTTATATCCCAGGTAGGTATGAAACTCTTATTCTACCTCAGCCTCTTGAGTGCTAGGATTCCAGGCATATATCACTATACCGAGCTGTGGCCTATCTACTTATTAAATTATAGAGTCAGCATTCAAATTCCTTTCTAATATAACATTTTCTGCACAAAATAAAAACATATTAACAACAATAAAAAAAAAAGTTAACATTAAGAACTCTATGTATGGGCTGGAGAGATGACTCAGCAGTTAAGTGCACTGATTGTTCTTCCAGAGGTCCTGAGTTCAAGTCCTGGAAACCACATTGTTGCTTACAACCATCTGTAATGGGATCCAATGCCTTCTTCTGGTGTGCCTGAAGACAGCTACAGTGTACTCATACACATAAAATAAATCTTTTTTTAAAATCCTATGGCGGGGCATGATGAAAAATCCCTTTAATCCCAGCACTCCAGAAGTAAGCAGATGGTGGTGAGTTTCAGGACAGCCAGGGCTACATACACCCTGTCTCAAAAGAACAAACAAACAAATCAGCTCATGGGAGTAAAGGCAGATCAGTGGCAGTGACTCGGTGGCTAAGAGCACTTGCAGCCCTCCCAGAAGAGCCATGTTTGTTCCCAACACCCACATGGTAGCTCACAGTCATAACTCTGTAACTTCTGTTCCAGGGGATCCTGGCCTTGGTACCAGGTGTGTACATTTGCTGCACATAAACACATGTAGGCAAAACACCTACACATAAAAATCTTTTTTAAATAAGTCTATAATTTTTATAAAGTATTTATAGTTGCTTTGGTCACATGTACATTCAGATGCATTGTTTCTAAATTTCACAGGAACTCTATAAATAACCTGGATAATTAAGTACTAGACTGTGCAGTCCAGACTGCAAGGGCAGTGCTTGAGAAGAAGAGGACTGCTGACGGTTAAGATGAGCTAAGGACACTTGTACAGGATTTCAGTAGCCTGGGCAATAGAGATGACTGAGTTGTATACCCTAGAATCACGGGAGCAAGGCAAACAGTACATTGGGCATGTTAGTGAGACAACACTGAGTCCTCTATCCACAGGATGAGCTAAAAAGTAGCTGTCTAACCAGACAGCAGGAAAAAGGGAAGAGGTGGGGGCCCCCATGTCAGTTTATCAGTGTAAAGCCCTGGTAGCAGTCAGTGGCTGTCCCTTCTATCTGTTGAGATGAGGTTTCACTATACAACCAAGGCTGGCCAGAAACTCATGATCTGATCCTCCTACCTTAGCCTCCCAAGTGCTGGGATTATGCTCAGCTCAGTCTTCTAGAAACATATTCCAACATTCCAAAGATCTCTGCTCTTCCATCTAAGTATATTGTCACCTTCCATATCAGGAGGCACATGTTATTGTCCTAATAAATCTAAACTAGAAGGGGGTGGGGAGGGGCGTGTACCAAAGCTTTTATTCTCCTATTATACAAGAGAACAGTTTAAGGAATAGAACAAGACAGACTAAACATAAATAAAAGCATGTTTACCATAAGATCAAAGTAGCACCACCATACCATATAGGAAACCACGGCAAGAAGATTCCAAGTTGAATTAAATTACCTGGAAATGCCCCTCTCCCCCACTAGTGAACAGTAAGTGGGATGCTAACCAAAGAAAATCAGGAGGTGCTATGGGGTTAGACAGGATCCAGCAGTCTGGACCCAAGCCAGCGGAAAAAGCCATTGTCTGAGTTGCCTTCTGGATTTCCTGCCCTCAAACACCTACCCCTCCCAACACATACACTCAATGCTATACCTCCCACTCTGCCTCCCCACCCCCATAGTGAAAAGGCCATGCCCACCACAGGACAGCAGACGACTGAGGCTCTCCAGTGAGAAGAAAGCTCACCCAGCCTGCCGTAGTGCAAGCCTTTGGAATCACAGGAGAAGGATGTTTTCCAACCATAATAAAGGTTGTGAGGTCCTCATCTCTCTCAATCCCTACTCACTTCCGCTTCTACTCTTCCACAACAGCTGGAAGTTTCTGGCTGAAGTGAGCAACAGTTGGGTGGGAAGGAGTGTTTCTCTGAAGGTATGTCTTCTAAGCATGTCCTGGTGGTTTTGTGCCTGAAGGAGAACTCATCAGACTGGGTGTGGCAGAGAGTCATGTCTGGGATGAGGAATCTCCAGTTTACTCTTGTTTTGTTTTGTTGGGATTTGGAGTAAAGGGATGTTTGTGGGGGAACAGGGTCTCACTGTCTAGATGAAGCTGGTATTGAACCTGCAGTGTTTCTTCAGCCTGTGATCTCTCAAGTGCTGGAGTTATATAAGTCACACAAGACTTTCAAACCCACTTTCACTGTGATCCCCACACGCCCACACCCTGGTCCAGCCCAGTCCTGACCCTTCACTAGGGACCATTAGAGACCTGTTTCCACTCCCTGCTCCTATTCCCAGCCACTGCTTCCAACTCCAGTGCCCCGCCTCCAGTGCTCCACACACTCCCCTGGCAAGCTGACTGAACAGTTGGCTGGGAACTGAGCTCAAAGCGGAAATGGGCAGTTGGGAGGTGTGATTTATGTTTCTGACTTCACCCCAGGGTAGAGCCCAAAACACCGACCCTCCTCCAAATGCCCTTTTGGCAAATTTCCTCTCCTTCAAAAACCTCAGGCTCTCCTAGCTGGTCATACGTAGGTCATCAAATAAACTACCTCATCCACAACCCTAGCAACACAATGACCTTTCATGCCTCCAGCCCGCCCATTACAGACAAGGAAGAATGCATTGTCTTCACAAATCACCACAGGAGGCAGAGGCTCCTATCAGCCCCAAACAGTAGGGAAGTCCCTCTAATATCTAATTTCCTTCTCTCCTACTATTGAACAACTAGCTGGTGAAAACAAAAGGGAATTTGCTGTCTCAGAATCTACTCCTGGTAACTGTCTCCATCTCTAAAGAACTCTTCATAAGCCTGCCTTGTTGCACACCTGTAATGCCAGCACTGGGCAGCCAGAGCAGGAAAATCTTGAGTTTGTGGCAGCCAGAGCTACACAATGAGATCCTATCTCAAAATGTCAGAGAAAAGCTGGGGAGGGGTGCTATCAAGGTGCCACATTCTCCTCCTCAGTCACATGGTGTGGGCATCCAACTCTCACCCCTCAGGGACTGGAAACCACACACACTCCACTCCAAAAACCCTATCTAGAATGGATCCTACTTAACTTCTAAAGCTATTCCTTCACCAGCTAGAAAGTCCTACTTCATCTTTTCTTAACGCCTTTTTTTTTTTTTTAAAATCATGTATCCCTGGCTGTCCTGGAACTCTTGGTGTAGACCGACCAGGCTGGCTCAGACTTACAGACATCTGCCTCTCAATGCTGGTACTGAAGACTTAGGCTACCATGCCAGCTCTTCCTGCTTTAAAAGATAGCACATTAGTCAGATGTCCTTGTTAACTTTAGAGGACTTATGAGAACATTAAATGAGAAAATCAAGCCAGGCTTGGTGGCTCATACCTCTAAATTCAGCCCGTGTGAATCTGAGGCAGGAAGATTACCCACTAGTTTGCGGGCTAGTCTGGTCTGCATACTGAGTTTCAGGCCAGCCTAGACTACAGAATGACACTCTTTCTGAGAGAGGGAGAGAGGGGAGAGAGAGCCTGGCAGAGTAGAACATGCCTATATCCCATCAATTGGGAGGTAGGGGAAGAAAAATCAGGGAAATTGAGGCAAGCCAGAACTATAAGCCTTAAAAAGCAGGCACTGGGCATGGTATCACACAACTTTAGTGCTAGCACTCAGGAAGCAGTGGCAGGTGGATCTCTGAGTTCCAAGACAGCCACAGCTACATAAGGAGACCCTGTCTCAAAAATCAGTAACAGAAAACCACAATGTTAATTTTAAAAGTATCAACTGCTGCCTCATATGATTCTCTTGGGGCTGACATAGGTAATATTTGTGAACTGCTCAGTTTTCTAAATAATACTGAATAACTTTGGCTGTTCCTACTCCCATAATACCTCAAATTACAGAGGACCTGAGATTTTTGCCCCTTCCAGTTGTCCAGAGCTGTATCTCTTTTCAGCCTCCTCCAATAGGATGCTTACATTCTAGCTTTTAGTTTTTGAAGGCACAGGGTCAGATGAATGAGTGGGCCACCCTCCATTCATTTCTGGAGTCTGGCCTAGTTGGCCTGGCTTTCCTCACTACCCCCTACAGAGCCCTGAGCTCATCCTGGTTACCAAGTATTTGTTTGTTCCTGGCCCCTCACAAGGACTTCAGCCCTGGTTTTCCCCTGAGTTCCTATATATAAGAATCTGAATGTGTTGTAAGATGGAACCCCAATGCTCAGCTAGCTTAATCACTCTCATTTAGGACAGACGAACTTCAGAGCCAAAGAAGGAGATTCCTGCTCGAGTCGGAACTTCTGAGACAAGTGCCTGGATCCATCCCAGAGGTTCCTGTCTGCTCCCATAGCTAGAATTCTCATCCCCTTCTTCCTTTCTTCCTCTCTTAGGGCAAAATAAATCAATATTTTAAACTACCTGGAACATACAGAATGGCTGGACAGAGGCCCCAAAAAGTCCTCCACTCAACTTTTCTTCCTCCTTTCTCCCAGGTGTCCCCTAACTTTAGTTCCTGGCCTTGCATTCCTCCCCTGACACACACCTCCTGTCACACATATTTGGCCCCTGTACTAACCTTTATATCATCCACACATCACTCAACAATAAATGTATGGTTTCGTTGGTTTAATTTGGTGATGTTGGTTTTGTTTTTGGGTTTTGGAGTATGTATGTCTATGTGGCATGTATGCACCTGTAAGCATTCACATATGCAAGTGCACAGACAAGTAGAGAGCTGAGGTTGGTTTCAGGAGTTTCCCTCAAGTGCTTTTGGCCTTATATACTGAAGCAAGGTCTCTCATTGAACACAGAGCTCAATGTTTAGTAAGCTAGGCAGCTTTCCCCAGGGATTACTTGCCTTTGCCTCCCAAAGGCTGGGATAAGAGGGAGGCTGTCGTGCACACCTGAGGGTGTTATCCAGTTGTTAGTTAGTGGATAATGTATAGCTTTTGTACAGTTAATGGCAATCTCATGCCATTCTCACACTTGTACCGTGGATAATGGGGATCTGATTCCACTTCCATTCTTACACAGTAAATGCTTTGCCCTCAGAGCCAACTCCCCAGGACTAGCTTTGGTTTTTCAGTTAGGGTCTCACTAGGTATCCTGGGGAACCTGGAACTCAACAATCTCCTACTTCAGCCTCCTGAATTCTGGAATTACAGGTCTGCACTACAATGTCAAGCTATATATTTGGGTTTTGGTTTCTTTTTCTTTTTTTTTTTTTTTTTTTTTTTTTTTAGTTTGGGGAACTGGAGAGATGGCTCAGTAGTTAAGAGCACTGTCTGCTCTTCCAGAGGTCCTGAGTTCAATTCCCAGCAACCACATGATAGCTTACAACCATCTGTAACAGGATCAGATACCCTCTTCTGATGTGTATGAAGACAGGAACAGTGTATTCATCAAATAAATAAATAAATAAATAAATAAATAAATAAATAAATAAATCTTAAAAGTATTAGTTTGAATTGTATGCCTTTAAATCTGAAGCAAAGACATACCAAGCTGAGTTCGAGGCCAGTCTGGTATACAGTTTCAGCCAGCCAGGGTTACAGAGTGAGACCCTGCCTCAAATATATATATATATATATATATATATATATATATATATATGAATATATATATTTGATATATATATATGAGAGAAAGAAAGAATAAACAGATTATATTTTTCACTTTGAAATAAAGTTAATTTGTTTTTTAAAGAATAAATAAGATGAGGGGAATCTAGGGTTGGGTTAGGTTGGTTTGGTTTGGTTTTGCTCTTTGAGACAGAGTTTCTCTGTAGCCCTGCCTGTACAGAATTCACTCTGCAGACTAGGCTGGCCTAAAACTCACAGAGATCCTCCTGCCTCTGCCTTCTGAGCTCTGGGATTAAGGGTTGCCACCACCACCACTCAGCAAGGGTTTCTTGATGGTGGTATTGTTTTGTTTTGTTTTGTTTTTTTAATGCTCACTGGGGGTCTTGAGAAATGTCTTCATAGGTTTGATGCTCTTCCAGAAGACTCAATTCCCAGCACCCACAGCAGGTGGCTCGCAGCAAGCAGCCTGTAACCCCAGCTCCAGGGGATCCGACATCCCCCTCTGCTATCCTCAGGTACCCACACACAGACCCATGCATAACACAAATAATAAAAAATATTTTTTCTTAAAATGAACAGTGGTTCTCTTGGGGAGTATTTAATTGGACTCTGTATCTATCCAAAGAGTGAAGGCAATAGTGGGCATACTAGAGTGGCAGAGTCTATGAGTATCACCACCCCATAAGTACCATAAGAGCATTCCTTATACTGTTCTTGGGTGACCCAAACACCCCAAACCAAGCCAAAAGTGTAGATGGATTTTCCCAGATTGCTTAATTTGAATCAGCATTTCTATTTACTTAAGCACATTAATAACCCTCTGTGTGCCTCAGTTTCTTCCTCTTGTGGGATAGACAAGAGGACCTCCCTCATACAGGGACAGTACCAACTAAGTAAGCTAATACACAGAGAGCTCTTTGAATACACACTATGCCAAAAAGCACAAGCTATTATTATTGTAGAGTCAACAGTTCCAGGAAGCTGTGTCCCCAGCCCCACCCCCTGCAGACCTGGGCCATGTGGCCAGTTCCCTGCATCTTCATGGGCTCTTATTACCCCTCTCCAAACCTGCCCATATGTTCCCTTTGCAGTCCCACCCTTCTTTATCCCTCTGGGCCCCAAACCTGGGTGTGGGGAAAGGCAAAGAGAAAGAGAGGGGAAAGCCTGACTATTTTAGGGCAGAGGAACTATTGGAGGGACTGGAAAGGGGGGAAGCAGGGAGCAGACCTCAAGTTGGGAGGCTCCTTATTGGGAAAGGTCCTGTCTGATTCTGACAGACAGAGGCCAGGCCTTGGCACCAGGCCAAATCCAAAGAGCAGGCTCCAGGTCCTCATCCTTGTCTCAGAGCTAGCACCAGAGAAGGACCTAGATGCTCATTTGCTTTGGACCCTTCTCCAGGCAGCACCCTGCCCCAACCCTACCCCTGCTAACCAAACTATAGCTATTAAAGTAGCCAGAACTAGGAGTTGCAAGCTCCTGGTATGTGGACCAGGTGGGGGGTTGGGAGGGCCTCCTGCTTCTAGGCCATAAGATCAAACACTGCTCAAAAATGGCTCTCTCTAGGACACTGCCCCCACTCCACCCCTGGTGTCCAACAACTGACTAAGCACTCCTCCTACAGGAGTCTAGCCAGCTCTGAAGAGACAGCCCGGAAAGGGGGGCCCAAGGGTGAGTAACAGTTCCCAAGGGGATGGGGTGCCCATGACTAATCAATGAGAGAGTGAGAAAGAAAAGTTACATTCCTTGACTTGTAGGGCAGTGAATTGGAGGTGGGAGGTGGGACAGGGGCAGACTGAAGCAAAGACAGCCAACTAGGGACACAAAGAGGGAATCTGAACTAGGTTGGGCTGGGCTTGGGTATCTTTTCAGGCCTGCAGTATATCCCTAGCCAAAGGAGAAGCAAGCCCAGGTAACTACACACCTAGGACAGTGCTTTCCACCTCTAGCAAAGGAGCCCCTCCCTCAGTTCAGGGCTGCTGGCTTTGAATGGGGTGAGGGAAGGATACACAGGCAGCTCACTAGCATTCCACAGCCCCTGACTCACCCACCCAGGGGTCTCCTTGCCCAGAAGACCATGCTCAGAAAAACTCTGTTGTGCAAGGTTGAGAGCCACACTGGGAATATAAGAGAGGAAATGAGCTGGGAGCCAAGGTGCTGAAGCAAGGAAGGAAGCCAGTCTGCCACCACAAAAGAGGCAGGAAAGCGAGGGAACAAACAGCCAAGTAGTTCCTGCCCGTGCTGCCTCCAGCCCCCTCCACCCTATGCAGACATCACAGTACCCCTAGCAAAGACAAGTTTAGCTAGGCCCTGGGGTTCACACCTGTAATCCTAGCACTTGGGAGGCAAAAGTAGGAAGGTTACTTCAAGTCTGAGATCATGGTTACTTCAAGCCTGGGCTTCATGACAACTTCCAGGGCAACCAAAGCTATGTAGCTGAACTCACCCTCACAAACCAAACACAAATAAATAACAAGCATCCAGCCTTCACAACAGGCGCCTGGGTATTCTCCCAGAAGTACCTGTACCCAGTGCTAGAGAACTGTCCCCACCCAAACCTGTGTCCTACACCAAAAGAACCCATTCCTGTTTCTCTATTGCCCTCTGGTTATCTATGGTTGAGCAGTTAAGAGAGGGATGAGCTGACAGTGGGGAAACAGGAATTGTGAGAAAAGGTAGCCCTCCTCTCAAACCTGCTACCTCATCTTCCACACCTCTGAGAAGAAGGCAGAAGGGCTCATACCCTCACATCACCCCCAACTTTGGCCTTGTCGACCACTCAGAGGAAACAAATGCCTGTTCAGAGGAAGAGCATGCGTGTGTGTGTGTGTGTGTGTGTGTGTGTGTGTGTGTGTGTGTAAAACGCACACACGGGTTACCAGCTCATAGACACATTCATGCCGTACCTCTCCTAAGCTGTCTGATACAAACGGCAAACGTTGTAGAGCGATGAAGAAACCTGACCGTCTGAGTCCTACAAGCTGGTCCAGCTTTGGCTCTTCTCCAGGCTTAGAACTCTTTTCTCCACTCCTCTCCTGGGACTCTGGCCTGCAGCCTGCTTCCTGTGAAACTCTGTCAGCTGCCTGGGTTTCGGGAGCTTTGCCGCTCCCTGAGGTGATCACATGGAAAATGTCCAGCTGTGGTTGCTTGAAGAGATGAGCTCAGCCAGTCTGAGTGAGGCTGGGGGCTTGGACTCAGCGTCAGACTTTCCACCTCAGACCTTCCCCTCCTCCCACCCCCCACCCCCAAACACCACCCCTGGGATTCAGGAGCAGGAAAACAGCCAAAGGGACAGTTGCATCAGTGTCTCAGCCTTGGTTTGGAGGGGGAAGGGGAACTGAGCTGAAAGCGGGATACACCTCTAGTCTGTTTCATCCCTGCCTGCCACAGAAGGTGAATGAGCCAGGGAGGAGTTGGACCTAAAGAGACCAGGAAGAGATACTGGCCTGCAGGTGGTAAGTTGGGAGAAGAGTGTCCAGGAATCTGTGCCCTAGAGATGGTGGTCAGGAGGGCAGACAACCCAAAAAAAAAAAAAAAAAAAAAAAAAAAAAACCAATAAGCTCCACTCAAGGACCTAAAAATGACAAATGGCATAGAAAACTAGGCCCTAAGTGGAGAGTAGGAAATTTGATGATGAAGTAAACCAGGTGGCCCACTCCCAGCCTCATTAGAACTGCAGCTGCCTCTCAGTGGCTGGTGGAGAGTTCCCTATCAACTACAGAAGAAGCTTTGAACTTTTCCCTTTAGGTAGCTTCCAAAGTGTATCTACCCACACTCCAGGACCCCACAACAGCCTACCTCCCTGTCTCTTCTACCTTCCCTCTCTTCCCCTTTATTCTCCTTCCTTCTCCTCTCTTCCACCATCTGTCAGGACCTTCCTTCTCACTTCTCTTTCAAACACCACTTCTCACTCTCCCTCCCTGGTCACTCTTCCTTCTCTCTAAACCCTACTTCTACTCTCTAGGTTAGTGGCCATTAACCCTAACTCAGGAGGCAAATGGATGCACTTCTCTATGGTTCCAGGTCAGCCAGGGCTGCAAGTTGAGACCCTGTCTGGAAAAAAAGTCTCAACCCAGCCCAGTTCCCTCCTTCCTCATGTTCACAGAGCTTTGTATGCTCCGCCAAAGAGCCTAGATCAAAAGCCTCATGGCTGTCCTTGCAGACTTTGGGGTTCACAGGGCAGAATCATAGGTTTTGAGCTGAAAACACCATCACAGGCTTGCTTAGGTGACCCAGATGCCCAAAATGAGTAGGATAGGTTGTAGAAGATGTGACATCCCCTTTTTCTTCTTCTGTTTGGTTGATGACAGGGTCTTGCCATGTAATCACATCATTTCTCTTTCTCCAGATATTTCTCTCTGACGACTTCCCTGTCTTCCAAAGACTCCCCACCTAGTGATAACTTCCTTTCTCCCTTCTCTTTTCCCCTCTCTCCTCCTTTTGGTTTTTCCTCCCTGTACCCCCTATTCTGCCCTTCCTCCTTAAACCACCCTTCCTACAACTTCCGTAGGCAGTTAGGGAATAGTTAGGGGTTAGGGAATAGAGTTGAGTCTCAGGCTGTAGCAGTTTGGCCAGCCATGTCAGCCTGGGCTGAAAGGAAGCAACCTCAGGGAAAGCCTGACTTCCTAGAGATAAACATCATCTTACCTTTCCCGCCCCTGGGACCCAGCTTTCCACCCGACTCACCCAATTTTCTTCTCAGGTACTGGGAATTGAGCCCAGGACATTGCACATGCTACCATTCTAACCACTAAGCATATTCCCAGCCCCTCCAAGGTCAATCTCTGTCACACCCTTCCCCTCTATCTTGGAGACTTAGAGACCCTAGGCCTGAACCTTCTGAATTAGGTTATGTGGAACCCACTAGCCAAATGTTGATTTGAGCCTGGAACAGGAAGGCACCCAGCTTGTAAGCTCGGGAACAGCTGTTGAAAGGGACCTCAGCCAAGAGTCAAGAAGCACATCCTCTTCCAGAGGCTGAGGTGGGGAGAGATGCATGCTGGGTCTTTGCTAGGTAAGTTTGGGTGGTGGTAGATTTGGGGGTTTGGGGTTTGTTGTTTGCTTGTTTCTTTGTTTTTAAGACAGGGTCTTACTGTGTAACCTTTGCTGGTCTGGAACTCAACAGAGCTCTGCCTGCCTCTGCCTCTTGTGTACTGAGATCTAAGGAGTGCACCAGCCAGCTCAAAGTCTGCAACAGATGAGGCAAGAAGTCCAACAGATTTTGGTAGAATAGAAAGAAGTTGGGTTAGAGAGATGGTTCAATGGTTAAGAGCCCTGACTTTTCGTTCAGAGGTCCCGAGTTCAATTCCCAGCAATCACATGGTGGCTCACAGCCATCTATAAAGAGGTCCAATGCTCTCTTCTGGTGTGTCTGAAAAGAGAACGAGGCTATAAATAAATTAATAAAAGGAAAGAAAGAAAGAAAGAAAGAAAGAAAGAAAGAAAGAAAGAAAGAAAGAGAGAGAGAGAGAGAGAGAGAGAAGAAAGAAAGAAAGAAAGAAAGAAAGAAAGAAAGAAAGAAAGAAAGAAAGAAAGAAAGAAAGAAAGAAGCCACTGTTAATTGCAAGTTTGGAAACTGTAATACAACACTACTTTTATATTATTTTCTCATTGTAAGTTGCAATTTTGGAATTCAGAGCTTTTTTGTTTGTTTGTTTGTTTGTTTGTTTGTTTTTGTTTGGTTTTTCGAGACAGAGTTTCTCTGTAGCCCTGGCTGTCCTGGAACTCACTCTGTAGAACAGGCCTCGAACTCAGAAATCCGCCTGCCTCTGCCTCCCAAGTGCTGGGATCAAAGGCGTGTGCCACCACTGCCCGGCAAATTCAGGGCTTTTAAAAGACTTGTGAGATTTAGATTGTAGCTCAGCTGCTGGGTATTTGCCAAGCACTCATAGGTCTATGGCCCAATCTCTAGCACCACAAAAGGGTCTTCGCCAGCTGGAGGATCCCTTGAGCCTAGGAGTTTGAGGCCAGTTGAGGAAATTTAGTGATATCCCATCTTACTAAATTATATACAATATTATATACTATGTAAGCACATATAAATTTATTATATATAATGTATATATGAAGATATACTATATATGCATACACACACATACATGTGTGTATGTGTATATATATATGTATATTTCAGTGATGAAATACTTTTCTAGTATATATGACACTCTAGGTTTGGTACTGGGGGAAAAAATTGAAGGCAATGTCATACAACCACCTAGCAATTCCTCTGGGAATAACTGAAGAAAAGGAAATGTGTATGTTGAAAAGATATCTGCATTCTTGCATTATAGAGTTATTCTCAATAGTCAACAATGAATCAGTGAGTGAGTACAGAAACTGTGGCTTATGATGTGCCCAGTGGAAACTGCTTCAGTCATAAAGAGAATGAAATGCTGCCATTTGATCTAGCATAGATAATCCTGTCCTAGAGGACATGCTGTTGAGTAAAATAAACCAAGTGCTGAAAAAACAAATGTCACATGATGTCATTCATATGTTCATTATAAACAAGTCAATCTAATAATAGAGAGGAGAATACCAGACACTGGAATAGGTAGGAGAAGGAGATGCTAGCCCAAGGATACGTGCTTAGAGTCCATTTCAGGATCTATGTAAAGCAAGGGTTTGCTTTTCGGGGGTGGGGGGGTGTTTTTGTTTTATTTTGGTTTGGTTTGGGGTTTTTTTTTAAAGATTTATTTATGTTTATTATATGTAAGTACACTGTAGTTGTCTTCAGACACTCCAGAAGAGGGAGTCAGATCTCATTAAGGATGGTTGTGAGCCACCATGTGGTTGCTGGGATTTGAACTTCAGACCGTCAGAAGAGCAGTTGGGTGCTCTTACCCACTGAGCCATCTCACCAGCCCAGGTTTTGATTTTTTTTATTTGAGACATGTCTCACTATGTATCCCAAGCTGGTCTAGAACTCACTAAATTTACCAGGCTGGCCTGGAATTCATAGAGATCCTTCTATCTCTGCTTTGTAGGTGTTGGAATTAAGATCATGTGCCACCATGCCCATCAAAGTGACTACAGTCAACCATGGTGTGTCAATCCTTGGCAGCTATAAAAAGAGAATCCCTTCACCACTAAGTTACTCTGTGATGCAATGCTCTCATCAATTAGCTAGACTTTTTAAATTCCCCAATGTACTTCAAAATACTGCATATAATCTTAAAAATGCAATGTTACTTGTGAAATTTAGTTTTTCTTTACATGTGTATGTGTGTTTTAAAAGAACACAAGTATTCAGCTGGGTATGGTGGGACACAATTTTAATCCAGCACTTGGGAGGCAGAGGCAGGTAGATCTCTGAGTTTGAGGCAGTCTTCAGAGTGAACTCCAGGACAGCCAGGGAAATACAAAGAAACCCTGTTTCTGTATAGATTGAGAACAATTTAAACCAATGGTGGCACACGCCTTTAATCCCAGCACTTGGAAGGCAGAGGCAAGTGGGTCTCTCTGAGTTCAAGGCCAGCCAATCCTACAGAGTGAGTTCCAAGACAACAAGGGATACACAGTGAAACCCTGTCAGAAGAAGAAGAAGAAGAAGAAGAAGAAGAAGAAGAAGAAGGAGAAGGAGAAGGAGAAGGAGAAGGAGAAGGAGAAGGAGAAGGAGAAGGAGAAGGAGAAGGAGAAGGAGAAGGAGAAGGAGAAGGAGAAGGAGAAGGAGAAGGAGAAGGAGAAGGAGAAGGAGAAGGAGAAGGAGAAGGAGAAGGAGAAGGAGAAGGAGAAGGAGAAGAAGGAGAAAAGGAGAAGGAGAAGGAAGAAGAAGAAGAAGAAGAAGAAGAAGAAGAAGAAGAAGAAGAAGAAGAAGAAGAAGAAGAAGAAGAAGAGAAGGAAGATCCAATGTCTGCCTTTGTGTTTCACATGCACACACATGCACACAGAACATAAATAAATGAAAAGAATCTTATAAGGCTTGCCTCCTGAAAAGGAAGGTTAGGCGCACACACACACACCATACACACACACACACACACTCACATACCACACACACATACACACACACCACACACACACCACACACACACACCACACATAAACACACACCCCACACACACATACACACACATACACACACACCACACACATACTCCACACCACACACACACACTCACATACCACACACCCCACACACACATAAACACACACCACACACACACCATACACACACCCCACACATAAACACACACCCCACACACACATACACACACACCACACACATACTCCACACCACACACACACACACACTGGAAGTGATCTATCCTGGCCTCAGGAATTCTAGCCACAGAGACTTTCTGTGTTATACATTGTTATTCATTGTTATACAATGCTTGCTACAACAGACACCTGGAACCCTTGTAAGATCACTCTAAACTCAGTGATTTAGCTCTGCCATAGGTTGACTCACTGAAGGGTAAGAAGGTCTGCCTATTCTTAGCCTTGCACATGATCCCTAAAAAACAAATGTGCTCATTGTGAAGCGATGATGGACAAGGAGGAATCTGCTGCCAAGGAAGGAGTGTGTGTGTTTGTTTGGGGTGAGTAGAGAGATGAAGAGAGCCAAAGGTCTAATGATCTCCTGAGAAGGATTTTTTTTTTTCCTGAAAAGCAAGCAGGTAGTTACGCTGGTTTCTGTCTTCAGCTTCATACTATGTGTTAAGGGCAAAGTATATACCATCACACGCGCACACACACACATACACACACACACACACACACACACACACACACACACACACCCCTACCAGATCACAGATACTGTCATCTCTATAGAACCAGAAATCTCTGTAGCTACTGAAATGTCTGGATTTGGGGTACAATTTCTGGCTTTCTTATTCTCCCTGACTGGGCCCTGCCCATGTTTCAACATCCTGTCTTGGCTGGAAATACTTTCAGAGAGAGCTAGAAATGGCAGGCAGACTTGTGGAAGTATGAGGGAAGTCCTGGCTCATCCACAACCCTTTGCAGTCTCAATCGGATGTGCACTGGAAATCCTGGTGCTCCAGGTCCCTCCCTGATGGGCTCCAGATGTGCTCACATCTGGGAAGGCCATCCCAGGAAGCTGACACTCCCACTTACAGCTCCCACCCCGGATGGGTCTCTTCTTTCAGCTTCCAGACCTTTAGCTAAGAAGTATCAGTCACCCTCTCCAGAGATAGAAACTACAAGCAAAGGGGGAACACTGACAGAAAGAAATGGGGGGTGGGGTAAGAGTAAATCAAAGGAGGTCAATGTTTAGGACACTCCTGAGGATCTTATTTTCCTTTTAACTTCCTATCTGGGTTATTAAATTTTGCTGTAGAGCTCTGGTGACTCCCAAAAGGCTGGGAAAGAAGAGAAAGAAAAACTGAAGAAAGTTGAAAAAGAAGGTACTTAGTGAGAGTGGCTATTTTTTCCATTAACCAACTTGTACCAGGACTGGTACTTTTTATCACAGTGCCCCTTCTCTGTCAATGCCCATCACATATCCCAGTCCAGAAAACTCCCAGTTTGGTGTCCTCAGAACTATCCAGGCACCATTTCAGTTGCTAGGTTCAAAGTTCCACAGCCCCAAGAAGACCTAAGCATTTATCTCCAGGACTGCTCTGGTCACCCTGGTGAACACCACCTCCTCCTACATATGGAGGGAAGTCGGGGTTTGGGAGGAGAGTAAAGTCTCTGGGACATGAGAAGGGGTTTCTCCCAGGGCAGACTGGTGGGAGTGGTAAGTGATGAGTCACGAATGATGGAGCCATCAGTTCCCCTAAACAGAGACCTGAGTCAGGGCAGTGACAGAGCCCCTGGGTTCAGAGGGCTTGCTCCTGTACTTTCCCACTTCCCTTTCTGACAGACAGCAATGCCCCAACTTCAGCAGGCTCTGCCCCTAGGCTGCTGCTGTAACTGGGATCCTGGTATTGATGACCCCATGCCATCTCATCTTCTTCACAAATGGTTCTCCTTCCTCCCAGTGAAGTCCCACTCCTGCTCATCACCCTACGGGGGCGGGGGGGGGGGTGGTGTTCCATTCTGCAGTCAAACCTCTCCTCTGTCTCCTTTTCTGCTGACCTGTGTTATCTTATCTTTTTTTTTTTTTTTTTTTTGAGAACATTAAGTTTGAGCAATACCTCAAGTAAAAGAAAGGCTGCTCTGGACAGAAGCCACTAGCCTGAGGTCTCTGGCAGAGCCAATCTCTCCAGTTTTGGGGAGTCTCAGAATCAATCTTTTAGCACACCAATGGCCTACTCGTGTATCAATCTCAACAACCAGAAGAGGTTTTGGGAGAAAGGAGAGTTTGTGGGAGGGATGAGAGAGGGGTTTGGATATGGGGGTCTTATTTTGTTTTTAATTTATTGAGTTTCTCTGTGTATCCCTGGCTGTCCTGGAACTTGCTTTGTAAACCAGCCTGGCTTCAAACTCACAGACTCCCTCCTGCCTCTGCCTCCCTAGTGCTGGGATTAAAGACTGTGCTACCACCTCCACTAGTTTTTCAAGGCAAGGTTTCACTACACAGTCTACACAGGTCTGGAATTCATAATCCGCCTATCTCAGCTTCCCCAGCGTGGGGATTACAAGCATGTGCCACTGAGTCCAGTTAGTGAGAGGTTGGTTTCTTGAGGACCTCAGTCCACTTTATCCAGACAAGGTTTTTACAGGCCCCACAAGGTGGAAGCCTACTTCTTGAATTCAAAGCACCCAACCTCAGGGCTCTCAGTTTCCAGGCATTTGAAAGAAGAAGCTACTGAGTCTTGCCCCAGAGAAATCACGCACACAGAAGCCCTCCAGTTTAAGAAGATTCATGGGTTGTATATACAATCCTCCTCTCCTACCCCCAAGGACAGCAGATCTAGGTTAAGATGCCTACTCCCATGTAGAAGTCCAGCTTTGTAGAGGGCTAACCATGGGAAAAGCAAGCGTCTTGCTGGATTGCTCTGGTGCTCCTCTGCCCTTCTCCTTCTGTAACAGCCACTCCTCTGAGGCTGTTTCCTAACAGTAAAATTAGGACAGTTATACCTTCAGCACTGGGCCTTTGGGAAGACTACATGGAGGAAAAACAGCTTAAAGCTCAGACCAGAACCTAACATATAACATGTACCATCACTGTTTCACACCCTAGCCTGGCTGCCAGAGCTTGGCAGGACTCCTAACTTTAGACTTTGCATCTGCATCTGAATTTCTCTGTGGAAATTCACTCTTCTGCTCCTAAACTTTCAGCCTTCAAAGAGGCAAGCTGTTGACAGCAGGAGCTTGGTGAGTAGGGCCCTGGCCTTGTCTTTCACCCTCCGTGCCGCCATCATGGAGCACACTATGATTAATAATAGCCACCCAAGCAAATCATTACCATGAAACCATAGGACAGAGGCTGCCAGAGATCATCTCAGATCAGAGGGTTACCAGAGAGGGAAACCGGAGATACACAGAGGGGCACACAGATGGATCAAAGAGAAGGTGAGATATACAGAACAGGGAGAAATATGAAGAGGAGACAAAGGACACAGAAGCAGTGGCCTAAGAAGAGAGCCATGGCCTTGGAGTCAAAGCACCCACATCAGGCTGGGCTGGCAAAATGGTAAAGATACTTGCTACCTCACACTTGATGATCTGAGTTTGATCCCAGGGAGTCACATGGTGGAGTAAGAAAACCAGCTGCTCTGTTGTTCTCTGACCCATACATGTGTGTCATTATCTGTGCACGATCTCATACACACAAAATAAATGTAAACAAACAAACAGAATTTTAAGCACTCAGGTCCTAAACACTCCGTAACTGGTTAGTCATGTGACCTTAAACAAGTCATCACTCTATAGCAATTTTCTCTTCTAAAGAAAGATTAAATGGATAGCCTCTGGGGATCTTTCTCTAACTAGCCTGGAGGGTTATGCTGAAGTCCCTCCAAGCAGGAAGAAATTCCAGTTCAGACTCAACAAGAAGCAGAGCAAAGGGAGGCTAGGCAAAGGCAAGGAAGGCAAGTGAGAAAGCCAGAGGTGTCAGGGCCACTGGGTGAGGACTTATAAGGGCAGAGAGAGCCAAGAGAGGAGGGATATTGGGGAGAGTGGAACAGCTAGCCAGAGAATGACTAAGGGGCTCCTGCGTAAACAGGAGCGAGGAATGGACAGGGAGGGGGCCTGTTTGAGTTGGCCAATGTTTGGGGGATTGAAGAGGAGGAGGACCAGGGCAGGACACTATGTCCCCTGTCCCCCACCAAGGCTCCTGGGAGGATCTGAGTCACACACCTCCCTAGCTGTATACCTCCCCGCCTTCCTCCCCTAGCTCCTAAATCCTGGGAAAAAAATCTAAAAGTCTGGGCTGAGAAAGGAGAGGGCTGGATTCACACATGTGGGACCCAAGCCTCACATGAATGTCTATAAACTGTAAATAAAAGTCCATCCTCCTCTTCACCTGGGTTCCCCCAGTCACACCAGAGGTTGACTTTGGGTACCGCTTGCCTCAGATCCTGACCCACAGATTCCTTAGGTTTCCCACCTGACGAAGGGTCAGGACCTGCAGATGTGAAAGTGGAATGGAGCCAGGGTTAGGCTGTGGTCTGTCCAGCTGGCCTCTCTCTGGGGCTGCAATTGGCCCTGGAGATCTGCTTTTGAAGATCTAGCTGGGTGACTGGGGACAGAAAGCAAAGTAAGAGTAACAGATGAGAGGAAGCATACAGCAGGAAAAAAAATGACTCTGGGATTTTTATTCAGCATCCCCTCAGGCCACAATGGGTCAAAAGAGAAGGGCAAGAAGAGGGCAGGATTTTACTCTGTGGGCCTTATTCTGAAAGGGGAGAAGTCCTGGAGGGAAAAGGCTGAGAAGGGAGTAGAAAGGAAAGGGGATTAGGGGAGACTGTAGGCCTCTCTCCCCTCCCCCAGACTAAGATAAAGACCAGAATCCTGAAAGGTGATCTCATCACACACACAGCCTGAGCTAGGGGCTAGCAAGGTACCTTCATTTACTACCACCCCTTCCTCTACTTACACAAATAATGCAAGTTTCTTGGGTTTCAGACGGCCAACAGAAGCTGAAAGTTGGTTCCCTTTGAAGACTCCCCACCACCACCATCACAACTGCTACCCATCACTTATCTTTCTGGGGTTTATCCAGGAAATGAGGCAATCTGATGAAGGAACTGAATTGAGAGGTTGGCCACTTGATCAGGTATCAAATCCAAGAAAGGGCCATAACAGAGACTTCCAAACCCAACGTTAGCAACTAAAGCCCATTGCTCCTGTGTCAGAGACCCCAAAAGTCCTATGCTTTCCACTCTATCAGCTTGGGGAGGGGAAGCCGCGGAATTCGCGAAGCCAACGAAGCTGCCCCAGGAAGCTGTCTGGGGACCATTCAGTGACTGGGCTGCAGAGTCCCCAATCCAGCTGGCCAGAACCCAGCCACCCAGTGGCCCCGGAAGGCAAGGGGAATCCCTGTTGGCCGGACGCCAGAGGAGTCCCCAAAGTCTCTCGACCCCAAAGTTTTTTCCTGAAGAAACAAGGTAGACACACACACACACAATATTCAGGCTCCCTCCGCCCCCCAGAGGTGATTCCTTTCCTCATTAGGAAATTTTCTGCTCCTTTTTCCGACTACTTTTCCGAGCGTTTACGTTGTACATCTGGAAAGGAGGGGGAGGGAGGAGGGGGAAGCGGAGAGGAGGGCGAAGAACCCAAGCCCGCCCAGTCTGAGCCAGGCCAGACCACCGGCCTCCAGCTGGGGCCAGAGCCAGGGTTCAGAGGTGCGGCCCCCCACGCCCCTTCGGGGTGCGGGGCGCGGCCTCAGCGTCCCGGGGACCCAGGAATGCCCCCCCGCCAGCCGGCCCGGCGGCCGGGGGGAGGGCCCAGCCGGGAGTTTGGCAAACTCCTCCCCGCGTTGAGTCATTCGCCTCTGGGAGGTTTAGGAAGCGGCTCCGGGTCGGTGGCCCCAGGACAGGGAAGAGCGGGCACTATGGGGAGCTGGACGCCACGGTCGCCTCGATCTCCTCTCCACGCGGTGCTGCTGCGCTGGGGGCCCCGACGCCTACCGCCGCTGCTGCCTCTGCTGCTGCTACTGTGGCCGCCACCACTCCAGGTTGGGGGCTTCAACCTAGACGCGGAGGCCCCGGCGGTGCTCTCCGGGCCCCCCGGCTCCCTTTTTGGCTTCTCCGTGGAGTTTTACCGGCCGGGAAGGGACGGGTGAGTGGCGAGGTTGGCGGCGGGAACCGGGCAGGGGGCCACCTGGAAACTGGGGGCGCGCCGAGGACTGGAAGCGACCAGGACTTGAGTTGGAGGGCGGAGTTTGGAAAGACTAAGACTTGAGTTGGGGGCCCAAGCTAGAATTGGGGGCCCGCGCTGCAGCAGGGAGGGACCGTGGCCGACGTGGAGTGTGAGATCGGTGTCGAAACTTGTGTGGCATGAGGAGAGGACCCGAATCTAGAAGCTGGAGAAGTACAGGCAGGGTATAAGGGCTAACCGGGAGGAGAGGGCGCAGAAAGCTTAGGGTCTCTGGCGATCTGTGGGCTGCGGGAGACCTGTGGCGGGTGGGAGTCGAGGGGGGCGCGGAGGCCGGGCAGGGCCTTAGTGGGCAGTGGAAGAACCTCGAGATCCTCGGTGGGGCCATTGAGAGGGTTGGAGCTGGGTGAGCGTGTGCCGTAAGAGGAAAGACAGACTGAGGGGGTCGGAAGGTTATGTGGGGGCCGGTCTCATCCTCCCCTCCCCCATCAACTCAGACTCGGGAAAGACCCGGGAGGAAGACGAAGGCTCCCTCCCTTTTCTCCTCATTCTCCTGAATTGCCTCCCACCCCCAGTCTCTTCAGGCGAAGAGATCCAAGAACTTGGGGAGAATCCCAGGACCCTGGCACTGGGGGTACTAGGGCTAGAGGCGGGATCAATCCAGGGCGGTGCACGGATGTGTCGGGAGGGGTGTGAGTGCGCGCGCCTGAAGGGGGGTGGGCGGTTTCCCTCTTGCTCTAGCTCTTGGGAGGAAGAGAAAAGCTGATTTCCTGTAGCTTGTCGGCTGTAGTAGAACTCAGACTCAGACTTCTGGGACTAGGGTCGGAAGCTGGGAAAGATATAGGCTCTCTGGGCCCAAGAGCATCAGAACGAAGGTTCCTGAAAATCTCTATGGAGAATCCTTATTTCCGGGTAATAAGCAGACCTAGACTGGTGCCCAGAGGCTTGGGAAAATTAGAGTTAGAGGCCACACTGAAACAAACGTGTTTGTTTAAATAAGGAGAGGAGGTCTGGAAGTAAGAGAAAAGTGACAGTCCCAACTGCTGGGCTAAGGGACCCCAGCCATATTCCTGAACCCCTTTGATGACATCAGTAGGTGTTTCTCCACCTACTAGCTCTGAGCCTCTCTCTGCCCATGGCAACACCTACACTGACCCTGGGATCTTAGGGCTTGATTGGACCTTTGTCAGAAGTCATCTGATTTTAGCTGTTATTTAATTAGGGGACTGGGGGTGGGATTAACTCTAGCTAATTTGGTTGGGGAAGGGACAGTTTTTTTAACTTTATCTGAGGGACTTAGGGATGGAAAAACAGAAAGATAACTAGGCCACAGCCGTTGAATTTGAGCTTTTCAAGGTCCCCACCCAACCCCCACCCCGCACCCTGGCCTCTTGCCCAAACCTCATTTCATCACCCTGTCCCTGGAGCCTCTGCCAGGGTCCCCCAAATTTCTTACCACAACCCTAATGGAGCAGAGAGGATGGAGGGGGTATAGGGTCTTTTCCCCCATCAGGGTGTCACTCTACCCCACACGAAACTGTCAGTTCTCTTTTAAAATATCTGTTGGACTTTGCACTCCCGGTGACCCCTGGCCTGATCCTTCAGTCCCTGAGGTCTCTTCTAAAACAAGTCCCAGCCTCTCCATTCCTCAAGAGAACCCAGGTGTCCAGCTCACATTTTACTCCACCCTCGTCTTTGCTCTGGGCATAAGCTCTGGGGCATTCTCCTTCCTTGTGACTTCCCTCCCAGCACCTGTGTGTATTAGACTCCCCTCCACCCCTCTCAGCCCCTTTGTGGCTGTGGTCTTGGTATTCCTTGTTCCTCCTGCATCACTTCTCGTGTTAAATAATGAAGAGAATGGGGTGAGCTCTGCTGAGGTTACACAGACATAAAGGGGTGAAGAAGCCTGAAGCCAGGCAGCTCTGGGTGTGAGTGCTTACCGTTCACTAAAGAGCCCGGGCTTGAGCAAGTTACCTAAATCCTTGCAGTTCAGCCTCCCCTTGCACAGGATACCTAACTGATTCTTAGGACTGAAGGAGACAATATCTAAAAGGTGCCTGCCCACAGAGGATGAGCAACATACACAAGGCATGAGTTCTGTGGGGGAATTCCTGATTCTGATGTCTTCCCTGACACCCTCTTATTCTAAGTTTTCCTTTCTTTCTTACTTGCATTCATTCATTCATTCATTCATTCCCAGGCTGGTCTCAAACTGTGTAGCCAAGGATGACCTTGAACTTCTGATCCTACCTTTCTAGAGTGCTAGGATGGTGGGCAGGCTCTGTCACAACCTCCACCACACCCAGTTTATGGAGATTGAACCCAGAGCCTCTGTGCAGGATTGGCAAGCAGTCTACCTGCTGGGCTACATCCTCAGTACTTACAATGCTTGTAGTACTTGCTAATAACTGTGATAGTTATAACTGTTTCCTCACATATCTTATAAGCTTTCATATTCATTTCTCATTGAATTATTTTTAAAGAGTTATTTATTTAGTTATTTATTTATTTAGTTATTTATGTGAGTTCACTGTAGCTGTACAGATAGTTAGTTCTGAGCCTTCATGTGGCTGTTGGGAATTGAATTTTTAGGACCTCTGCTCACTCCGGTTGGACCTGCTGGCTCTGATCAACTCCGCTCCCTCAGTTCCTGCTTGCTCTGCCCCAAAGATTAATTTATTATTATACATAGGTACACTGTAGCTGACTTCAGACGCACCAGAAGAGGGTGTCAGATCTTATTACAGGTGGTTGTGAGCCACCATGTGGTTGCTGGGATTTGAACTCAGGACCTTTGGAAGACCAGTCGATGCTCTTACCTGCTGAGCCATCTCGCCAGCCCTGGATTATTTTTTAAAAATCTGTGTTGAGCAGAGAAAGTATTATTGCTTCAGAAGTCATAGAAATTTAGAAGTAGAAATTAGCTTAGGAATCACTCAAAAGCAACTCATCACTGAGAAAGAAAGGCTAGAGGAGAGAAAGTGACTTTTAAGTAGACCAGTCTGCTAGAGGCAGCTCTTACTCAGCCAATCAGATGTCTCCCATTGGGATGTACATGGGGTTCCAGAAGTAGGTGTCCACCTCTGGCCTGGCCAGAAGTGAGGTAGGATTGTGGGAGCTGGGCCCTGACCCACCTATTGCTCTCTACCCTGACCTTGTCAAGCCAGGGGAGTCAAACAGTAACTGAATATTGAACAACGGCTTGGTTAATCAAAAGCCTGGCTAGGAAGATAGTGAAGAGAGGAGGAGATGTTTTGGCAATGGGGCAGAACAGAATACTAGCCTAGGAAACAGTATTACAGGTCTCAAGGCTTCGGTTCCCATCCTGGGAAAGATTCTGAGCAACCCTGGGTGGGTGTGACTTCTCTTGGATTTAGTTTTCCCATCTGTCAAATAAGGTCATAAGACTAGAGCAGCAGTTTGGGAACTTGTTGAGGGATGTCAGTACTGAGGTGGCCCTTCCTTTACTGCATGCAGCACTCGAAGGGCATCTACATTAGTCCTAAAGCCAGTGGATGTTCCCTCTCAAAAGACTAACTAGAACCTCCAAACCCTGAGGCTTTGAGAGAAACGATGCCAAGTATTCTTCCCATGGACTCTAATAGAGTATAACTGCCAAGCTGCATTCAGTGGGCGATAATTAATGGTCTTTTCATCTTTTATGAACCAAAAGTATCTATAGCTGCCAATCAGAGCTTCTGACCAGCCTGAGATAACCAGGTTCCCCATACAAGTTGGTGTAATGCCAGCCGAAAGCAAATGCACTTGGAGTTTTAATTAGCCTGGGATGCCTTATCAGGTAAACGCAGGGTTTCCGTGAGGCTTTCTGCAATATTGAAAATAGCCCAAGGGACCCTCCCTTGGTACCCTCTTGAATTACTGTGAGGATTCTACTGCTATGGGATTTAGGAAGCAGCAGGTAGGAGGAGAATCAGGGTACATGGCAATCTTGGCACAGGCACCTCACCTAGCATGTATGGGTGCCAGAATGAGGACTACTAAAATGGACACACCACTAAAGCCTTAGGTGGAAGTCACAGGTCAGGGGGCCTGGTCTGGATCCTTGTCTCCTGTTTGCATTCTGGGATACCCGAACCTTCACACAGTGAACAGATATGCCCCTGGCCTATGGGCTTTTAGCCTTCGCCAGCTTTGAAAGGACTGACAGACGCTTCTTTCTCAGTTTCTCCATGAATGCAGATGGTATGGGAGAAATTTGGGGATCCTGATAGAACCCAGAGGAAGAGAGGAAACCCAAGCCCACACTGAGACAGGGGCAAGAACCAGAGCTCTCAGCTCCCTGTGTAGCAGTCTGGTTCCTGTGCTCTGCCCTCACTTTTGTGGAGCCAAAGGCAGAGTGGCCAAGTTCTCTGTGTAGCCCAGCAGCTTGAGCTACACAAGGACCACACCACTGTCTCTCCCCTCACCCCTGCCCTGGGGCTACAGCTTCCTATTTTTCTCAGAATTCTCACCTGAAAGTCACTAGGCCAATGGAGTGGTGTCTCAAACCTCTAATTGGCTTTAATGCCTAAGAGGTGGGAGACAAATGGAGAAGTGAGAGGTTGAAAACTGACCGGAAGCCACAGGCAGTAAACATTTCCTGTCCCCCTGGTAACCAAAGCTGGCACCTCCCCTCTCTATAACTTAAGGCACCTCCTGTTTGTCCCCATCCTACTCCTCTGGACCCCCTGCCTTCTCTATTCTCACCTGTCCTCTCACACTCCACCCCTACTCCATTGGTGTCCTGGGGGCTTCCTTCCTTGCTGCTCTTAGACCCCCTTCCCCCTCAGTATGACTCTCAGAAGACATCCGTCTTTTCCTCAAGTCCCCTTTTGAGCCCTCGTTCCTACAGATAAAGACTGAGGAACAGCCTGCTGGCAGTCTTGGGTTCTATAAGAGAGCAGGCTGAGCAAGCCAGGGGAAGCAAGCCAGTAAAGAATATCCCTCCATGGCCTCTGCATCAGCTCCTGCTTTCTGACCTACTTGAGTTCCAGTCCTGACTTCCTTGGTGATGAACAGCAGTATGGAAGTGTAAGCTGAATAAACCCTTTCCTCCCCAACTGCTTCTTGGTCATGATGTTTGTGCAGGAATAGAAACCCTGACTAAGACAGGTGAAAAGGCCTACGATCTGAGAATAAGAAAGAAGGAAGAAGCCAGTCAAAGATGGAGCAAGCCTTTAATCCTAGCACTAGGGGAGGCAGAGGCAGGCAGATCTCTAAGTCCAGGGCCAGAGTGGTCTACAGAGTGAGTTCCAAGACAGCCAGGACTACACAGTGAAACCCTATTTCAAAAAAAAACAAAAACAAAAAAAAAGGAAAAGAAGAAGCGGTTAAGAACATTGGCTGCTGCTCTTCAGAAGACCAGGGTTCAATTCCTAGCACCTACATGACAGCTCATGACTATCTCTAACTCCATTCCCAGGGGATCCAGTGCCTTCTGCTGGTCTCCTCTGGAACGAAGTACCCACATGGCATGTAAACATACATAATCCATACGTAAACAACAAAATATCCATACATATTAAATGAATAAATAATTTGAAAAGAAAAAAGACAGGAGGAGACCTGGGAATATAAATCAGGAGAGCAAGCAGTGCTGGGGACAGGCCGAGGCTGAGGAGCAATGCCAGTGGCAGTAGGGGAGGAGAGTAGAGGCCAAGGTTGGCAGGAACACTGGCCCAGAGCTGGGGTGCCAAGGAAAGCTGCCCAGACTGCCAGATGCAGTCATTGCAGGAGATCCTGAGGAGAGTGCCAGCAGAGAAGAAGGCTGTGGCTGTATGTAGGACCTGGAGACAAGAGATCGGGGCTAGTAGAGGAGAGCTGTGTGGAGACCCCAGAGGCAAAGGACCAGAATTGGTAGAAGAAGGATGCCAGGAGCCATCCCTCGAAAGATCCCATCTCAGACATGTGTGTCCAGGAAGAGGATTCAAAAGAACAGGATTTGAGTTAAATTTTCTGGGGCTAATTTGTGGGAAAGAGGTACTAGTGTGTCAGAGGCCCAGCTAGGAAGGTGAGGTCCCCTATGGGCCACAGGGTGGGGCAAGCCAGGCCCAGGAAGTGGCCTGCTTTCATAGTCCTAATTTCAGAGACTCATATTTTCCTCCAACATGCCCCAAGACTTAAGTGGCCGGTTGCCTGAGTTCCATCCAAGGGAGAAAATTTGGTTTGGAAAGAAAGGGTACAAAATAGGTGAGGGCCATGAGGCTCTACAGGAGCCTGGGGTTCTGGAGCTAAATTGTGCCTTTAATATATATATTTTAGCTAGGCAGTGGTGGCATACACCTTTAATCCTGGTACTTGGAAGGCAGGCAAGGAGATCTCTGTGACTTCAAGAGCAGCCTGGTCTAAGGATAGAGTTCTAGGATAGCCAGAGCTACACAGAGAAACTGTATCTCGAAAAACCACACACACATGCATGCACGCACACACACATTAATCCACTTTCAACCAAAGGTCATACATTGCATTTGGCATTGTTTCTTAGCCTGGTGCTGAGGGCCTTGCGTATGCCGAGAACATCCTCTACTCCCGGGCTACAGCCCTAGTTGGGCTGGACATCTAACCTTGGCAAGTAGATGGAAGAGACAAAAAAGCCAGAGTCCAGACCCTAGTCTTCTTTTCCCTTTCCAGGAACTGACTCTGGCTTCTCCTCTCTAGTAGTAGGGGAAGAAGGTAGGAGAATGTGGGAGGAGGGGAGGAGCTGAGTTAGTGACAGCAGCACATGGGGAATGTCTGACTCCAGCCCCTGCCTCTGGCATCTGTGGCATCTTCTGAGATATAAATACAACCCAAGGGACATCTACCCCACCCCCACTCTTGGCCCAAAGGTCTGGGTGCATCTTGCCTCCAGACACTGACCTGGAAATAGGACCCGTCCTAATCCACTTCTCCTTTCCCCTCCACAGAGTCAGTGTGCTGGTTGGGGCACCCAAGGCTAACACTAGCCAGCCAGGTGTACTGCAAGGTGGTGCTGTCTATGTGTGTCCCTGGGGCACCAGTCCTATCCAGTGCACCACCATTCAATTTGACAGCAAAGGTAGGCTGGAAGAGTTCAGGGAGGGGCCTGGCATAAGTGGGTGGGTGGGCGGGCCTGCAGTTTGGGGGTGGGGCCTGGGTGAAGGGTGCTCCTCCTCCCACTCCCCCTGCAGTAGTTCTGGTGCTCCATCCAGCTCCTAGCTGTGGGCTCCCCATGGCACTCACTCCATGTTCCCAGCCCAGCCCAAGAAGGGCGGGCATGATTCAGAAACATGTGGCTCTCATTTCCACTGAATCACCCACAGCTCTGGGAGGCCAGGGCCATAAGGCAGACAAAGGCAGAGGAGGCTGCAGAGTTCTGTTCCTAAACTAAGTGATAGTGTACACTGGGCACAGTGTGATTCAGCCACTGCCCCCCAGGGAGGAGTCAGCCTTCAGGCAGATGGACCTAAGGAAGCTGAGGCTGTTCAGCTAGCACTCAGAGAGCTTTTTACTCCATGCTAGGCACTATTGTGCCTTGGCACACTTAATCCTGCAGCGACTGTATAAAGTATTAGTATCCCCATCCTGTGAGGAAGGAAGCAAGGTTAAGTCACCCAACTAGTAAGAAAGCAAGGCTGTGAACTCAGGCAGTCTGTCCTCGGAGATAAGAGGACAAGAAGTAAGCATAAGAATGTGGAAGCCAGCTAATTTCTGAAGGGGTACTAGGCATTGAACCCAAAGTTTGATGGGTGGTAAACATGTGCTGTGGATGTATGAGTGCATGAGTTACAGCCCCAGTTCCTAAGGCTGACTTTAAAAAGCCTGAGGGCACAGGAGGCTGAGGCAGAAAAAGAGTACCAGAAGCTCAAAGCCAGCCTGGGCTACATAATGAGACACTTGTCTTAAAACAAACAAACAAATAAAAAGCCTTAGAGACAGGTGGAGAGTAAGAAGAGCAGGAAAGCAGTGCTACAGAGGGCAGAGTTTAGACTTGGAAAGAGACAGAAAGGGAAGTCTAGTGTGAAGGTGAAAGCCGTTATAGTCACAGGGCTGGCTAACAGACAGAGATGAGCCATGGGACTTGGCCAATGTTCCCCCAACACCACAATGAAAGTGTCCTGTTCCAGCTATGAGGAAGTCAGAGGAGCCAAGGAGACAACTTGGAAAGCTGTGGTGGGGGTGGGGAGGTGGATATATGTTTTTCTGTGGATGTATGAGTGTACAAGTGTGTGTGTGTGTTTCTGTGGATGTGGATGTGTGGATGTGTGTGTGTGGATGTGAGAGTGTGTGTGTGTGGATGTGAGAGTGTGTGTGTGTGTGTATGAGTGGGTGTGTGTGGGTGTGTATAAGTGGGTGTCTCTGTCGATGTATATGTGTGTGGATGTGTGTGTAAGGAGAGCAAGAACCAGTCAAGTCCAGCTACATAAAGGAGTCTAAAACTCCTTCCACTCCCCTGTCCCAGTGGGACTCAGGGTCTACAAATGCTGAGCATCCTAGACCAAGGCTAGGGTCACCTTCCTGAGAACCAGTGTGACAGTCCACTTTCTACTTCCCCAAGGCTCCCGGATTCTGGAGTCCTCACTGTACAGTGCCAAGGGAGAGGAGCCTGTGGAGTACAAGTCCTTGCAATGGTTCGGAGCAACAGTTCGGGCCCACGGCTCCTCCATCTTGGTGAGGCATAAGTGAGCTCGGTGGTGTGGTAGCTAAGGGCTAAGCTGTGGTGGAGAGGGCCAGGCCTGGTCGGGGGGTGGAAGGTGGTCATCTTACTAAGCTAAATCTGAACACCCCCTGCCCCGGGCCCCCTCAGGCATGTGCTCCACTGTATAGCTGGCGCACAGAAAAGGACCCACAGAATGACCCAGTGGGCACCTGCTACCTCTCCACAGAAAACTTCACCCGGATTCTGGAGTATGCACCTTGCCGCTCAGGTAGGGGCCAGAGTGTAGTGGACCACTGTGCCTTCTCCGTGGGAGGGTCCTTGGTGCCTGGGGCTTTCTCTTCAAGGCCTCCAGGCATTGATATATATTTTCAAGGCTGCTCAGGAGACCCTTGAACAGTCTTCTTTCTTGCTGCTGCCTCTCTTCCCTGTCAGCCCATCAGTGTACAGCTAGCTCATCTCATTGTCTTCTCTCACAGATTTTGGCAGTGCAGCAGGGCAGGGTTACTGCCAAGGGGGCTTCAGTGCTGAGTTCACCAAGGTGAGGTGGCTGGGGAGGGAAGGCAGAAAGTAAGGATCTAGGGTCAGTACCAGATGATATATATGCTCATCCCTCTTCCCTTCACCTCCCCACAGACTGGCCGTGTGGTCCTGGGTGGACCTGGAAGCTACTTCTGGCAAGGTAAGCCTTTCCTCTATGCCCTCTTCCAGCCTTGGTGTCACATCCCTTCCTTGATCCAAACCTTTTCTTTTTTTTTTTTTTTTTTTCTCATTTTTGTTTGTTTGTTTGTTGTTTTGTTTTGTTTGTTTAAGATAGGGTTTCTCTGTGAAGAATTCACTTTGTAGACCAGGCTGGCCTTGAACTCAGAGATCCTCTGGCCTCTGCCTCTCAACTGCTGAAATTAAATGCATCTGCCACCACTGCCCAGCTTTGATCCATACTTCTAAAATCCTACTCAGTCTCCCCAAAGGCTCTGTGACCTCCCCCTGCCCATCACCCTGCTCCCCTTCCAGGTCAGATCCTGTCTGCCACTCAAGAGCAGATCTCGGAGTCCTATTACCCAGAGTACCTCATCAACCCTGTTCAGGGGCAGCTGCAGACCCGCCAGGCCAGCTCCGTCTATGATGACAGCTACTTGGGTAGGCAAGCAGGTGGGGAGGAGATGGGAGGGGAAATCAGGGGCCTCTAGCCTCACTCAGTTCCCTGCTTCTCCCACTCAGTGCCACCAGCTCTGCTGCCATATTTGTGTACAGGCTGACAATGAAGGGATTGAGGGCCAGAGAGTAGGGGTCCCCAAGGAGGCAATGCTAACATCCACACACTCTGTCCCCAGGATACTCTGTGGCTGTGGGTGAATTCAGTGGTGATGACACAGAAGGTAAGTCAATCTTCAAGCCAAAGCGGGGACTGAAAAGAAAGCCAGAAACAACATTCTGAGTCCACCCTGTCCTCACCTCCACCCATCAGTTTCTCTTCTCTTTGCAGACTTTGTTGCTGGCGTGCCCAAGGGGAACCTCACCTATGGCTATGTAAGACCCTGCCTGCCACCCGCTGCCTCTCACCCAGGATAAGTGCAGAGCCTTGTGTGGTAGTTTGTTGGGTACATCAAGGAAAGAGATCAGAGCATAGGCTCTGGGAGAACACATCAGATTTCTGAAGTCTGGTTCAAGGGAAGTGTGTGAAGTCAGACTCAGGTTCAAATTCTGGCACTGACTCTGGATAAATGAATCTGTTCTTTTATTGCTACACTGTCCCCTGCTTGACCACTCTAAGCTGTTTCTTCCATGTACAATGGGGTAATAATAGTTCTGACCTCACAAGGCACTTGTGAGGGGAATGAAAGCACTTGTAAATTGTTAGACCGTGTGCAGCCACCAGCTATTATTAGACCATGACAAGTGCCACACTCGGTCGCTCAATTAACAACATTTATTGAGGCAAGGTGAGAGATGAGATGAAGACATCTTATCCCATCTCTTAAGGCGCTTCTAGTCAAATATGTGAGCTAAAACACACAGCTTTAATCCTGAGGAAGCCACTGTTTGTGAGCCTCTCGATGTCCCAGGTACTGTCCATGCATGGTGGTGTTCCCTTCCCCACCATGGGACTGTGGAGTGGAGAACAATCTTGACAGTTTACACACAAGAAAACTGTTGTCCTAAAATACCAGTTATGTTGCTTAGGGCAGCTGGATAAATATTTAATATCTATCATACTCCAAATCTCGTACTCTCTCTGAATTGGAAGTTACAGAAAAGCACCCAAGATAACAGTACATTTTAAGAAATTAGTAATCTCCTTCCAGAGAGGGTGCCTCAGAGAAGGCTCTGTGAGGGTTCCACACAGATGGGGCAAGAGGGAGTCCCAGGCACAGGCATGAAGAACACAGAGAATATGGGGCTGGGCCTAGTTTGCAGCCTCATAAGGTAAAGGAGGATGAGAATTGTAAGGGAGGGTTGAACAAGCACAGGCAGTAGGGCCAGACACCAGAACCTTAGAGGGCTGGCCAAGAGGCAGGGACTGACAGTGGCTGCAGGGGCGCCTGGGGTGTACAGGTGGGAATCACAGTCCTCCATCTGCTCTCTGGCATCAGTGCCAGTGGGGGAAACCCAAGATATAGTCCAGCCTGTCCTGGGAAGGTTCATACCAGGTCTCAGCAGAACAGTGGGGGGTGGGCAGAGAGCAAGATCCAAGAGACGTGGAGGTCTGCTGGGTCAGTGGCTAAGAGGAGACAGCAGAGATGTGAGTGCCTTGCAGACCCTGATGTGTGAGGGATGGCTAGAGTTCTGAATCCATTGGGTTTGAAGCCCCAGTGTGTATCCAGTAGCAATTGCTGTTTGCCTGCTGCCTGCCAAGCTCTGAGAGGCAAAGACCAAAGATCATGCTCTGGGTCCCACTGATCTGATTCTGGTCACTAGAATCTAGTGGCTGGGGACGAAAATCCACCAAGGGTATAAAGGAAGAAGGCAGAACAGCAAAGTGGGAGAGAAAACCTGGAGGTGGAGAGAGGGCAAATTTGGAAGGAGACAGAGGAGTGCTAAGATTCCCCTGAGGAAGGCCTGTCCCATGTGTCCCAGACCTTCAGACATGGGGCATCCAGGACCTATACGCCTTTATCTTCATCTTCAGGTCACCGTCCTTAATGGCTCAGACATCCACTCCCTCTACAACGTCTCAGGAGAACAGGTGATGATGCCCTCACTTCCCCATCTTGCCATCTAATCTGCAGCCCTGGACCAACAGTGTCAAACTTCCTACCTTCTCTGGAGCCCATGAATGTCCACTTACAGCCTCTCTTGATCCTGTGTACTGAACAACCTTGTTCTGACTTCATGCTACCCTTTGTCCCCACAGATGGCCTCCTACTTCGGCTATGCCGTGGCTGCCACTGATACCAACGGAGATGGGTGAGTAATGGGAAGGGATGCATCTTCCAGACCCGATCCATCGGGGGATGAGATAGTGCAGGCAGACTGCTCCCTCGGGATATTTTTTTTTCTAGACTCTAATTCATGCTTGCCTTCTCCTTGGTCAGGGCAAGAAGAGGGTTGGATGCTACATCAGAGCCCTCAGGGCGCCTGGGGATCCAGAATGCCTGGAGTTCCTCCACAAGGGCAATAAATTATAGCAAGACAGGGTTGTCAGAATGCTTGGGCCTTCCCTTCTCCTCAGGCTAGATGACCTACTGGTAGGGGCACCCCTGCTCATGGAGCGGACAGCTGATGGGAGACCTCAGGAGGTGGGCAGGGTCTACATCTACCTGCAGCGCCCAGCGGGCATAGATCCCACACCCACCCTCACCCTCACTGGGCAAGATGAGTTCAGCCGATTCGGCAGTTCCTTGACACCCTTGGGGGACCTGGACCAAGACGGCTACAATGGTAAGTATCGTGGCCCAGGGGGCTGAGGCTGAGTAGGGGGATGCTAGTTGCTCAGGAACTTAGTGGGAGGGTTCCTGTCAACTAAAGTACCGGGCCCTCTTGACTTTCCAGGGGTATTGGGGTTTAAAGAGATTAGAACAGGAACTGATGTGGAAAAATAGGATCCTGAGGATTTTTTGATAGAAATTTGGACCCCTGGCCTCCTAACCGAGTGAATAATGTATGTTGTGTCTTGCAGATGTCGCCATTGGGGCTCCATTTGGTGGGGAGGCCCAGCAGGGAGTCGTATTTATATTCCCGGGAGGCCCAGGAGGACTGAGCACTAAACCTTCCCAGGTTTTGCAGCCTCTGTGGGCAGCTGGTCGTACCCCAGACTTCTTTGGCTCTGCCCTTCGAGGAGGACGAGATCTGGATGGCAATGGATACCCTGGTAAGTTGTGTCCATTGCCCTTCATCTTAGAATTCAAGCTTTGCGATGCAATTCTAGGCAGCTGCCACCAGATGGTGCAGTCCCCTGGCCCAGGCCTCTGAGCCATGAAACTAGAAAGCCTCAGATGAAGGCAATCCTGATTTGGGGCTTGCCATAAAGGGTGGATCTTGACTTTCTACAGATCTAATCGTTGGATCCTTTGGTGTGGACAAGGCTCTGGTGTACAGGTATGAACTCAGGGAGACTGAGGCAGTCTGAACAACCAGTTTTTCTTTTAAAACTAAGACTGGGGGGGGGGGGGCTGGTGAGATGTCTCAGCAGTTAAGAGCACTGACTGCTCTTCCAGAGGTCATGAGTTCAAAACCCAGCAACCACATGGTGGCTCACCACCATCCTTATGAGAAACAAATTAAAACAAAACAAAACAAAACAAAACAAAAAACCTTGGGCAGGTGCGAAAGGGAAGGGGGGGCTAAGACTGGGACCATCAGTGCAGAGGGAACTGGGGACCTGGAGCAGGTGCCCGGCCTTAATTCTATGTACCCCACATCCACTCTTGGCAGGGGGCGGCCCATCATATCTGCCAGCGCATCTCTCACCATCTTCCCCTCCATGTTCAACCCAGAGGAGCGCAGCTGCAGCCTGGAAGGGAACCCTGTGTCCTGGTGAGCTACGCCTGGAGCCTACAGAGATCTGTGCCTGCCAGTGGGCAGGGGGGCCATGTCTGCCTCAGGAAGGGACAAACAGGGGTGTCCTAGTCTGGGTCTTTCTGAGTCAGGCAGGCAGGAGGCCAGTTCTAGTTACCCTGAGCACTCTCTCCTCCATCTTTCTCCAGCATCAACCTTAGCTTCTGCCTCAATGCCTCTGGAAAACATGTCCCCAACTCTATAGGTGAGAGAAGCTGCTCGAGTGTGCCAGCTGAGGGGTGGGGTGGCAGAAGGTAAGAAAAACAGACAAACACTGTGTTTCCTGGTCATAGGCTTCGAGGTGGAACTCCAACTGGACTGGCAGAAGCAGAAGGGAGGGGTCCGGCGAGCACTGTTCCTGACTTCCAAGCAGGCCACCCTTACCCAGACCCTGCTTATCCAGAATGGGGCTCGAGAGGACTGCAGGGAGATGAAGATCTACCTCAGGGTATGGCCTGAGGATGAGGGTGGCCTGGCCTGGATAGATAGCCACCTAAAACAAAGGACTGTGGTGGCGGTGACAGTGGCGGTGGCGATAGTGATGGTGTGCGTGCATGCGTGCGTGCTTGCATGTGGCTGGCTGGATGACTGGGAGGAGGAGAGGCTAAAGAAAAAGGCTTTCTGTCAGAAGAGCCAGACACCAGGAGTCTAGGCCTACAGAGAAATGAGGTCAGATTTGGGCTCTGAGCAGATAAAGGGAGAAGCAAGGCTAAGAAGCATGGTCACTAAGCGCCATCCGCCCCACCCCACCCCACCCCCAAATCCCTAATCCCATGAATTCTTTCCACTGGCTCTAGAATGAATCAGAATTCAGAGACAAACTCTCCCCAATTCACATTGCCCTCAACTTCTCCTTGGACCCCAAAGCTCCCATGGACAGCCATGGCCTCCGGCCAGTTCTACACTACCAAAGCAAGAGCAGGATAGAGGACAAGGTAAGGAAAGAACTTGGGAAGGCAGGCCTGGCCCCTGAGGCAGGGCCCTGGGAGAGGGGTGGTAGAACCCTTCTCAAGGCTGCTCCACTCCCCAGGCCCAGATCTTGCTGGACTGTGGTGAAGACAATATCTGTGTGCCTGACCTGCAGCTGGATGTGTATGGGTGAGTGGCACTGTCACATGGCAGAGAGACAGGGACACTCTAGCAATGTGTGGCCTTGTGAGGTCCATGAACATCTCTGGATTTGGGTTTGTCTACAGAGAACATTCGTTTCTCTAGCTCTAGACATATTAAACACGGTACTCAGCATGCAGCGTCTCGCCTTGTGCCTGCCAGAGCCGGGGCCCAGTCAGCAGGGCCAGCCCCACTGTGTTATTCCCAGGCCCTATTGCCCTGATTTATGGATTCATTCTTTCATGTCCTTACCCTGTGTGCCCCTCCAGGGAGAAGAAACATGTGTACCTGGGTGACAAGAACGCACTGAACCTGACATTCCATGCCCAAAATCTGGGCGAGGGCGGTGCCTATGAAGCCGAGCTTCGGGTCACCGCCCCTCTAGAGGCTGAGTACTCAGGACTTGTCAGACACCCAGGGGTGAGAAGGGACTCTCAAGTGGGACTGCAGTGGTGATCCCCTCCAGAGGGGTGCCAAAGCCTGACTGGCCTGTGCCTGCCTATCCCCAGAACTTCTCCAGCCTGAGCTGTGACTACTTTGCTGTGAACCAGAGCCGCCAGCTGGTGTGTGACCTGGGCAACCCCATGAAGGCAGGCACCAGTGTAAGTGAGGGATAGAAGAGGAAGGGCTAGGAGAGAGCACATGACAGGCCCTAGCACACAGGTAGACATCCTATCTAACAGCCCCTTTCTCCTCCCTGTTTGTTATGCAGCTCTGGGGTGGCCTTCGGTTCACTGTTCCTCATCTTCAAGACACAAAGAAAACCATCCAGTTTGACTTTCAGATCCTCAGGTAGGGAGTGACTGGACCTGGACTGGGGCTGAGTTGAAGGTGAAAGAAGGGAAGGTGGGATGGATTGCAGAACCTGGAGATTCTTGTCAAACTGCTTGCCTCTTGCCTCCATCCCACAGCAAGAACCTGAACAACTCGCAAAGCAACGTGGTCTCCTTCCCACTCTCGGTGGAGGCTCAAGCCCAGGTCTCCCTTAATGGGTCAGTGCCCAGGCAGAAAGGGGCCTTTAGAGGGGAGGGTGATGGACTTTAGAGAAGGACACATTGGTTCCTTTTGCCCACTCTAAACTATTCTCCTCTTCAGTGTCTCCAAGCCTGAAGCTGTGATTTTCCCAGTCAGCGACTGGAATCCTCAAGACCAGCCTCAGAAGGAGGAAGACTTGGGCCCAGCTGTCCACCATGTCTATGAGGTGAGAAGGGTTGGGAGACAAGCCACAGGGATCGAGCCATATGAAGGGAAAGAAAGTAGGAGCCGGTATAAATGACAGTACCTAGAACCTGGGTGAGGTGAAGAGAAGAGGGGGCGGCCTGGAGAATACTGAGGATCTGTGAGAGATGTCCAGAAGAGGGGCCTGTTGGTCCATTGCCTTACAAAGGAAAGCAATTTCAGGAGGATTACTATGAGTCTCAAACTAGCATGGATTACAGAGTGAGACCTTGTTTCACTCTTGGAGTAATGGCTGGAGTGGACTTGATTGCTGCCCTTGGGTGTTCTTTCATTTCTCAGACTGATGCACTATGTATGGGTGGTGACCCGGGCCTGCATGTCAAATGAGCTTTCCCTTCCTCAAACTGTGCTCTTCCCCTCAGCTCATCAACCAGGGGCCCAGCTCCATCAGCCAGGGTGTGCTGGAGCTCAGCTGTCCACAGGCTCTGGAAGGCCAACAACTCCTCTATGTGACCAAGGTGACAGGACTCAGCAACTGCACCTCCAACTACACCCCCAACTCACAGGGCCTGGAGGTGAGGACCTGGTCACGGTGTGGGGTGGAGCCGTGGGGTTATGGGACTATGGAGCTGGGAGAAGTTGCCTGGAGGCTATTGGAAGTGGTGGGGAGATTCAGGCACCTCAAGATCTGGAAGGAGGAAAAAGATTCACATCTACTACATTTGTGTCCTTTGCTCTGAAGTTGTCTCTCTCGTGGTATGCTATCAGATCTATGCCACCTTGTCCTGTGAAAACTGTCCTCTGGCCCTCTTTGAGGGTGTGTTTGTTCATAAACAGCATTTAATGAAGTAAGCGTTAGACCTAGGAAAAACCCCACACCAAATGAAACTCACAAAGTCCCCACATTCTGGGAGCTTGCATCTAATGAAGGCTGGTAGACAATAAGAAGTAAAAAGAGTTGGGTGTGGTGGTACACGCCTTTAATCCCAGCACTTGGGAGTCAGGGCAGAGGCAGGCAGATTTCTGAGTTCGAAGCCAGCCTGGTCTACAGAGTGAGTTCCAGGACAGCCAGGGCTACACAGAGAAACCCTGTCTCGAAAAAAAAAAAAAAAAAAAAAAAAAAGTAAAAAGAAACCGGGTTGTGGTGGCACCTACCTTTAATCCCAGCCCTCGGAAGCAGAGGTGGGGAGGATCTCTGAGTTTGAAGCTAGCCTGGGCTACAAAGGAGTGAGTTCCAGGACAGCCAGGACTTACACAGTAAAACTGTCTTAAAAAATGAAAAGAAAGAAAGAAAAGTGCTGAAGGGTAAAGGCAGCCCCAACACTTGTGAAGTGAGGAAAGAGGATTGGAAGTTCAAGATTATTCTCAGGTACTTACATGAGAGAGACCCTGAGTGACAACGAAGACGGGTGGAAAACAATAAAGTATAAAGTGACAAAGAAGATGGGCTGGTGAGATGGCTCAGCAGGTAAGAGCACTGACTGCTCTTCCAGAGGTCCTGAGTTCAATTCTCAGCAACCACATGGTGGCTCACATCCACCCATAATGACATCTGACGCCCTCTTCTGGTGTGTCTGAAGACAGCAACAGTGTACTTATCTACCATAAAAAATAAATTTTAAAAAAATAAAAAATAAAAAAATAAAGCTACCCAGGCATGATTGGTCACACCTGTAACCTTAATCACCATCCCTTAGAAGTGGCTGGAACAGGAGGACAACCACAAATTAAAAGCCAGTTTGGTCTATAAAGTGAGTTCTGGGACAACCAAAGCTTCATAGTGAGAATTCTTTTTTTTTTTTTTAATTTTTAATATTTTTATTACATATTTTCCTCAATTACATTTCCAATGCTATCCCAAAAGTCCCCCATAGCGCCCCCCACTTCCCTACCCACCCATTCCCATTCTTTTGGCCCTGGCATTCCCCTATATTGGGGCATATAAAGTTTGCAAGTCCAATGGGCCTCTCTTTCCATTGATGGCCGACTAGGCCATCTTTCGATACATATGCAGCTAGAGACAAGAGCTCCGGGGTTCTGGTTAGTACATCATGTTGTTCCAACAATAGGGTTGCAGATCCCTTTAGCTCCTTGGGTACTTTCTCTAGCTTCTCCATTGGGAGCCCTGTGATACATCCAATAGCTGACTGTGAACATCCACTCCTGTGTTTGCTAGGCCCCGGCATCGTCTCACAAGAGACAGCTATATTTGGGTCCTTTCAGCAAAATCTTGCTAGTGTATGCAATGGTGTCAGTGTTTAGAAGCTGCTTATGGGATGGATCCCTGGATATGGCAGTCTCTAAATGGTCCATCCTTTCATCACAGCTACGAACTTTGTCTCTGTAACTCCTTCCCTGGGTGTTTTGTTCCCAATTCTAAGAAGGGGCACAGTGTCCACACTTTGGTCTTCATTCTTCTTGAGTTTCATGCGTTTAGCAAATTGTATCTTATATCTTGGGTATCCTAAGTTTTGGGCTAATATCCACTTATCAGTGAATACATATTGTGTGAGTTCTTTTGTGATTGTGTTACTTCACTCAAGATGATGCCCTCCAGGTCCATCCATTTGGCTAGGAATTTCATAAATTCATTCTTTTTAATAGCTGAGTAGTACTCCATTGTGTAAATGTACCATAATTTCTGTATCCATTCCTCTGTTGAGGGACATCTGGGTTCTTTCCAGCTTCTGGCTATTATAAATAGGACTGCTATGAACATAGTGGAGCATGTGTCCTTTTTACCGGTTGGGACATCTTCTGGATATATGCCCAGGAGAGGTATTGCTGGATCCTCCAGTAGTACTATGTCCAATTTTCTGAGGAACCGCCAGACTGATTTCCAGAGTGGTTGTACAAGCTTGCAATCCCACCAACAATGGAGGAGTGTTCCTCTTTCTCCACATCCTCGCCAGCATCTGCTGTCACCTGAATTTTTGATCTTAGCCATTCTGACTGGTGTGAGGTGGAATCTCAGGGTTGTTTTGATTTGCATTTCCCTGATGATTAAGGATGTTGAACGTTTTTTCAGGTGCTTCTCTGCCATTCGGTATTCCTCAGGTGAGAATTCTTTGTTCAGTTCTGAGCCCCATTTTTTAATGGGGTTATTTGATTTTCTGGAGTCCACCTTCTTGAGTTCCTTATATATATTGGATATTAGTCCCTTATCTGATTTAGGATAGGTGAAGATCCTTTCCCAATCTGTTGGTGGTTTTTTTGTCTTATTGATGGTGTCTTTAGCCTTGCAGAAGCTTTGCAGTTTCATGAGGTCCCACTTGTCAATTCTCGATCTTACAGCACAAGCCATTACTGTTCTATTCAAGAATTTTTCCCCTGTGCCCATATCTTCAAGGCTTTTCCCCACTTTCTCCTCTATAAGTTTCAGTGTCTCTGGTTTTATGTGAAGTTCCTTGGTCCACTTAGACTTGACCTTAGTACAAGGAGATAGGAATGGATCAATTCGCATTCTTCTACATGTTAACAACCAGTTGTGCCAGCACCATTTGTTGAAAATGCTGTCTTTCTTCCATTGGATGTTTTTAGCTCCCTTGTCAAAGATCAAGTGACCGTAGGTGTGTGGGTTCATTTCTGGGTCTTCAATTCTATTCCATTGGTCTATTTGTCTGTTACTATACCAGTACCATGCAGTTTTTATCACAATTGCTCTGTAGTAAAGCTTTAGGTCAGGCATGGTGATTCCACCAGAGGTTCTTTTATCCTTGAGAAGAGTTTTTGCTATCCTAGGTTTTTTGTTCATAGTGAGAATTCTTTTTTTTTTTTTAAAAGATTTATTTATTATTATATGTAAGTACACTGTAGCTGTCTTCACACACTCCAGAAGAGGGAGTCAGATCTTGTTACAGATGGTTGTGAGCCACCATGTGGTTGCTGGGATTTGAACTCTGGACCTTCGGAAGAGCAATCGGGTGCTCTTACCCACTGAGCCATCTCACCAGCCCCATAGTGAGAATTCTTGAAGGAAAGAAGAAAGACAGGCAAGTGGACCTGTAGGATGCGCTGTGGGGTACAAATCTGACTTGTGACAGCTCTTGAAGAGGTAGCCATTAGCCAGGTAGAACACTTGCCTACCATCCCAAGGCTCTAGGTTCAATCCCAGCACTGCTAAATAAACAAGTAATAATTCAACTGAAACCTGAAAGACAAAGCTGAGCCTCCTTGTAAGACAAGGGACAAACATTCCCAATAGAGGGAACAGCCAGTACAAAGGCCCTTAGGCAGGAAAGACTTAATGATTTCTTTACACATCTACACAGTGCAGAGCAAGGTACACTTTGCTCTTGGCAATAGGTGGGTTAGCTGAACACAGGGACAGAGACAGAATCAGGTTCCTGGCTCTGGCACATAGGTTCAGGCTGACTTAGGAGCTATAATGAAGCAGAAGGTGCAACTAAAGATGCCTCTTCTTCCAGTTGGATCCAGAGACCTCTCCACACCACCTGCAGAAACGAGAGGCTCCAGGGAGGAGTTCTACCGCCTCAGGAACACAAGTTCTGGTAAGTTGCTGCAGGGAAAGACGTTTGTCCCAAGTGTTGGACACCTGTTTGGGTTCTCAGGGTCATCAGGTGAGAATTCTGGGCTCAGACTCCTTCTTTCTTGCTAGAAATGCCCTGAAGCCAAGTGTTTCAGGCTGCGCTGTGAGTTTGGGCCACTGCACCGCCAAGAGAGCCGTAGTCTGCAGCTGCATTTCCGAGTCTGGGCCAAGACCTTCTTGCAGGTAAGGGAGCTTTATCCATCCTGGACTCCCAACCTTTGGTCCTAGCAGGACTGACCCTGTCATTTCCCCATGCTGTCATCCCTTCCACCTCTGCTTTGGTAACTGGACAAACACACACACACACACACACACACACACTCTCTCTCTCTCTCTCTCTCTCTCTCTCTCTCTCTCTCTCTCTCTCTCTCTCTCTCTCTCTCTCTCCCCAAGTCTCCTCCCTCCCTCACCCTGATTTAGACCAGTTGTGTGTCCTTGGCGCCACCTCTTGGCCACAGTTGAAGTAACTACTTCCCTTTCTGGCCCTGATAGAAAAACAGTAGCACGTGGTGAGCATGCTGGCACTGGCTCACCTTTAATCTGAGCACTCAGAAAGCAGAGGCTGGTGAGTCTGGGGCCAACCTGGTCTTCATAAGTGAATTCCAGGCCAACCAGGACTACAGAGTGAGACCATATCTCAAGCAACAACAACAAAAACAAAAACAATAAACAAATAAATACACACACAAAAAGAAAAACAGGTGGGGATGTAGGTCAGTGGTAGAGTGCATAACTAGCATACCCAATCCATAAGTGTAAAGACCAGAGTGGATAGGGCTGGAGAGATGCAAACATGAAGACCAGACTTCAAATCCTCAGCATCCACATAAATGAATGCCTAGCTGGTATACCAACAACCTACATGTAAGAGAAAAAAGCCATCATTTATTGAATACATATTATAGACCAACCATGGTCCTGGATGTTAACCCATATTAATCATTAAGAAATGTATATTGAACGTGTAGTTATCTGATTATGCATTATTTAGTTTTAATTATACAATTTTACATTTATTATTTCGAATAAGGAACATCGAGATTAATGAGTCCATAATAGGGAAAGATCACATCCTGAGACAGACTGTGGGGAAGCCCTGTGTCCTCTGGATCCCATAGGGGTTGCCCTGACCACCTTTCTCCACCCACAGCGGGAATACCAGCCATTTAGCCTTCAGTGTGAGGCTGTATATGAAGCTCTGAAGATGCCCTACCAGATCCTGCCTCGGCAGCTTCCCCAAAAGAAACTTCAGGTGAGTTCAAGGTCAGAAGTCTGGATCGCAGAAGACAAGCTCAAGAATGTCAGAAGCAGGATGGGGACATGGATAGAGGCTGGTCTTGCTTTGTGCAAATATTTCCTGGCTTTGTAGGTCCAGATCAGCCAGATTAACACGTGTCTCTGCTCTAGAGTTCACTGCCTAGAGGGCAGTGACATCAGTGGGATATGTGGCAAGACAGTCTATGGAAACATGTCATAGGAATATCTGAACCCAATCTTACAGAGTCGGGAAAGACTTCCTGTAAGAAGTGGTGTACAAGTTGAGGCCTGAAAGAATTAACTAAACTGCTCCAGAGCAGAAGATTCTGGGTGAAGAAAACAGCAGATGTGAACACAGAAACACTTGTGCACTTCAGACTCTTAAGTTCAGAATGCTGTTAGCTAAAAAATAAGAGTTGAGTCTAGATCCAACAGACAGAGGTAGCCAGGAACAGGGCGGGAAGAATTCACAGGTTCTCAATGTCATTGGCTTGTCCACAGGTGGCCACAGCCGTGCAGTGGACCAAGGCAGAAGGCAGCAATGGTGTCCCGTTGTGGATCATCATCCTAGCCATTCTTTTTGGCCTCCTGCTCCTAGGTCTGCTCATCTACGTCCTCTACAAGGTCAGCCACGCCAAGCCTTGGCTTGGCTTCCCGCCTGTCAGACTCTACCTTTTACCCAGTAGAATCAAAGAGGCCACCCTCAGATCTGTTTTCCAGCACAGACCCCCATGTATGCCCTAGCTACTCACGCCCCATCTTGTCTTTTTTCCTATTGGACCCCTCCCTTCAGTCTGCAGCCTCCAGTTTACAAAGAGGCCTCCTGTCTCGGGATAAGTTTGCCCATATTGCAAAACCACAGATGGCAAATACATGATGGCATTTGTGCTGTCGTCTCTTCTAACATCTAAGAATAAGTGATGGTATCCTACAAGTGGCAGCCAGGGCTAGGCTCAGATGTGGCACTTGTTGAGTTGAGTTTGTTTACCCTTCCTGGCTTAACTAGTATCTTTTTCAGTATCATTTTAAAACCTTGATAAATGATTGTCCCATAATAACTCCCTGATTTTAGATCTCCCACATCTATTGGAGCCCTTTGGAAAGTATCTGAATGAAGCCACTTTGGCAGGGTGGGGAGGATAGAGGCAGGAGAGTCCTCATTTCCCTGGATCTGTGGTCAGGAAGAATGTGATCTCTAATTGTGCCTCCTTTCTCATCAGCTCGGCTTCTTCAAACGTTCCCTCCCCTACGGCACAGCCATGGAAAAAGCTCAGCTCAAGCCTCCAGCCACCTCAGATGCCTGAGCCCTCCTGATCTCAGACTCCTGATCCCGAAGAGCCAGTCCACTACCTTCCGACAGGGAGGGACTAGGCACTTCCTGAAGGTGCTGAGGGCTGGGGAGAAGCTCTTCTTCCTAGCCCAGAGACATACTTGAAGGGCCAGAGCTGGGGGGCAAGAAGCTTGTGGATCCTTCCCCCCATGCACTGTGAAGGACCCTCGTTTACACATGCCCTCTCGTGGATGGGGGCCTCAGGTCCAGGAACAGAAGCTCCAGCCTTCCTTCAGCCTTTGCATTTTGGAGACTTTTCTGAAATCAACTTGGAGCCATAATTAGGGAATCCAGTTGTGGTTCTCTGGGCCGGGCATGCCAACAGGACTTCCCATCTGACTCCGGCCTGCAAAGATGCATCTTTGGTCTTGCCAGAGAACCAAAGGAAGCCTGCAGCTAAGAGCCTGAGACTTGGGGAGTGAGACCTGGCAACTCTAACAGCCCCCATCCTGGAAGGCCAATGAAGAACACTAACCGTGGATGGTGCTGCAGGACCAGCTCAGGACAAATCCCAAACAAAGGTCGATGCTGGCCCAGACCCAGATCCACGGAAGTCAGAAAGAGAATGGAGCCAGACCCAGTCTGGGGCCTGGGGTTGATCTGGAGCCCAGTCTCGGATTCTAAGAACCTATGCTAGCAGACCCAGGATGGCATTTGGGTCAGCTGCAGACCTGGGCTTAAGAAACCTATTTATCCCTGACTTAGGACAAGTCAGGAATTGCCCAAGACCCTAACCAGGCCACATTGGCAAACAGACCTGGAACCTCAGCCTGGCCAGACAGGCTCACTCATTCCCCAGAGAGAACGGGAAGCCCCAGGCCTGTATGACCTGGGTTCTGCCCACCAGCTGCACTGACGCTGCCCCTCTCTCCCTAGCCAACCCTCCCCTCTCCTCCAGAACCCACCCCAACTTATTTAAACTCTGTTGCAAGTGCAATAAACCCCACCCACTGCCCCCACTGACCAAAGTTGCAGTCTGTCCTTCCATCCTACTCTCCAAACACATCTTAGACCCAGAAAGTAGGGCAAAAAGGAACTGTCTGTCTCTCATGGGCCTACGCACACTAGAAATCAGGAGTGTTATTTCCCCTACCCCAGAAACATCTAGGTCATTAAAGGACAAAGGAAGGGAACTAGGTATGGTGGCACATGCTTATAATCCCAGAATTCTGGAGATGGGGCACGAGGATCAGTTCAAGGTCATCCTTAACTACACACTGCATAGTTAAGTTTAAGGCCTGCCTGGGCTACTTGAGACCTTGAGGGGGGAGAAAGAGAAAACAGAAAGGGAGAGAGGAGTCAGATGGTAGTCGCCTTTAATCCCAGCACTTGGGAGGCAGAGGCTGGTGGAAATCTGAGTTTGAGGCTAACCTGGTCTACAGAGTTCATTCCAGGATAACCAAGGCTACACTGAAATCTTGTCTTGAAAAACCAGAGAAGGGGGGTGGGAGTGGTCGACTCCTTTGTTGTTCCTCATCCAGCTCCCACTAGGGGGCTTACCTACCACCAAGGAGAAAAGAGAAATCTCTTCTCTTTGTGGTTGAGAATTATGAAAGATGCAGAGAAAGGTCCCTATGAAAGGTGAGGAAAGATGGCACAACACACTCACCTGGGCTTCCCTTAAATCAGGAAAAATAAAGTGAAAGGAAAGCCCACTAGGTGTTGTTGTTGTTGTTGTTGTTGTTTGCACATTTTGTGTGTGTGAGAGGTCACATGCCACAACATGAAAATGGAGATCAGAAGACAACTTGTAGAACTTAGTTTTCTTCCACCGAGTGAATTCATGACAGGCAGAGGGGGTGACACACACCTTTAACCCCAGTACTAAGGAGGCAGAGGCAGTTGAATCTCTGAGTTTAAGGCCAGCGAAGTTATACAGCAAGTTCCAGGACAGCCAGGGCTACATAGAGAAGCCCTGTCTCAAAAGAGAGAGAGAGAGAGAGAGAGAGAGAGAGAGAGAGAGAGAGAGAGAGAGAGAGAGAGAGAGAGGAAAAGAAAAACAGAGAGAAAGAAAAGAGAAAAATAATCAAACTCAGGTTATTGGGCTTAGTGACAAGTGCCTTTAATTGCCAGTCTGCTTTGGGGTTTTGTGTTGCTATTGTGTGTCAATGCAAGGGCAGGGTGAAGGGCACTAAGCGGCTCACATACATGATCTTGTCTAATTTTCCTTCCTGTGTATGTGTGCACGCTTGTATTTATGTGGAAGTCAGAAGACAAACTTGAATTTGGATGTTGGTCCTCACCTTCTATCTTGCTTGAGACAGGGTCTCTTATTTACTGCTGAGCATAGTACTGGCTGGCTAGCCTGGCAATTCTCCTGAGCCTCCTGGGTACAATCAGATATCAGATGTAAATGCTGTTGTGTCAGGCTTTTCTGTGTGTTCTAGGGATCTGAGCTCAGGTTGTTGACTTCCATCGTAAGTGTAGCAAACGTGATGGTACTATTAACCCCTTCTATTCCAGAAAACACTAAGGCCCGGAGCTTATGTAACTTGTCCAAGGTCACACTGTATAGCAGAACAAATTGCCTGACTGTGAAATCCCTTATTCTTAACCAACATGCCAGAGAGCTCGGGTCTTCAAAGAGAAATCGTGTAACATGAGGGAGCCCCAGGATCCTCTTCTCAAGGTCTGTCCTGATGTTGCAAAAGACTGAATAAGGCAAAGACGATTATGACACGCTAGACCAGAGTTTTACCACCAGAGGGCAGCATATCCACAAATTTCTGGGAATTTGTGACAAGGAGGTATGAGAGTCAACTCTCCCCATCAACAGGGGTATTATTATTAACTCAGACTTCTGGCACCTTCAAATATTCCCCCACCTGAACCACACACCACTCTAAGGTCTTATAATCCTATACTTAATGAGTGTCTTCCCAGAACCCACGAAGAAAGAGGGACTGAGGCAGCAAAAACACTGAGGCAGAGAAGTGCCTAATATGTCCAATGATAGTAAGAACTCTCAATGAGGAGATGCTATTGGAAAAGGTAAACACCAATTCCAGGGACTAAATCTAAAATGTCTCCTACTGTAATGAGGAAATGGCTAGGGCTTAGGGCTGGTGTCTGGGTATATCAATATACGGTTAGGTACCTTTGCTTCTGGAGAGGGTGAGGAGATCTCCCTCTAATTAAGGAATTCCTTGGGCTCAGCCATGCCATGGGTGTGATCTAGTACCATCCCTGAACTTACTTCTTGGATTCTTCTATGTCTGTTGTCTCTGAGCTGAGCTGCCTCTCCTCAACCACCCTACCTGCCCTGCAGATAGGATGTGTCTCCCACTCCAAGGCCTGAGCAACCCAGAGGAGAATGGAGTCTGTCTGTGGATGGAGATCAGCCGCCTGAACCCTCTCCTTGCTTGCCTGAGTTGGTGGAAATGGAAGAGAGAAGTGAAGAAGTAAACGGAAGCAGAGCGGCTGGAGATGTCAGAGGGGGAAGGGGCTCAGGAGAGGCAGCTGGCAAGCAGGAAGATGATCTGGGGGTCTCAAGTTTCTTGACATCAATTAGGGCAGCCGGCCTGGACTCATTAGTAGCCTGGGGTGCAGGGGCTCATCAATAATGAATCTGCCCCACACAATGCTCCCCCAACCCCCCAGCTGCCTGCAAGGTCACCGCACCCTCTAGCCAGCTGCCTCCCATAGCAAGCTAAGCAATCCCTCATCTGAGTTCCACCTAACTCGGGAGACCCTGGAAAGACAGTGTGGGTAGGTGGGCCTGAAGGGCAAAGGGGGGGGGGGAGGCTCTCGCATCAGCCAAGCCCAGTGCTGGTCCTCATTTTAGTATGTCTCCTCCCCAGGGGAGAAACCTGGAAAAGGAGAGAAGGGGCTAAACCTAAGAAGCAGGCTTTCTGTTATAGAAGTGCAGGAGAATTCCAGCAAGTTAAATTCGAAGCGAGAAGATGGCCTCTCGTGGACCGAGAGATCCCACATCTTTCCTCAAAGCAGGATCACAGGACTCAAAGACTAGGGTGCTGGCTCCCATCTTTCACCTAGCCTTGAGCTGGAGTATCTTGGCAATTGCAAACAGCTTTTCACAGATGGAAGGCAGACATTGCTGAGGCTCACAGTAGGAACAAATCTAAAATTCCTGCACCTGAGTTAGCAATCAAGCCCCAACTTCCCGCCAGGAGCTGGAAATGCCCTCCTTTCCTCAAAGTTTCTGAATCCAATCCTATCACTCTTGACCCTGCTTTTCACCCTTGCCTCCACCCTCCCTAAACCCTGAGTGTTCCAGTTCCCAGTCTCACCCCCTTTCCCTCTGGCTGGGTTGGCCTAAAGCTGGCTGCTTGGCCTTCTGGGAACTCTGCCTGCTGCCCTCCCTCTTGTGGCAGGTACAGACAGGTTCAGGCTGTAGCAGCTGTATCTTCCCCAGATACCTACCCGACTCTCACACTCCAGCTTCCTCCTGTTTGCCTTAGGAACATCCCATTCTCAGACGTCTCCCCAGCCTTCTTACACCCCTGCCACCTGAATCAAAGCTCTCCTTGGTAAGGTGTCCTGCATTTAAGCCCGGGATAAATGCCCCTCCTCCCCAGCTCAGTCCAGGGCATCTCTATAAGGTTGAACCTCGCTGATTCTGACCTTCTGTCATCTTCCAAATAGCCTAGCGATCACCACTGCAAGCTTCTAATTTCTGCCTCCTCAGGACCACTGAATGCAATCTGTTCACTTAGCTTCCCCTAAGAACACTGTCAGATAAACCTCAAATCCATCTTTAGAACTACGACTCACCTCTGATAGTCAGTCTCGACATCCTGCTCCGAAGCGGAACATAGTAGGACCCAGGCATCCTCCCTGCACCTCCAGGGCCCACCCAGCCCATTGCCCTAGAGGGGCATCACTATCCCACTCAACCCGGGCTCTGTTTCTCCCCAGATCACTTAGGATCCTGTCCCCCTATCAGCTGAGAATGAGTCTTCCCGCCCTCAGACTGAGCCACTCAGGAACCCAGGCATTTTAGTTCCCAGCCTCCTCAATAACCTCACACCATCTTGTTCCCCAGCCCCAGCTAAAGCGACATCCTAAAACCCAGAGATTGGGGGCGGTAACTGAAAGGCTGGAGGAAGCGGGAGGCTGCCAGGACGCCCCCTCGCGGAGCCCGGGGTGCCAGGGTGCCCCCTCCGGTCTTCACCTGCTGTGGGCCCCGCCCCCGCTCCGCCTCGGCCCGCCCCTGCTCCTCCCCGACTCCTCCCCCCTGTACCCCGAGTCCGACCAGAACGGCCCCCGGGACAGAACGACGCGGAACCCCGGGAGCCAGGGTCCCCAGCATGATCCTCGGTGAGTGGTCTCCACGACTCTGGGATCCGGGTTCCTGGTTCCTTCTCACTGGGTCACCAACCCCCCCTCCCTCACCTCGGCACCGCGGTGACTGCGGCCGCCGGTCTGCCACTCATTCCCCCTCCCCCCTCATCTGGCTGCACATCTGGGGTCCCCTCTTCCTCTCTTCCCCTAGCTGCGGTTTCTCCTGGTAACATAGGGAGGGGCAAAAGGAAGGCCGAGAGAGCGAGACCCCCGCCCCATAATGAGAACATTGCGTATTCATGAGGCTCATGAATATTATAAGACAGTGCAGGAGAGACTGTGGGAGGGGGCTGGTCCTGGCCTGGTGGAGTTGGGGTAAAGGTTCTGACCCGTCACCTCCAGCGCCTTCCCCCACCCTTGGCTTAGCCACTCCGACAGCCTTCTGGGCCCAGGATAAGAGGGAAAGGAGGAAGTGGGGGGCGGAGGAAGAAGATGCTGGGTGTAGCTTCGAGGTGAGTGTGGTGGGAGGTGGGAACCTGACGGGTGAAGATAAGGGGGCTGGGTAGAAGAGCGGGTGGGAAACTGTCCATCCCGGGCTCTTGCGGCTTAGATCCTGTCTCCGCAGCCATCCTGCCCCGACACGCCGGGACCTGCCCCTCTCTCCCTGCGCCGGCTGCCTGGGCCCTTCTTCTTCTCCTCCTTCTTCCCTTCCACCCCAGCCGTGAGTCGGGGGCTACAGGAGACCAAGGAGAGAAGGAAAGTCAGAGTGGGGGGAAGGGAAGTCCCGCTGGGCTCTGACAGCCAGCCCGTTCAGCCTTGGCCACCCCATCTTCATGACCTACATCGGGAAGGGAGCCCCAGGGATGGGGGAGGAGAGGGCCTAGCTGTGCTCCGGACTCCGCAGCAGCCCCTGCCCTCAACCCTGCTGTCACAGCAGTGCAGGGCCTGCTCTGACCTCTGACCTCCACCCTGGCTAGGCCGGTTCCAGGGCCCTGTTTATTGTGAAGCCCCCTACCACTCTCAGACACCTGTGGTCTCCCTGCCCCCACTGAGGACACCTGGCTCTGTGCTAATGCTGAACTACATCCCTTGTCCTCATCCCTCTCCCAAGACTCTCTGACTGTGTTCTCTTCTTTCCAGTGACTGTGTATCTTTCCTAGCCCCTTTCTCCACTCTTGCGTCCTTCCTCCATCTAGCTGTTGTGTGGTCTCAGCCTCTCTCACGACTTTTATGCCTTGCTTCCTTCCAGCTGGCCAAACATCATAGCTATTTAAATCCCTCTGCTCCAAGGCTGTCTCTAATAGGTGGTCTGCCTTCTAATTCCGGGAGACACCTCAACACAGTTTAGACTCAGGACCCTAACACACAGGCTCCACATTCTGCCTACCGTTCTGTTCCCTGTACTCTAGCTGTACCCTGGGCCAGCTGTAGCGGCTATAGCCTGCTTGCCCAGAATAGGCCAGGCTAAGCCTTGTTTGCCCTGGTCTGGAGGCCACATTAAACTAGGTGTCAGGCCTGGAAGACCCCTGCCAACACCCAGCCACAAGAAGACTGAATTCAAACTCTCTGACATTGGACCTTGCCACCAACTGGCCCCAGCCATCTCTTTGGAGGACATGATAATTAACTCCCTCCTTTTGCCAAGTCCACAGAGGGGTGGGAATCTAGTGGTGCCCCCATTCAGCTTAGCTTTCCTCCCATCCCTTCCTCTTAAATCCCAACGAGGAGGAAACTGCCTGCCAGTGCTCAAGACTCACCTTTAGAATCATACTGAGGTGTTCGGGTCTGAATGCTAAGGTCACTGAGTCCTCTACAAGGCAGCCCTAGAGGAACCCTGAGATGGCTGTGCCCAGCTCAGCTGTATGTGGTGTCTCATGCCTATCATCACAGCAGGTTGGGGGAGAAGGTTATTGGGAGTCGAGGCTAAAGAATAAGTTCGTGGCCAGCCTAGGCTATAGAGTGAGAACCTAGCTCAAAACAAAATTAGAACACACATAAGAATCAGGGCCTCGGGGTTCAAGATGGTAGTTCTGAGTTCAGGTTCCTAGGCTGCCACTGTCTAAGTCCCTGGTTTAGTAAGGGGCAGAAGCCTGGAAAGGGAGGGTTCTTCTGATCAGGTTGGGAAGATTTCCCAAAGCTCTGCAATAAGCCCCTCCCTTTCTAGGCATCACCTCCCTCAAAGCCCCACCCCCACCCACATATACCCCGAGGTTATTAGGGCTGGTGTTTTTAGTTGTGCACAATCATCCCCTTGTCTCTTTCATCTTTGACTTCAAAGCCTTTCCAGCTCTCTGCCTGCCTTCTGCCAGGATGAAGGAATTGAGGCTGAGGGGACAGATTCACTGGACTTGACCAAAAGGATAAGAAGCAAGAGTTCAAGCCTTTCTCCACTATCCTGACCCTAAGTTTGGCCATTTCTGAGGATGAAGCTAAAATGCCTGAGGGAAAACATAGGTGGTGAAAGATGAAATCTCAATCTCTTGTTTTGCCTCAGAGACTGGTTCCCTTCTTAGCCTCATGAGGTCCCTTCACCACCATGATTTCAGTCTCACCTCAGTGAGACAGTCACTAACTCACAGCCCTACCCTAAAACCTTCCCCGCTCCCGCCCTACCCTGTTGAGCCACTCCCAGAGCAGACTCGCCCAAGCTTCCTATTCTCCAAGTCAAGCCTGCCCAGCCCACCAAAGAAAGCCCAGGGGCCATGGCACAGGACCTGGCCAGACCTTTTAGGGGAGGACGGAAAAGAGCAGCCCTCACTGAGATGCAGGAAGCTAGATATGACTTGACTGTGGGAGACTGAATGCAAAAAGTACCCAGGGCTAAACGGGGTTTTGGAGGTGGACAGGTGGGTTCAGACCAAGAGTCTGCAAGCTCACCCTTGGAAACTGTCTTGAATAGAACGTGTTAACAATCCCCCAGGGAGTGAGGGTGGGGCTCTGTCTGTTGGAGGTAATTACTCTAATGAGCTTCCCTCTAGAGTAGCCTACCCCAGCCCGACCCTAACTCCTCCCAACCCCACCTAGCCTTCTCTTCCTCCAACCTTGCTGCAGCCCTCACCTCCCACAAAACAAAAGCCTTGGAGCTGTTCCTTCTTCTCAACCCCTTCCTCTTTCCCTGTCTCCCTTTTCTTCTCCAGTCTACCCAGCAAAACATGATGCTTGAAAAAAACTTACTCTGTGAGACCCATTCAAGTTCCTCACTAGCTGTGTGACCTTGGTCTAGTAATACCTGCCATCTGAACCAACTGTCATTTATCATAAAAGAATTCATTTATTCAGCAAACATTTATTGAGTGCTTGCTGTGTCGTGCCAGCACTTTACACAGACTCGTCCAATCCTGTCATCAACTCTGGGAGGCAGGTACAGTTGTTCTGGTTTGACAGATGAGAAATGAGACTGAACCAGGCAGAGGAACCAGCTACTCGCCCAGTTAGTGCACAGTGAAACCATCTCATGGGAGATTGTTTATATAAAGTCCTGTCAATGAATAAGCCTCGGGAGGCTGGAGAGATGGCTCGGCAGTTAGCAGCACTTGCTGCTCTTGCAGAGGACTCGAGTTGGGTTTCAATGCCTACATTGCAGCTTACAACCAACCCTTCATTCCAGTTCCAGGGGATCCAGCACCCTCTTCTGGCCTCCGGGGGTACCAGATATACACACAGTACATTTTTCATACATGCAGGCAAAACACTGGTACACATAAAAATAAAGCTTTAAAAAAAAAAAATTGCCAGTTGTGGTAGTGTAAACCTCCCAGAACTTTGTGAGTTCAAGGTCAGCCTGGTCTGCATGTCTGCATACTGAGTGCCAGGAGAGCTAGGACTATAGTCTCAAGGGAAGGAAGGAAGGAAGGAAGGAAGGAAGGAAGGAAGGAAGGAAGGAAGGAGAGAAAGAAAACAATAAGCTTTTTCACATGGCAATTATTTTTCTCAGAAAACAGTGTATGGGCCTGAGGCTTCAAACCAAGAACCCTGGAGCTTTCTTGGAGTGGGAGGGCAGTAAGAGCCTCCCACAGACTTGGCAAGTGCTCTACCACTGAGCCTCAGCCCCAGCCCTGAAGAGCCCTGTTTCTGCTCACCCAATTCTTAAGATACCATCTGCCCCTCTCCCACCTCAGATCTCAGAGTGGAAGAGCCATGAGAATCCGGGGATAGTCCCTCACCACTTGCCCACCTTCCAACTCCCCTCACTCTGTCCTCATCTCACGCCTTTGTCCCACCTCTCTTCTCACCCCAACCCTGTTCCACATCCGTTCCAGGCTACAGGGAGCTGAGTGGCTTCTGTCTGTTCTCCTCCATCTCTCCCCCTGTAAAGCTAAATGAGGACTCCACACCCAGGAAAAGCAAGGAATTGCTTTCCCCATTCTCTGCTTAAACCAGATGCGAGCCTGTGCTCAGCCCTCCGATTCAGCGTTAAATGAGAGCCCTCTGGGAGCGATGTAACAGAGGAAGAATTTGCTAGAGTGCGACAGATCCTGATTTGATTCTCAGCCCTGGATACTTAAGGCTGTGTGGCATCAGCCAAGTTTTTTAACCTCTCTGAGTCCCAGTCTCCTCACATGCTGAGTGGAAGAAATAATCCTGGCTACTTCACAGACTCAAAGCCATTTCCCAGACTGCCCCATCTCCCATCTTGCATCAGATAAGACTCCGGCTCATTGCCTGGTACATAGCCCTTCTTTGAGTGTTTCTCTGTGGCTTTTCTGGAACTTGTCTCCCTCCTCTAAAATGGATTTGGTAGTGGGATCCTAGAGAGTTGACAGCCAGGGACAAGGTCAAGGAGCCAAGTGGTGGGGTGGAAGTGCCAGCCCTGAACCAGCTGCTGGGAGTGGGAGCGGGGGACACTGAGAGCGAGCACTCGGGTTTCTCTCACCATTCCTGAGGCTCGTTAAGGTTGCCCTGATGTGCCAGGCAGCGAGGAAGGGTGGGGCACAGAGGAGAGGCCTGAGAGGACAGACCAGAAGGAGATGATCCGTCTGTCTGTCCCTGTCCTCACCTTCATCTTTCTCACCTTATGGTCTCTGCCCCAGGGTCTTCCTGTCCTCATCTAGCTCTGCATTCTGCCTGTCAGGTTTTAAACTCCCTTTTCCACTCTCCCATCCTTAGCCTCTTCTGTGTCTGTTCCATTTCTAGTCACCTATTCCTGCCTTTGCCACTTTCCCACATATTCTGTCTCTGTGTGTCTCTGTCTTCTCTGTCTCCCTCTGTGTGTCTCTGTGTCTCTCTGTCTTTCTCTGTCTCTGTCTCTCTGTCTGTCTGTCTGTCTGTCTGTCTCTCTCTCTCTCTCTCTCTCTCTCACACACACACACACACACACACACACACACACACCATTCCAAATGTGAAGGCAATGCAAGGCTCCCAACAGTTCAAAGGCCAAAGGCAAACATCCTAGCCTCTCCTTCAGGCCTTAGAATTTAGAAACCAAGCTCCCAACAGCCTTAACCCCTGTCTGCCTCAGGCACACTGGCCTCCAGTGTTGGCATTGGGTGGAAGAAACCCCTCTAGACCTTTCTGGACCTCATTCTCCACCCCCCAGCTGTGCCTGAGCCCTCCCCACCCCCTCCCTCTCTCCTCAGATTCCCCTAATCCCTGCTCCCCCGCCCTCCCCTCTGCCCCACTTTTCCAGGACTCTGATTGGCTGATTCTACTGACTGGGCTGGGGGAGGGGGATGGTAAAGGAAGGGGGCAGAGGGCAGAACCAAGGGAAGGGGACGCTGTCAGGCCCAGGCCCCTAGGGGGCCAGGGCCAGGCCACTGCCTGGGGGCAGCAAGTGCCAGCTACAGAAGGTATGACAGGGGTGAGTCAGTGGAGGGACAAGAAAGGATCCTGGGGACCCATTACCCTAAGAAGGTCAAGGGAGGTCCAGGGCCAGGCAGGCAGTCTCTTGGTCTGGCCTTTGTGCCAGAAACCCCTGCAGCTGGCAGAGGGTGCTGAAGTAGTAGAGGGTAGCAGGAATTGCCCAATTGATTGACAACCGCTTCAGGAGGAAGCCAGCCAGGCCAGTGGAAACCCTGAGGGTCCTGAGTCCTTTAAGCTGGATCCTTTAGAACCTGGTGGAGCCTCCTCCAGGACTCCAGGGGGAGGAGAAGACTTGTGGGGTGGTACTGAATGGCTGGCTGAACTTTCATTTCCCCTTGGGGTCACATGTAAGCCCTCCTCTCACAGAGGCGGTGGCTATGGTTCCTCTTGCAGAGCTGGAACTGAGCCTGCCTGGTGGTTGAGACAGTGGGGTCTGGTGGGAATGAGGAGGCTACAGAAGGATCAGAGCAAATGGCACCCAGAGGTGGCAACAATTTTTCAGGAATTATGACCTGAACAGCATCGTAACTTAGGAAGCCAGATGCAGCAGCTTTCTCTGAATCCAGGCTTCCCTGTCCCCCTCTGGAGAGTGGAATAAGTCACCCACTTGACTCTGATCTGGGGATGCAACAAACCTTCAGACGTGTCTTCAGACACACAAAGGACTCCAGACCAGAGGAAGGAGTCTAGGATTCTGAGTAGATCCAGAGGTAGACTGTCTGCAGAGGAGGTCTAGGCCTTTCTTGGGTCTGTAAAAAGCCTGAAGGGCTTGGGGAAGGAGGATGCAGAAGGGGGAAGTGAAAACCACCCCCTGGGGAAGACCAGCCTGTTGTCCCCAGGCCCACAGTGGATCTGCTCCTTGAGCAGCAGCAGCGAGGGAAGTGTATATATGGCTCACACATGTGTACACTCTGGGGGCACACTTCTGAGTATGGGAGCCTCAGCTAGGGAGTAGCACTGTGTATTTGGGTGGGGTTCCGAAGCTCAGTCTTCCTACCCCACAGAATGTTTTCTCTGCCTTTCAGGCAGCCTGAGCCGGGCAGGGCCCCTCCCTCTGCTCCGGCAGCCCCCCATCATGCAGCCCCCGATGGACCTCAAGCAGATCCTGCCCTTCCCACTAGAGCCAGCCCCAACCCTGGGCCTCTTCAGCAACTACAGCACAGTGAGTATCGTCTGTCTCTCCTGCCCCACACCCCTAAACCCCCTCACGGCCAGTCCACCCCTGTGCTCTTCTTCTAAGCCTATCTTGTTCTCACTCCCTGTGACCCCCTGTGTTCCTTGTGTCTAGTCACTGGATGGCAAAAGCATTGCTGGCTCTCTGATGCTATACTAACTGTAATGAAAACAGACTGTGTGCTAAGTTTTCTCTGTCACCCAGACACTGCTCTGTTCCACTCATCCTTCGGTGAAGTGCTCAGCCATACGGAGAATAAGGAGGCCTAGGTGGTAGTGCTGTAGGAAGTCAAAGAGCTGAGGATGCTGGGATTGGAAAGAGCCAAGGGGCAAGAAGCACGGCTGTGAGGGTTTTCTTTGTGTGTGTGCCTGTGTGTGTGCGTGCTGGTACACACAGCACACATGCCATTGTACAAGTGTGGAGGGCAGTTATGTGGGTCCTGGGGATCAAACTCTGAGCATCGGACTTACACCGCTACTTTTATTTATTTTTTTTTTTACTTACCATCTCCAGCTCTCCAGAGTACACAGCTGGGTGGGTAGGATCAGTTTGTTGTTGGAGGGATGGTGAAGTCTTCTAGATTTAATGGGAAAAGAAACAGAGCTACTTCCCATTCTTTAGCAGAGGAGTGCCTTGGTAAGACTTGTGATTCAGGAAGAAGACTGTGGCAGCCAATAAAGGGGACAAATCTGGAGGAGGTTGTCTGGCCTTACAAGCCTAAACGGGCGGTAAGAATGGGAAAGAGAAGGAAAGACTGGTGAGATGCTTTCAAAGAAATATTGACCTGCCATGGTAACCAAGTGGTGTTGAAAGAATAGAGGAAAGCGCTAAGGATGAGTCCAGGGCTCAGCCCTTGGGGAGGTCTGAAACTACCCCTGACAGGGATAGCCTTGCATTTCTGTTTGATGAATAAGCTCAGAAGCTGAGGCTTGGAAGCGTTTAGTAACTGATAGATGTTGGTTGACACAGTATATGCCTAAGATGTAATTCAAACAAGCCCTCAGTTTGATCCTTGGTACTGCATCAATAAGGTACAGGGGAGCATACTTGTAGCCCCAGCACTCAGGAGGGAAAGATAGGAGGATCAGAAGTTCAAGGGCATCCTCAGCCTGGCATACTTGACCCCCTGCCTAGAGAGAGTGAGAGAGAGAGATCTTCAGCTCATAGCTGCAGCCTCCAAACGCCTCCTAGAAACCTAAAGCAGCCTCTGTACTGCATTTTGACTCCCACAAAGTGTTTGTCACATCTCAACCTTTACAGCATCCTTTGGGGTGGTTGGTGATATTAGCTTCAACTTTACAGATGAGGGAACCTAGCACTGACTAAAAATAGCACTGTCCTAGACCTGTGCGAACAGTAGGGTGAACAGAAGACAGTTTATCCTCAGTGAACTTATACTGGGAGACAGGCATGTATGCCACAAAGCAGAAGGAAGGTTATAAATATTGTCACAGAAACACTAATAAGGATGTGATTTCAGTACACAAGAGGTAGAGGCAAAAACATCAGGAGTTTAAGGTTATTTTCAGTCACATAACAAGTTTCAGGCCTGAGATTCATGAGACCTTGTCTCAAAAAAAAGTAGGTGAAGGGACTTGAATTTAGCTCAGTGGTAAATAACTTGCCTAGCATGAGTGAAGCCCTGTGTTCAATTCCCAGTATTGCCTAAAATAAAGCAATATAATAATAATAATAAGCCGGGCGGTGGTGGCGCATGCCTTTAATTCCAGCACTCGGGAGGCAGAGGCAGGTGGATTTCTGAGTTTGAGGCCAGCCTGGCCTACAAAGTGAGTTCCAGGACAGCCAGGACTATACAGAGAAACCCTGTCTCGAAAAACCAAAATAATAATAATAATTAATAATAATAATAAAGCACTGAGCATATACTATATTGAGGCATAGGAATCAATTGGCCACTGCCCATAGGGAGCCCATGTTTTAGCAGGAATAATAGCAAGTTAACTATAACCCAGATGAAGAGCCATGTTGAAAGCATTTAGCTTACATGGGAGCACAAGGGATATTAAGACAAATCTTCTGGGTGTAGGGGGACCTAAAGAGCCAACTGGAGTAAAGCAGGATAAAGACAAGCAGAAGAAAATGACTTAATCTAGCTGGGACAAGGACTCATGATTTTTGCTTTGAAGAATCATTAGTTTTTATTTTGTATTGCTTTATTTTGTTTTTGAAATAAGGGCTGACCATGTGGCCAAGACTGGTTCCAAACTCTTAGGGATTCTCCTGTCTCAGCCCCCACAAGTACTGGAATTTCAGACATGTGTCACAACACACAGAATATTCACAGGGTTGTACGAGCAGCCTTAGAGAAGAGCTGGAGAGATAGCTCATTCTGCTGCCATTCAGAGGACCTCTGTTTGATTCCCAGAACCCTCACGGCAGCTCATAACCATCTGTAACTCCAGCCCCAGGAGATCTGGTACCCTTTTCTGGCTTCAGAGGACACCAGGCATGCATGTGGGACACATACAAACATGCAGACAAAATACTTGTTACAAAACCTGGTCTAGTAGCACATACCATTAATCCCAGCACCCAGCCTGGTATACATAGTCAATTCTAGGATGGCCAGAGCTACATAAAGGAACCCTGTTTCAAAAAAAAAAGAAAGAAAAAGAAAAAAGAAAAAAAAATATCCCCAGGAAAACACTTCATAAATAAAGCAAAATAAGAGAAAACGAAGAAAGATCATTTCAGATTGAATCAAATCTCACAGAAACAATAGTTAAAAAGAGTCATTTAGGGAAGTACAAGTGACCTGGTGTAACTAGAGCTGAAGGGCAGGGAATGCTGTCTTCTGTATAAATACCATATTCTCAGGCTCAGCAGCCCGGGAATTGTCCCCATCTATAGAAGAAGAAACATAGAGGTCAAATGACTCATCTGAGACTCATCTTTAGTCCACTCATGTAAATATGTTTTGTTTCTTATATTGTTTGTTCCTCTGGCTTTTGCCTCTGCCTCTGTAAGGTCGGGATTGCAGGCATATGCCTACCACCCCATCCAGCTATAGCCTAGGGTTTCTTTCTCTTTACTGTTATTTATTTCTAGTGTCTCTGTGTGGCGGGCGATACTCTTGTGCCAATGTGTGAGAAGGTCAGAGAACAAGGTCGGGAGGCAGTTCTCTCTTTCCACTGTGGGTTTTGGAGCTTGAAGTCAAAGTGTTAGGATTGATGGCAAGCACTTTTATTCAGCCATCTTGCTGTCCCTACACTGGAATTTCTGACCCCCACAGTTCCATGGAGTCACTGCCTCCAGTGGAGCTAGTTAAAGCCCTAAGCATGTCAAGCTGAGGCTGTAGCTCAGAAGTAGAACTCTTTTAAAACAATCTTTGTTGTTTGTTTGTTTGGGGGTTCTGATTTTGTTTGGTTTGTTTGTTTAAATATTTATTTATTTTATGTATATGAGTACATTGTCACTGTCTTCAGAAAAGAGCATCAGATGCCATTACAGATGGTTGTGAGCCACCATGTGGTTGCTGGAAATTGAACTCAAAATCTCTGGAAGAGTAATCAGTGCTCTTAACCACTGAGCCATCTCTCCAGCCCCCAGGTTGGTTTTTTGAGATAGGACTTTTGTGTGTAACCCTGGCTGTCCTGGAAGTTACTCTCTAGACCAGGCTGGCCTCAAACTCAGAGATCTGCTTGCCTCTGCCTCCCAAGTGCTAGGATTAAGGGTATGCGCCACCACCATCTGGCTTTAAAAAATATGTTTTATTCTATTTAGTTTTGGTATGTGTACATGGTGGGTGTGTATACATGAGTACAGATGCCATTGAGACTAGAGGTGTCAGTCCCTGGAGCTTACCCTCACATGAGTGCTACAAATGGAACTCAGGTAATGGGTTCTCTGGTAGAGTATCAGGTACTCAACTGCCAAAGCATCTCTCCAGCTGCCTCAGACGTCAGCTTCTGCCTGTGATGCATGAAGTCCTGGGATCAAACTCAGGATTGACATTAAGAAAGAAAAATTAAGAGCCGGGCGTGGTGGCGCACACCTTTAATCCCAGCACTCGGGAGGCAGAGGCAGGTGGATTTCTGAGTTCGAGGCCAGCCTGGTCTACAAAGTGAGTTCCAGGACAGCCAGGGCTACACAGAGAAACCCTGTCTCGAAAAACCAAAAAAAAAAAAAAAAAAAGAAAAAAAAAAGAAAAATTAATAATAATAAAAGAGTTGGGCATGGTGGTTACACCTGTAACTGTAGAACTCGGGAGACTCAAGTAGGGAGGAAGTTATGTTCCACGCACACCTGAGCTACCTAGCAAGACAATCTCAAAAAAAGCTGGTGGAAGTTCGAGAGATGGTTTAGTGGGTCTAAGGCACTTGCCGTGCAAACTTGGTGACCCAAGTTTAATCCCTAAAACCTACATAAAAGGAAGGAGAGAACCAATTCCACAAGTTATCTTTTGGCCATCATATGTGCACCATATGTGCACATGTCCCCATATGATAATAAAGTAAATAGTAATTACAGGCTTGGTAGCACTGGCCTGTAATGCCAGCTGAGGCATAGGACTGGAGCCAAATAAAAAGGAAAAACTAAGGTGGAAGGATTACAAGTTCAAGGCCAGCTTGGTCTACAGAGTGAGACTGTTGAACAAAATTGAGGGTGTCATGGGGGGCAAGGTGGCTTAGTGGGTAAAGGAAGGCTTCTTTCCAGGAAGCCTGAAGACCTGAGTTCTACCCCAGGGACCCATATGGTAGAAGGAAGAACCTATTCCCACACATGCACATCCACAAAATATAGAAATTAAAATGTAATAAAAAAGAAAAGAGCGAGGTATAAAATACCAGGTAGTGTTTAAAAACCTAAAAGAGGGAGATGATTATATATGAGTGCTGGAGTATCAACAGGACGGATACTCAAGACATCACAAATGATGCCACGCTGTGGGGGGAAGGAGAAATTACAGTTAAGAACAGATTGGTTTTTATTATTTGAAAACATGTTTATACATGTGTAAGCGCGTGCAGCTGAGTGCAGGTGCCAGATCCTCTTGGACCTGAAATTACAAGCTGTTGAGATCTACTTGATGTAGGTACTAAGATCGGACCGCAGGTCCTCTAGAAAACCAACACATGCTCTTAATTGCTGAACCATCTCTCAAGTCTGAGAGCTAGTGGGGGTTTTGTTTGGTTTTTTTTGTTTTGTTTTGTTTGTTTGTTTGTTTAAGACGAAGTCTAACTTTGTAGCCCTGGCTGACCCGAAACTCACCAGATAGAGTAGGCTGATCTAGAACTCACAGAGATCCACCCACCTCTGCTTCCCTAGTGCTGAGATTAAAGGCATGTGCCACCCCACCTGGCTCTGAGGCAGGTTTGTTTTTGTTTTTGTTTTTGTTTTTGTTTTTGGTTTTTCGAGACAGGGTTTCTCTGTATAGCCCTGGCTGTCCTGGAACTCACTCTGTAGACCAGGCTGGCCTCGAACTCAGAAATCTGCCTGCCTGTGCCTCCCAAGTGCTGGGATTAAAGGCGTTCGTGCCTCACCACGCCCGGCTTCTGAGGCAGTTTTTTTGTTTTGTTTTGTTTTTTACATATTTAGTTATTCAGGGTTGGAGAGACGTTCAGTGGTTAAGAGCGCTTATTGATCTTGTAGAGGACCTGATTGGTTCCCAGCTTACAACCATTGATTACTCCAGTTCTAGGGAATTTGATGCCTCTTCTGGCCTCCAGGGACATCAGGCACATATAGTGTACAGACAGACACACATGCAGATGAAATAATTATTCATTTAAAAATACTTTATCAGTAATATTTATTATTTTATTTGTGTATGTGAGTGCAAGTGCAAGTGTGGATGTTAGAAGAGAGATTCGGAGCTGATGCTCTCCTGCCATCTTTGATACAGGAATCAAACTCAGATTGTTAGGCCTGCTGGCAAGTGATTCCCTCAGCTGAGCCATCAAGAAGTAATTTTTATTTTATTATCATCTCTTGTCATTCGTGAGTACTGAATCTAGGACCCCAGGAGTGATAAGCCTGAGGATGGTAAAGTCCCTTGTATAAAGTAATGCAATATTTACAAATAACCTGCTTATCTGCTATACTTTGAATTACTTCTGGTCATTTATTGTACCCACCACAAATGTATTGTTTGGGGAATAGTGATACAAGAGTAAAAGTTTGGGGATGGCTAGATGGCTCCATGGGTGAAGGTGCTTGCTGCCAAGTGTGAGGACTTGGGTTTGATCTCTCGGACCTACATAGTGAAAGAAGAGAACTGATTCTTACAGGTTGTCCTCTGATTCTCACAAGCACACTGTGGCATGAATGTGTACACAAAAGGTCTACACACACACACGCGCACACACGTAGATATGTGTAATAAAAATATTAAAGAAAAATTTGTTCATGTTTAATACAGCCATGACTTTTTTTTTTTTCAAATATTTTCTGTATACCATCAGTTGAACCCACAGGCCTGGAGTTCAGAACACAGAGGGTCAACTTCAAACCCTTTTGTATTTTGAATGGTTTTGCTTTATCAAACTTATTTTGTTGTTGTTTGGCTTTTAAGGTGTGTTAGTGTTGTGTACATGTGCATGTGTGTACTACAGCATGTGGATGGAGGCCAGGGGACAGCTCCTGAAAATTGGTTCTCTCCTTCCATGGTGGGTTCCACGGAATGAACTCAGGTGTTCAGACTTGGGTAACAAGTGTTTATGCCATCTAAGCTGTCTCACTGGCCACCCTTTTAGTTTTTGCTTTTTGGGGAGACAAGGGGACAAGGTTTCTCTGTGTAGCCCTGGCTATCCTGGGACTCAAAGAGTTCTGCCTCCCAAGTGCTGGGATTAAAGGCATGTGCCACCACTGCCTGGTAATTTTTGGATTTTTGAGACCGTGTCCTGGCTAGTGGCTAACCTGGAACTTAGATTGTAGATCAGGCTAACCTCAAATTTGTAAAGATCCTCTTAGCTCTGCCTCCCAAGTAATTTGAATCTCCCTGTCCAGACTATGAGGCTTTTTTCTTTTGTTTTTTTTTTGGGGCAGGTTTACTGTGTAGCCCAGGCTGGCCTCCAACTCACAAAGATCCTTATACTTCAGGCTTCTGAGTCCTGGAATTCCAGGCATGAATTACTACACTACCTAGCTTTCTCCTTTTTATTACATTATCTGTCTGTCTGTCTGTACATCCATCCACCCATTCATCTATCTATCTATCTGTCTAGACAGGTCTTTCTATATAAACCTAACATGTCTGTCACTCACTCTGTAAACCAAGCTCACCTCAAACACACAGATACCCATTTGCCTCTCCCTCCTGCACTGGGATTAAAAGTGTGCACCACCATACCAGCCGTACATTTTGTTTGTTTATTGTAAGGGCGGGGGTGGGAATGTGTACATACATACAACAGCATGCATGTGGGAGTCAGAGAAAAGCTTGTAAGAACTAGTCCCCACCTGTCCACTGAGTTTTCTTCCTTCTATTGCATGGGTTCTGGGAATTGAACTTAGGTTATCAGACTTAGCAGCAGGTATTTACCTAGTGAGCCATCTGCATACACACACACACACACACACACACACACACACACACACCCTTTTTTTAAGCATAAGATAGAGAGTGCCTCAAAATATGTTTGGAGCCAGGTGTGGTGGTTCGGCATTCATGAATTTCTAGCCAGCCTGGGCTACATGGTGAGTTCCAGGCCAGCCTGAACTAAAGAAAAACTTTACCATTGACAAAGAGTGAAGCCTGGGAGTATGGCTCAGTGGTGGTAGAGTATTGATATGTGTGAGACCATGGGTTCAAGCCCCAATACCTCAGAAGGAGTGAGTCAATCATAGCAATAAAGCTGTGAGTGTAAGTAGACCTGGGAGTGCAGCAGGGTGGCAAACAGCACCACTGTTAGCGTCTGATTTCTAGGGTATGAACTGATGCTGCAAACTCCTTGCTTTATAAACTTAGGCAAATCATTTCAGCATCCCAAACCTTAAATTTACCAACTGTAAAATAGATATTGGTCAGGCCTGGCAGCACATGCCTGTAATCCCAGCTCCTAAAAGGCTGAGGCAGGAAGATCACAAGTTCAAGGACACATTGGGCTATCTAGTAAGACTGTCCAACAAACAAACATGGGAGCAGGGGCAGTAATAGTGCAAATCTACAAGGCCTTGTGAATTGTATTACAAAATCACAATGCCTAGCACAGAGTTAGTGTTCAGAGTTTTGCCACCTGACCACTGTTATTTAAGAGAAAGGAGGAAAAGGAAGTTTGGATGTCCAAAGCTGTGGCCTTGGAAAATAAGCTGAATTGGGTAGTGGGAACAGGAGGAGGCTCTGGCCAAAGAAATAGAGCCAGCAGCTGGAGGGGTTAGGGAGGTAAGCCTGCTCTGTAGAGGTGGAGAGGACAGGAGAGAGTATCTGGTTGCATGACAGTTCAGATTCTGCAGAGCAATGAGGACTGCAGAAACGCTGCACAGCCAGCCGCCTTCAGAAGGCCTGTGCAGCTGCTAAGTCCATGGCTTTGGAGTCAGGCTGCTCAGATTTAAATTCAAATCCCAGTCCAGCAACTTACTAGCTTATGACCTTGAGCAAATCATCTAACCTCTCTAAACCCCAGTTCCTTCATCTATAAAGTAAAGATAATAATAGTACTTACTTCAAATCGCAGTTGTGATGATTAAATTAGATAATCCAAGCAAAGAGCCCAGTGCAGAGCTGGCACATTCCACGGGCTCAATCGACAGTAAGTGGTGGTGGTGGTAGAATTATGGCAGCCTCTCCCTGTGGCTTAGTACCTCTCTTCTCTCCTACATGAACAGTTGCTGCCCCTCGGACATGTGCATTAGTATCTTCCCTCATTCTTTCCACGCTCGGTCCACTGTTTGCCTTTACCCTTGGACATCCATTACTGTCTCCCAAAGTCGACTTTTCTCAAACTAGTATCCAGCTTCACTTATCTCTCTGGTCGCTGCCCTGGGTAGGATGGGCGCTATGGGTGGAGGCCTTGCCCAAGCAAAATAAAGTGTCCTAGCCATAGGGAAGTCTTTGGCCTTTTCAGTATTGCCCCACTTGACCACCAGAGGGCAGTAAGTGCACGAAGCGTAGCTCTGGGAACCTGGTTCTGGGGCAGGTGGAGAACCCAGAAGAGGAGGTAAAAAGAGGTTAAGTGGCAATGTCCACCACTCTGAGGTCGCTTCTGCTCAGGCAGCCCTCGGCTCCACTGACCAGAGAAGTCGCCCAGAATCTTCCTCACCCGAGCTTGGTTTTACACTCACGTGAGCGAAGTGACTTGTTAAAAGCAGGGGTACAGGGGTTATGTACAGAGAAAGCTGGGGAAGCATTGTATAGGAAAAGCTGTCAGCATAGAGGCAGGGAGCAGGGTGGAAGGGGTGAAAGAAAGGACAATGTCTGAGCTAGACAAACACGGTCATGCATAGGACTGGTGCGGTCACTGGACCCAGGAAGGAATCCAAGTGCTGGTAGTCGAGGTCATCAGGTCAATGCCCCTGCCGCTTGGCCGAGAGGCCCCGGGCCGGAACAAGGCCTTTCCTGAAAGCAGTCTGGTCGCGGTCTCTAGCTTTCTCGGCCAGAGCCCCCTGGCCTCCCTCTCCTGTGCCCTGTCCCCGCCCCCGTTCCCGGACCGCCCTCGGCCCCGCCTCCAGGGCGGGCTCCGGACCGACCGGCGCCGCCTCCCCTCCTCCCCTCCTCCCAACCAGCCGGGCCTCACAGCCCTGAGCCGCCCGGGCAACGAGCGCCGCGTCTCCGGCCCGCCCGGCCGGCCAGGCTCGGCCCCCCCCCGCCCCCTGCCTGGGTCTGCTGCCCCGGGCCATGGAGCCACGGCCACCAGGGCCCCGCAGGGTAAGCCACCCAGCCCCTCCCTCCCCGCCTCCGCGGCTGCCGCAGCGCCCCCCCATCCCATCCCCGCCCGCCCTGCGGGGCCGGCCACCTCTCCTCTCGCCCAGTCCTCGGCAGTCGCCCATCCCCCACGCGGCGCGGCCCTCACCGATCTCTGGAGCCCAACTGGCGCCCCCGACTACTGCCACCTTGTTGGATACGCTAGCCTCTGCTTCCCAGGTCCTTGGAATCCCCAAAATCTCAGACTTGCCATCGGTCCTACACCTACCTTTATATCACCATGCTGCCCAGACCTCTCTTCTGCCTTGCCCTCTTCCCGGCAGCCCTTCCCCACCAACTCCCACCTGCTATTTGGACACCCTCAGCTCCCTCTGCCCCTTGTCAGTCCTATCTGCTCCTCAGGTCTTTCCATCCCTGCCATTCCACCCCTTTCTCCCATCGCCTTCTTTTGAGGGGTGGGTGGGGTAGGGAAGTGGGTGGTTGAACAAGGGGCAGTGGGTTCCATCGATAAAGGGCAGCGAGAGGAAACCTAATCATAGCAGGCCCCCTCCTGCTCCTGATCTGGTTTCCCTCCTCCTTGCCCTTCCCTCCTTGCCTGATTCGTTTCGCCCAGCTTCAGGGAGCCTTTCCCCTTCACCACTGTTGGAGGGCAGGTGGGAGGGGACTGACTGCTTTGGAGAGTTTGCCAGGGTGTGTCTAGACTAGTATGGGAGGGAAGGGTCTCTAGAACGAAATGGGTCTTCAGAGATGCCAGCCTCCACCCTTCCCTAGGGAGCTTTCATCTAGGTCACCGGGGCCTCCTGACCTTGGTTTAGAGGAACACCTCAGTGGCTCACATTCCACCTACTTGGGGACTGGGGCCCCGAGCCCTCACCTTCAACCAGCTGTCTCCTCAGTCCCTGGAAGAAAGAGTGGGGCAAGCTGGCTTGGCTCCCTCCATTTCTTGTTCCACTCCCCAAACTACTCCTGAGGAGGGATCTGGGTGGAACCTAGAGTCTTAGGGGATAATCAGTCCACAACTCATCCTTGGGATTCTTGGCCTTAGGCCTTCCTGGGAACTGGCTGGAGTGATGGTACAGACAGAACCAGGAGATTGCTTTCTCCTCTCCATCCTATTCTCTCTCTCCCTACTGTTTTTATACGACTTAGGTTTCCTGGCCCAGATTAGGTTTCTGTTTGGGCGGAATTCCCATTCCCCACCCAGTATATGAGGAAGCCCAGGGCTCACGAGAACCCTGGGGCAGAGTTAGGTGGGGGATGTCTCTGAAAAAAGAAGGACTGAAGCCTGGAGGCAAGAAGCTGAGAGCAGCAATCTGTCTCCCCTCTCTGATTAAAGCCTGTCTCCAACTTTCTTTCTGCCAAACATATCATACATTTGTGCAGATAAACACACAGCTGAAGATTACACAACCTGACCATCCGCAGTGTCAGCAAAGCCCCCAGTGAAGAAATGTTGATCTTCAAATGATACATACAGTATGTGGCTGTCATTCTCATTTCACCCATTCACTCACTGATGGTAGGCGCATGGCTGCACACCTATACACACACACATTCCTTCCTCTCCCTCTCCCCCGACCCCCCTCTGACTTTTCCCTGTATGTGATTGGGATTTTCAAGAAGTTTGTAGGAGGTGAAGACAGCCACTAAAAGGGGCTGCTTCTGGCCAAGGGCAGGCTAAGAGACTGACACTTGTCACACAGGTTATAACTCATTCATGGCTCCAACATCCACTACGACCAAAATGGAACAGACATAGGTCAGCATTCAGTTCACTGGGACCCTGAAGCCCCATTCCTGATAGTAACTTCAACCAGCTATAGAGACTCCTGGGGGAAATAGGGAGCAGATTCATGTTCTGTCCCTCAAACTGTCTCATGGGAAACCCTAAAACCTGTGCACAGAGAAAGGTTCAAGTGAATTGCTAGGGACCCCTGAGTCACCAGCAAACATGTCTTAACCCTCTCCCCTTGGAAGATAAGGTTTCAGTCCTGAGTTGTTCCTTAGACATCCCAACTACACCTAGTCTGTGTAACCCTGGCTGCATTCCAGGCTCTCCCCTCCCTAGCCACCAGAGGGAGAGGGGCAGAACTGCTCAGGGTAGCTGTTTCTGTGCCTTTGGCCCTTTAGCTGTATCCCTTAATATCCAAAGGCCTCAGAGACTATCCTGTCCTTTCCCCTGCTCATGTGAACTCTCGGCAGGAGACTGCGAAGACATCTGCTGATCCAGGGTGGAGCAGAGAAGGTTCCCAATCCCTCCAAGCCCAACAGCTCTGCCCTGAAGCCCTGCTGATGCTGATAGTGAAGAGAAGGTTCAGAAGGTCCTGGGCTCCCTCAGACCTATCAGCTGTTTCCACTCTCCTCTTCCCCATTCTTCAATAGAATTACCAATTCTCTCCCAAGTTCCTGCTACTTGTTAGAAGCTACTGACTTACAGCGACCCAGAGCCTAAATATGTTAGGATGAGGTGGGGCCCAGAGATGGGAAATGGGGAAAGTCTGTCTCCTGGAGCCAAAAGCTGCACTTGGCAGACAGTTGTACCCAAAGTAGGGCCACAAGGATTCAGGGGCCCTAGAATCTCTCTCTGATGCTTTGGGACCGCCTATCAGTGGCTTTTGACAGGTTGGCCTCACTGCAAAAGACAGGCCAAAGAAACAGCCAGAGTTGAACGTTGATGGTGTTTGTTAAGTCAGAGTAAGAGTTCAGGTCAGGCTTGCAGCTCTGCTGTTAATTCACGATATGGCCTTGGACAGACCACGTCTACTTTCCTATGAAATGGGATCGATGGGGCCAGTATGTCCATCAGGTCCCTTCCAGGGCTATGAAGATTGGGCTAGAAAAAGCCAGAAAACAGGCTCAGAGGCCTTAGGTACCTTGAGGCCTGGGGCAGGGCTTAAGAACCTTGGTTCACCTCAGCTGGTTGTGGGGAAATGGGGGTTCCTAGCTCACCCTATCCAACATCTACAGATGGACCCTGTACAGAAAGCTGTGCTCTCCCACACTTTTGGAGGACCCTTGCTCAAGACCAAGCGGCCAGTCATTTCCTGTAATGTCTGTCAAATCCGCTTCAATTCTCAGGTAAGAAGCCCAGCCGCTTCCTTCTGACAAGTAGGGTGGGGAAGCCATGGGACCTTGAGGGAGAGCAAGTGCTGGTAGCCTTGAGTGAGGGGCAGTGACTAAGGGGGTCTTGAGGGAGAACAAAGAGTTGGGAACCCTGGGAGGAAGGTGGCTGGAGTCACTGGAAAGCTGATGAGAGAGACTAGTTAGTGTCTGCTGTGCCTTTTGTTTGCTGTTTTTGTTTGTTTGATGCAAGGTTCCTTTGTACAGTCCTGGCTCACTCTGTAGACCAAGCTGGCCTCACACTAAGGGACCCGCCTGCCTCTGCCTCCCAAGTGCTGGGATTAAAGGCATGGGCCACCATGATCTCTACTTTCTTTTGCCTTTTTTTTTTTTTTTTTTTATTGAGACAGGGTCTCTCTCTACATAGCCCTGGAGGTCCAGGAACTCATTTGCATGTACCACCACACCCATCCCAACTTCCAGCTCCTTTTTCTTTTTCTTTTCTTTTCTTTTTTTTTTTTTTTTTTTTTTTTTGAGGCATGGCTTCAGAAATTCCCCCAAGCTGGCCTTTCCCTTACTGTAGCCTGGACAGGACTTGAACGTTCAATCTTCATATCTCAGCTTTATAAGTAGCCATTATAATCCTGTGCCACCAGGCTTGGATATTGCTGTGTGTTCTGGCAGGAAGCAGACAAATGCTCTAAGGCTGGCCCTTCTCTCCCATGGGGTTGGAGCATTCCCTGCTCAGAGTGCCTGGGAACACAGGAGTCAGGGAAGGTGTGTGGCCTCTAACCTTTCATCTGTAGGTGCTGAGTTTGATCCCACTGGCTCTCTGTAGAACACCTTTGACATCTGCTGAACTGCCCTTCCCACTTCACACCAACCTCCCACATTCCTCCTCTCTCTACCCCTTTCTACCTCCCTCCCAATCACATTGAAAGCCTAGGGCTTTCCTCATGATTTCCTCCCTCTGAAGTTCCATTGGGATTTCTATTTAGGTCCAGACTTTGTAAGGGTGCAGGCTCTAAAAGTTTTAGGGAAAAAAACAGCAGAGCCTTATTCTGCTGAGCAGGGGAAAAGAAAACATGTTCTGTTTTTCTACCCAGCACACATATATACATGCACAGGCATCCTGTACAGAGGGGCCCTGTACACCACTGCTCTACTCCTGTCAATCTTGTTTCCCAGCCCATCCACATCTTCATTTCTACCCCTGTTTAGGTGACCTTGTGACTCTAATATTTTACGTTCTTCGTGGTGGTACAGATGGGAGAGGAAGGTATGGGCAGGCAGTAAGGTGGGTGGAGCCAGAACCAAACTATCTTCAGGCCTCGTTGCTTAGACTCCAGGTATCCTCTCTTCCACTCTGACTCCACTTGCTGGTGGAAGGAACAAGATTGGAAGGATAGAAAGCCAATAACAGACAGCTCTCCCCTGTTTTGCCCTCCCTTTTCCTCCCCGATAGATAAAGTTTCTCTGTTTTGACAGCTGTCTCTGCTGCTGTCTCCCATCTCCAGAGCTGGGCTTGAGTCCAGGGTCCTCCAGGGTGTCCACAGACAGGGGCTCCAGGGAAAATGAGGCCTAAAAGGAAAAATCAGGACAGAGCTAGAGAAACAACAGAGCAGGATAGGATCCTGGGCAGAGGAGAAACCCAGGCACCTGGGATCTTAGATGCCAACTAGTTTTGTGTTCTGCCTCCCCCAGCTCAGCATTCTCTTGCAGGCTTGAAGGTCCCCTCCCTCTACTCAGGACTAGGTGGGGGGCCTGAGTCATCAGCCAGGTCCTGGGTGTGGTGGTGGAGTACAGACTGGACTAGGCCAGGGTCCAGATTCCCAGGGACTAAAGCTTGAGCAGCCCATCTGAGCCACAGCAGTAACCAGGCGTGTCAGCATGGGTTCCACACAGCAGAGGCAAAGGCTGAGCACACTGCAGCCTGCTGAGGCCACCCTGAGACCTGAAGGAGCTCTGTGGGGTGTAGCAGATGAAAGGTGATCTCAGACTCCGTGTTCTTCCTCCATCCTTGAAGAGCCAGGCTGAGGCGCACTACAAGGGTAATCGCCATGCCCGAAGAGTCAAAGGCATCGAAGCTGCCAAAACCCGAGGCAGGGAGCCTAGTGTCCGGGAATCAGGAGATCCAGCTCCAGCAGGCAGCACCCCTCCGAGTGGGGATGGTGTAGCCCCTCGTCCAGGTGTGTCTGAACCTCTCTCACACTTCTCCACTGATCTTCCCAGAACTCCTCTGCTTCTCTCCTCCTCCCTTAGTCCCCAGTCACACTAACACCCAAGGTGAGTCCTGGAGCCAGGCATAGTGATGTCAAAATTCCATCCTGTCACCCCACCCACCTCTGCCTCGGCTCTTCTCAACAGAGTCCCTACTGTCTGTCCTCTCCACTGCCCAGTGACTCAGCAAGGGGCTAGGGTGAGGTCACCTGGCAAGCGTCCCCAGGAGCAGGGAGACATTCGTCTGATCCAGATGAAGCCCCTCTATACTGGCCACAGAGGACCATGTGCCCAGGAGATTCCCTCAGTGAGCTTGGATGGACCTGTGGACTTCTTAGAGTCAAGTTAAGAAAGAGAAACTTCTTTAAAGAAAAATCCTTAAGTTCTTTTTCTGCTATACAGAAAGCAGTTCTGCAGTTCCTCTCCCCTCATGGCTGGTGGCAGTCCTCAACCCTAGTTCCAAGGAACTGGGACAGAGAGGATATGGGGACAGAAGGATATCAGCCACCCCCACCCTGGGATTACCACATCAGATATCAGTCCTGGCCAACTCCAGAGAGACCTAACATTCCCCTGGCCCTCATTTCCTCAGTCTGGCTTGTCTCTTTTGCCCCACCCTAAAAATAATGAGAAACAAGTCTCTGTATCACCAGCTTGGGATCCAGGCCTCCACTGTGACTACACACACACACACACACACACACACACACACACACTCAGACAAACAGACACATTCCAAGATCTGGGGGCCAGGCCTGAGTTCTAGTTGTGCTTTGGCTGACTCTGAGTGTGACCATCCTGGTTCAGTTTATTAGCATTTGTATAAAATAAGGATGGGAAGCGTTTTTGATGGTGACAGTTAACATTCCTTAACTACTATTGTTATAGATGCTTTACACACATCACTTCATGTGGTCCCTGCACACTTTCTGAGGATATGGGGTAGATAGTGTACCCACACTGCTTTCATAAGCTACGACATCCTGTCCAGTGTGATGAGGATGTACTGTGTGGTTGGAGATAAAGATGGAAGATGTCATTGAATGAGTAGGAGACACAAAGGAGGGATCGTAGGATGGACAAGCACATACCTGCAGGGGTTAAGAATTCTTCCACCTTCTCCTGCTTCCACCTCAACCCTCCCCATGACCCGGAAACTGGATCATCTGTTGGAGCAAGAGTGGGAGTGCTAGAGTTTCCCCTGCAGAAGCAAAAGCCCCGTGCAGAGGCCTGGGGCCTGTGCATCTTTAATGGAACCATGAATTATAGAGCAGCCTGGATCCCTGCTTCTTCCCTCTTTGGTTCTTGTTTCTGTTCCCCTCTGCTATGCTTACATCTGCCTCTCCCCACTTTCCCTCCTCCTCATTCTGCACCTTCCCGTTGCTCCATGGCGTACCTCCTTGAACATCAGGCAAGACTTTGGGAAGGGGTGGTCCTGTCAGGAAGCCCAGGCTGGCCCCCCCCCCCCGGGTTATGATGGGATGAATCCTTGGTGTCTGCCTTTACCCCTGGCTGGGCAGGGTACCTACCCACTTTACCCCAAAGGTAACCTGGTAGAAAGAGCCTCCCTGGGCTATCCTCAGCTTTAGGGGAGTGAGCCAGGCATTGCAATCGCACACCCAGCCAGTGGCAGCTGCAAAGAATTTGGCTGTGGCCCAGGACATGAGAACATGCATGTTGTAACAGGGTGGGGACTGACTCCTGGGCCCTTACCCTCAAGGACATGGGGATGGGCCTCCACATGAAGAGGATTTGGGCTGACCCCATGTTTCTTCCGCAACAGTTTCCATGGAGAATGGCCTGGGTCCAGCCCCAGGATCCCCAGAGAAACAGCCTGGCTCCCCATCCCCTCCCAGTGTTCCAGAGTCTGGACAGGGTGTAACCAAGGGTGAAGGGGGAACTTCAGTCCCAGCTTCCCTGCCTGGGGGTAGCAAGGAAGAGGAGGAGAAGGCTAAGCGTCTGCTCTACTGTGCACTGTGCAAGGTGGCTGTGAACTCCCTGTCCCAGCTTGAGGCACATAACAAAGGTATGGGTCCTCTACTCCCAAGCAGTCTCCTGTCCTCAGCTCACTTTCGCCCCCACTGCCCTCACCTCCTATCTCTGTGGGCCAGGTACTAAGCACAAGACAATTTTGGAGGCCCGAAGTGGGCTGGGACCCATCAAAGCTTACCCTCGGTTGGGGCCTCCCACTCCTGGGGAACCAGAGGCTCCTGCCCAGGACCGAACCTTCCACTGTGAGATCTGCAATGTCAAGGTCAATTCGGAGGTCCAGCTGAAACAGGTATGTCCTACATCCATCCCAGGGTATCTGAATAGTTTGACCCACTGAAAGGAAGGGAACTTGGGTAAGGACCATTCAGAAGGAAGTATGGCCCAGTGCTTAGCAATGATCCTGCCTCTGGGGATTACTCTTTGCTGAAAGCTCACAGCCCACTACCCACTGCACCACAGCACATCTCCAGCAGGAGGCACCGAGATGGCGTGGCTGGGAAGCCCAACCCTCTACTGAGCCGGCACAAGAAGCCTAGGGGCGCTGCAGAGCTGGCGGTGAGGCCTGGATGCTGGGGGAAATGGGCTATGGGAGGACCCAGGAAAGCTTGAAAGGGATCTGGGCAAGCTGGCAGAGGTTGGGCTTGCTGGACTACTGGTCCGACCTCTGTTCCCATCTTTCTGCCTGCTGCAGGGCACGCTGACTTTCTCAAAGGAGCTGCCCAAGTCCCTGGCCGGTGGCCTGCTCCCCAGCCCCCTAGCGGTGGCTGCGGTGATGGCCGCTGCAGCAGGATCTCCACTGTCCCTGCGTCCAGCTCCAGCTGCACCTCTTCTGCAGGGACCACCGATCACACACCCTCTACTCCACCCTGCCCCAGGACCCATCCGAACTGCGCACGGACCCATCCTCTTCTCCCCCTACTGACCTCAGCCCTGAACCCCTCCCATTGAATCCCCCACCTCCAGCCGGGACCCAGGTCTCCGGGCTCCCAGCCCGCCCCTCTTCCCGGCGCTCCCTGAATGGTCTCTCCTTCCCCCCACCCCGAGGTACGGGGTTCCAGGAAAGGGGAGGGGTAGCGGGGGAGGGGGGCTTCAGAAGGGGGGGAACACCCCAGATCTCAGGGAACCCCGCCCCCTGCCCTTCCCTCTCCCCTAGAAAAGAGGGGGGCCGTCTCACCCCCGAGCCCCCTCGGAGACACCCCCTCCCAAAAGCCATGTCCATCCAACCCTTCCCCTCCAAACCTAGCACAAAACGGGGTTCACAAGCCATGGTCGGGGCCCGGGGGGAGAACATGGATTTTCTTGGCAATAAGCGGACTCTGGGACTCCGGCTCCCCTACCCCAAACTAAAGCGCTTCCGTGAACAACCCCATCCTCCCGCAGGAGGAGGGGAACAGGCGGGATCCTGGGTCCCTCGTAAGCACTTTGGTTTTACCGCCTGCAACCTCACTGTGCCCGCCCCGCACCATGCCCCAGCCCCAGGTCCAGTCGGGCCCATTGCAGGGGGCAGCACTTGGGGGCATCTCAGGCACTTGGGTGGGACCAAGGAGATGCCCTCATAGACCCTTCCCTCGCCTTCTTCCTCCCCGGTCCGGGTTCCATTCTTTTCACCAGCACCCATCGCCCAAGGGGTACCAAGGGGGGCAAGGGGTGTCCAGTCCAAGCCCACCCCCGCCTCGCCTTCCGCAAAACTGTGAGCAAAAAGCAATAGAAGCCTCGCCCCCGCCCCCGGCCCGTCCCTTTCCGCAGGATTTGCCGTCTGTAGCCTCCCCATTCCAGTTCCTAGACCTCATGGCTGCCCCCTCCCGTGACACCTCCACTGCACAACTCGGGCGGGGGCGTGACCCCCAACCCGTCCCTTCTGTGGTTTCTGTGTGGTCAGCCCTTCCAGCCACCGACCCGGGATGGGGACTGGCCCCCACTGGCCCTCCCCTCCCCATGGACTCTTTCTGCTTGACAATGTAGCAAACCCCCTCCCTCTTTCTCTCTCCTTGACAATAAAGTCTGGATTTGTTCTGCCCTCCCGCCCAGGACTCAGACTGTCTTTGCTTGCTGTTTGGGTAGTGATTTGCTCGGAAGATGTGTCTTATGGTGAGGAAGTTTGACACCTAAGGAAGGATACCGGGAAATGAGATTGGGAAGAGGCTGTGTAAAGCCAGCAAAAACTCCCAGGCCCTGTCTAGCTCCTGTAAACTTGGCTAGAAGGAAATCATTTCTGAGACTACAGCTGAAGCTGTTGAGAATTCGCTAAAACTCCACTAGGCGGCGCTAAGGACGCATAAAAGGAGTCTCCCGTTCTATAATGTGTTTCAATTCTAGTGAAGGGGTCTAAACCCAGACGAAGGAAGGAAGGAACCCAGACTTTTGGGAATCCACGAAAACAAGACAGGCAGAGGAAGGAGGGATGGGTCTCATATACTGATTCTTGGTCAATCATTGTCCTCTCTGAACCTCAGTTTCCTAATCTGCAAATCCAACAAGCAGGCTTGAGTCTTTTTAAGGATCCTTTGAGACCTATATCCAAGGCCACCGAGGCTGTGCCATCTGCAGATCTGCTACAGTACTCTCTCATAGGCCCCAGATGGCCTGTGGCTTGAGGCACTTGGTGCCCTGCAGGGTGCCCCCACAACCTCAGAATCCAGCCTAACTGAGTAGTCTGAAGAACTGTGAGTGACATAGCCCTTCACCCTGTGCCCTCATGCCATCTAGCTCTACTGGGCAATAGGCAAGAAAAAATAATAATAAAACCTCAGACTCAAGCCAGTCATCGCTGGTCCCATGATTGGTTGTCTTTCTCACGTCTCTCACCACCTCCCAGTTTTGTGGAAGACAGAAGCAGGGAAGGTAGGATGCTGATTGAAAGAGGAAGGAGAGTGAAATAGGGGCCCCTAGGTTTATCAACTGAAGTGGGGCCCCAGCAAGTGGGATTTTTAGTTTGCAGCTCAAAAAAGGAGGGGAGGGGAGGGAAGGAGGGGGAGACTAGGGATAGAGGGATAGCTAAGTAGTTAAGAGCACTGGCTACTCTTTCAGGGGATACAAACTCAATTCCCATCCCAACATCCAGTGAGTGATTAAGTAATTCCAGTTCCATGATACTTCTTGTGTCCCTGGACACCAGGCATGCACATGATGCAGAGACATACGTGCAAACAAAGCACCCATACTCTTGAGTGCTGCGATGATTACCTTAGTCCTTGATCCTTAGAACACAGCTCCCTCAAGTTATTTATCTGCACTGTGGCATGTACGTCCCCCACTCCCCTGACCTACACACACAAAATAAATAACTAAACATAAAAATTGAATAGGTGGAGAATAATGGCTGGCTTGGTGTGGGGAGGATGGCACAGAGGGACTAGGAAAAATGAGTTGGAGAGGCTGGGAAACTGATAAGCCCCAAACTTGATGTTTCAAAATAGAATATATCATTCCCTCCCCTCCCTAAACTTGTCCTTCCTCCCATGTTCCTTATCTTTCTTTTTGGTGCTGGGGAATGAATCCTGGGTACATCATAGTCCTTCAGTCTCTTGCTTAGCAGCCCCACCAACTAACCACAAAACAGGGGTCATCTGCCTGTTTGCTTGTTTGTTTGTTTGTTTTTAAAACAAAGTCTCACTTTGTGCCCAGCCTGGCCTCAAAATGCTTCTGACTCCTAAGAGCTGGGACTGTAAGCAAGAGTCAACAGTCTGGCTATCAATTTAGCATCTGTGATTTTGGTTTTGGTTTGGCTTTGTGAGATAGGGTTTCTCTATTTAGCCTTGGCTATCTTGGAACTCACTACCTTGAGTGAGGCTATCTTTGAACTCAGAGATCCACCTGCCTCTGGCTCTTAAGGACTGGGATAAAAGGCATGGACTGCTGTGCCAGAATTAATTAATTTATTTAAAAACAGAGTCTTCTATGGCCTAGGCTAGTCTCAAAATTACTTCATAGCTGAGGATGACCTTGAACTCCTGATCTTTTTCATCTCCCGAGGGCTGGGATGACAGGTGTGGACCAGCATGCTTGGTTTACATATCTGAGAAGTAGAACCTGAAAAGTTAGTTCTGGGAATTGAACCCAGGACCTTGAGCATGCTGGGTAAGCACTCTATCACTGACTTACATCCTCAGCCAAATTTACTTTTTATTTGGAGATAAATTTTCATTCACCAAAATTACCAAGGCTGACCTAGAACTCACTATGTGAGTCTGAAAAGCCTAAAGAACTGTGATCATCAACCTGTACAATCAGCCCCTGTTCCTACCTTCCATTCCAGCTCTGAGGAGGCACAGGCCAGTGGATCTCTGTGAGTTTGAGGCCAGCCTGGTCTTTATATTGAGCTCCAGGTCAGCCAAGTCTATACAATAAGACCCTGTCTGAATTTATTTTTTTTTAAGATTTATTTATTTTATATATGTGAGTACACTGTTCCTGTCTTCAGACACACCAGAAGAGGGCATCAGATCCCTTTCCAGATGGTTGTGAGCCACCACGTGGTTGCTGGAAGTTGAACTCAGGACCTCTGGAAAAGCAGCCAGTGTTCTTAACTGCTGAGTCATATCTCCAGCCCCTCAACTTTTTTTTCAAATTGCACTTATTTATGTGGGAGTTTATAGGTATATATGTCCCACAGAACTTGTATGAAACTTAGAGAACAGCTTGCAGGAATTGATCCTTGTTTCTATAAGTCCTGGAAGACAACTCAGTCTGAGCCATCTTGTCAGTCCCTTTTAATCTGACTCCACTTCTCCTATGTGCTGAAGTGTCATTTGGGACCCTCCGAGGTAAACCATCTCCAGTCTCTGAAGAGAAGAAAGGAAGTACTGTTGTTGCTAAACAAGCCCAAGCTCTCTGGAGGTGCTGAGCATTACTTCTAGCACCTGGTCTGTTTTTGACCTCTTGAGAAGTGGCCCAGTCAGATTTGGTAGTTTGTACTTATACTCGCAGTGCTCAAGTGGCTGATGCAGGGGAATTTCTGTGAGTTCCGTGGCAGACTGGGATAATGAATCAGACCCTATCTCAAGAGGAAAAAAAAAAAAAAAAAAAAACAGAAGTAGTCCAGAGGATCTGACACTGTCTTGCTGTTCGACGGTTCTCAGCAATGACCTTAGAGAGGTTCTGCCTCAGAGAAAGGAAGGAAATAACATTTGGGTTTCAGGAAGGAGAGAAGAAAGAGTGAGACAACTCTAGAGTAAGCTGCAGGGGAATTTCAACAGAGAAGCTCGGACTTTAGCAGCCACGGTAAGATCAGTAGGACTAGCTGGAGGTGGGGAAGGAAGTGGCTAAGGTTGGGTAACTTGGGAGTTTCTTATTTCTGTCTAGCATGGTAGGAGGCATTATATGTCCAGCTGGAAGCCTGGCTGTCTCCAGAAAAGCTGGTAGCCTGACTGCCCCTCAAAAGACCTGCTCTTTAGGTGAGCTAGATATTGTTTACTGAAGACAAGTGTGAAAACTGGGAACCTCAGGTGAGCATAGTGTGTGTGTGTGTGTGTGTGTGTGTGTGTGTGTGTGTGTGTGTGTGTGTGTGTATGTGTTGTGCATGGTCTTATTTTCTCGATCCACACATTTCTCAGGTAGTTACAATCAGAAAATGTGAGGTGAGGAGAATAGTGGTATATGTATGAGGCCTGAGAATCTTTGTGAGCTAAGACCAGCCTGAGCTATATAACAAGACACGGGAGAGAGAAGGGGAAAGGGAGGAGAAGAGGAGAGGAAGAAGGGAAGAAGGAGAAAGGAAAGAAGAGGGGGAGAAGGAAGGGGGGATCAAGGAGCACAGGGCTCTTGGCTGGTCTTCAGGAACTGGGAAGTAATTAGGATGGAAGCTGCCAGGTTTATGGGGAGCATCCCACACGTATTGCAGGGGCCTGAGGTTTAGAGAAACAAAATTAACACATTTCCAGAAGAGACATTTGATAAGAATTTAGAAAAGAAGTCCGAAAATGTGAAAGGAAAAGGTAGAGAGAACCTACAGGAGATAACAGGGAACTTTGAGATAAGTGCTTTCCAGCCAAGAATTAAAGTGAGTTCTAGGAGCAGAGTAAGGGACAGCTGTTCAAAGGAAGCAACTGGAGAAGCAAGTTCTCATACCATCTCCCTCTCCTCCTCTCCCTTCAGTCTCCATCATGTGGAACAGCTCAGATGCCAACTTCTCCTGCTACCACGAGTCTGTGTTGGGCTATCGATACTTTGCAGTTATCTGGGGTGTGGCAGTGGCTGTGACAGGCACGGTGGGCAATGTGCTCACCCTGCTGGCCTTGGCCATTCGTCCCAAGCTCCGAACCCGCTTCAACCTGCTCATTGCCAACCTCACCCTGGCTGATCTACTCTACTGCACGCTCCTGCAGCCTTTCTCCGTGGACACATACCTCCACCTCCATTGGCGTACCGGTGCCGTCTTCTGTAGAATATTTGGACTCCTCCTCTTTACTTCCAATTCTGTCTCCATTCTCACCCTTTGTCTCATTGCTCTAGGACGCTACCTCCTCATTGCCCACCCCAAGCTCTTTCCCCAGGTTTTCAGTGCCAAGGGGATCGTGCTGGCACTGGTGGGCAGCTGGGTTGTGGGGGTGACCAGCTTTGCCCCCCTCTGGAATGTTTTTGTCTTGGTGCCAGTTGTCTGCACCTGCAGCTTTGACCGCATGCGAGGCCGGCCTTACACCACCATCCTCATGGGCATCTACTTTGTGCTTGGGCTCAGCAGCGTGGGCGTCTTCTACTGCCTCATCCACCGGCAAGTGAAGCGTGCGGCTCGAGCACTGGACCAATACGGGCTGCATCAGGCCAGCATTCGCTCTCATCAGGTGGCTGGGACACAAGAAGCCATGCCTGGCCACTTCCAGGAGCTAGACAGCGGGGTTGCCTCAAGAGGGCCCAGCGAGGGGATTTCATCTGAGCTAGCCAGTGCTGCGACCACGCAGACCCTGGAAGGTGATTCGTCAGAAGCGGGGGACCAGGGCATTAGAAAGGCAACTCCACAGATCGCAGAGAGAAGCCTTCCAGAAGTGCATCGCAAGCCCCGGGAAACTGCAGGAGCACGCAGAGCCACGGATGCCCCATCAGAGTTCGGGAAGGTGACCCGTATGTGCTTCGCAGTGTTCCTCTGCTTCGCCCTCAGCTACATCCCCTTCCTGTTGCTCAACATTCTGGACGCCAGGGGCCGCGCTCCACGAGTAGTGCACATGGTGGCTGCCAACCTCACCTGGCTTAACAGCTGCATCAACCCTGTGCTCTATGCAGCCATGAACCGCCAGTTTCGCCACGCGTATGGCTCCATCCTGAAACGCGGGCCACAGAGTTTCCGTCGGTTCCATTAAAGCTAGTAGTCCATTCACCAGGCTAGGCCAAACATCCGGAACCAGAGTGGCCTGGGACAGGACAGGAGCCCTTCAGTCCTTGGGTATTTCACAGACAACCTCAGTGGTATAGAGGTACACCACTTTCCCATTCAGGAATCAGTGTGTCAACCCTGTGTGACCCAAGGAGTGTGGTTAATTATTAATAAAGACATTGCATCCCCCTCACACTTGGCACTTGCGTGCATGCTTGTGTGTGTGTGTGTTCTTCCTCGGTTTATTTCCATCTTAGTTTTTGCAACAGTATTTCTGGGGCTCCGGAATTTGGCTAGATTGACTGGCCAGCAAGCTCCAGCGAGTGACCCTACTGACACGACCTCCCTAATGCTAGGATTACAGTCATTGACCAATTTTTACATAAATGTTGGAGATACAGACACAGATTCTGTATTTGCATAATATGCACTTCGAAGCCCACCTCCCTAACTCTGCATTGAATGCTTTTAACGTCCAGGAGTGGTTATGTGAGAAAGAAGGATTTAGGCCAGAGTCAGAACTGGAATCTAGTAGCTGAGATTTGGGGTGACCTGTGTCAAAGCCGTTTAGAGAGCAGCTAAACCAGGGATAGATGTAGCCTGTGACTGACAGGGTTCCAGATTTCGGGAACTTGTGGTACTTAGAGAGAATTAGCTTTCTCTCTCCCTTTTATTTTTCCTTTGAGACATCATCATATGTAGCCCAATTTGCCCTCAAATTCAAGATCACCCTGCAACGAGAGCCACAGACTGATTACAGGTGTGTGCCTTTTTCCTTAATAAAACAGCCCTTACTGCTCACCACTACTGCCAAAATCCTCCATCCAGGCCAGGAGGTTTATTCAACACTACAGGTTATACCCTTGCAGTGAATCCTGCCCACTGCACCCCATACAAGGGGAGAGTCAAGGTGGAGCCTGTACTCCGGGGAATGGAACCAAGCTTAGCGGGTGGCCGCTGTACCTGGAGGCTCTCTTCGCTCCATTTCCCCTCTACTGGCTGAAGAAAGCCCCACAGGGTACACACCCCTGACTTCTCAAGCATCACTATTCTGTAAATATGGCCTGAAAGCACAAAGCCCACCAGGTGGCGCTGGTTCCCTGTGCTTCCTTTTTTACTTCCGGTTGAGTATTGTAAGTGCCAGCAAGATCCCTGCCCAGGGGTGGAGGCCCAGGATTTGAATCAGCACACATACACCAAACTTGGCTAGAAAATGAAGACTGAGGAGGATATTTTATTTTTTTGATAATTTTACCATGTGGCGCTCATGGCCCTACAGCCTCAGATTTCAGAGTGCAAATTTACAGGCATGTAATCCTTGCTGAAACCATTGTTTTTCTTTTAATTTCATTTGAAACAGGCTATCACTATGTAGCTGATGCTGGCCTAGAATACTTGGTCTTCCTTCTTCAGGATCCAGAAAAAAAAAGGGGGTGGGGGATTGTGTATGAGTCACCATGCTGAAGTAGTAGAGCCTCTACCTTTATCTAAGGTGGGACAGGGTACTGGGTGAGCACCAAGAGACCACTGAGAATGGAATGTTTGAGCTGGGTTGGTTGACAAGATGCCCCGCTGCATACGGCCTCTTCCTATCCCCAAATGCCTGGTTTGAAACAACAAAATCTTGAAGAATTGAAATGAGAATAGAAAGACACTCCGGCTGGGCAGTGGTGGCACACGCCTTTAATCCCAGCACTTGGGAGGCAGAGGCAGGTGGATTTCAGAGTTCGAGGTCAGCCTGGTCTACAGAGTGAGTTCCAGGACAGCCAGGGATACACAGAGAAACCCTGTCTCGAAAAAAACAAACAACAACAACAACAAAAGACAGTTCAACTCCACCCCCAACCCCAATGAGGACCAGGAGTCTATCTTGTTAATCCAGAGCCCGTGTTTCTAGATGTTCTTCCCGGCCCACAAACAAAAAGCAAGCTGAGGCTACAGAGATGGGATTCAGACAGGCCAGGTGTCTGTGCAACCTGGGACTGTGCAGCTGAGACTTGGCCAAAGACCCAAGTGACACTTCCATGAACTTGAGACCTCTGCACCACTCTAAGCTTCAAATTTCATGATCTGTAGAAAGCTGAGAGTAGGGGACACTCTTTGTGTAGTGCTAAATTCTGCAAAGATGTTGCATGTAGGCATAAAATTCCCATGACAATCAGTTATACTTTCTTTTTTTTTTTTTTTTTTTTTTGGTTTTTCGAGACAGGGTTTCTCTGTATAGCCCTGGCTGTCCTGGAACTCCCTTTGTAGACCAGGCTGGCCTCGAACTCAGAAATCCGCCTGCCTCTGCCTCCCGAGTGCTGGGATTAAAGGCGTGCGCCACCAACGCCCGGCCAGTTATACTTTCTTACAAATGGGAAAACAAATACCAACAGGTTAATTTGTTCAAAGTCAAAGGGCTAGTAAGTGATAAACTGTGGTTTGAGGGCAAAGTCTAACCAGAGCTGTTACCAGCAATAAAGACTAACCACTACAAAACAGCTGCGTTGCTGAAGCTAGGTCATGTGATCAGGCAAACCCTAAAAATCCTTCCTGTTCAGTCCTTCCAAGATCCTGAAGGTTGACAACTCTCTGAAGGCTTGTAAAAGGGTTCGCTTTTCACATTCCTTGAAGGCAATTCAAAATCTTCCTCAGAGTAGAGGGAACAGCGATAGGGATTGCAGTTAGACATCAGAGTGGCTTCCTAATCTTCAATTGCGGGAGGGTTGGGGGGCTGGGGAATGACTCAGAGGACACAGGAGTCCCAAAACCGAAGGACAGAAATTTAGCAAGGAAGCTGCTTTCTCATCCTTCAGGGGTCCCTCTGCACACATCTCCGTTCCTAATTTCAATAAAGGCTGAGCTGGAAGAAAGAAAACGGAAAGCGAGGCTTTCTGGGGTATTCTCTCTTGGGGCGTGAGTGTTAGGATGGGACCCAGTCAGTGCCTGTACACCCACCACTATCTTTGTCAGTCACCCGCGGGAGCCCGCGCCCTGTCGAGGCCTGTCTTTGTCCCTCTCCATTTGGGCGTCTCTCGAGCAGACTGCAGTCTCTCGCCTGCCCGCGCCACCCGCCCGCGCCCGCGCTCGAGGGTCCCCGCTTCGCGCCTCCCCTACGGCCCCGCCTGCCCGCTCGCAGCACACTCTCTCTCTTTCGCTGTCTCCTGCAGACAGATTTATGGTCAGCCCAGAGTCTCTCATTGGCCGAGCTCTGACAGGACTTGATTTAACGCCACGTCTCATTGGCTGATCTTGACAGGTCGATTTACGAGTCGCGATGCCATTGGTCCAGCGGCCTCGGCCCTGATTTACGGCCTGGTGGGCGCCGAGGGGGGTGGGGCGCGGCTGGGAACGAGGCCGCGCGCCCCTCCCCCGCACCCCTTGAGCTCGCGTGCTCGCCGCGCGTGCCCGTCGCGACGCTTCCGGAGCGGCTCTGCGAGTGACCGGCCGAGACAGCCGGGAATCTGGCGGGCCCGAGGCTGGCGGCGCGCAGCCCGTGGGAGCTCTGCAGCGTTTGTTGCACGGGACCCCTCCCAACCCCCACTCCCACTCCCACCCCCGCTTAGATTTACGAGCTCAGGCTCGGCCTTCAGGAATTAGGAATATTTATGCTTCTTTGAGGTTTGGAGGGTGATAAATAAGGGGCCGCTGGGGTACGGTGAGGGCTCCTATTTCGGACGGGGCCACTTTCCCAAGGACCCTACCAGCGGCTCCCTCTCATCTTGAGCCAGAGGGAGCCCCGGGGCTGTGGGTGGTGGGCTTCAGAAACCAGTAAGAAAGTTAGAAAGGTACGGCCCTTGAGAACCCCCTCTGATGCCTGCAGTTTTGCAGCAGAAAGGATGGAAGGCAGGTCAGGGACGAACTTTGTGAGCATCGTTCTTGGAGACCCTGGAGGGCGGTTACAGCCTTTCTTCAGAGGACCGAGCGAAGTGTGCTCTCTTCCTGTGCCTCTTAAGTTCAGTTGCTGAGGAATGAATTGGAGACAGGAGACAGCAAACACAAGCAGGTTTCTCGGACTTGATGTCTCCCTCACAGAGAAGGGATTTGCCTGGATCCCTGGGGAAGGAGGCTAGGAATGTGGCGCCCAATGCATCTCCTAGGAGCCGCGTTTCCCAACCTGTCCACCCCCACCGCTGGCTGAAAATTAAAAACACTCCTTGCCCTGAGCCTCCGGGAAAAGAGGGAGGGAAGAAGGATCTGCCTAAGGATCCACATGCCTTCTCTAGTCCTCAACCACTGGCCAGCAACGTCTTTGCTCAGGGTTTGGAGAGTTAACAAAGATAGAGGCCGTGACATAAGGGAGGTCCACAGAGAACTGGGAAAGTCACCCTGCCTCCCCATCCCCCATGCCCTCGGTGACACTGGCCTCAGTAAGGATGGCCACAGTATACATATGTACAGGCTCCAGCTTGCTGTTACCACCTCCTCCCACTGAGAGGAGGGAAAGAGAAGGGTCTAGACTGGCCCTTTAAGAGCCACTTAGGGTCAGAAAGCCTGGCCTACACAGAGAGGAAGGAGCTGATGTCAGAAGACGGATGGGCAGCAAGATGGGGATTGATGCTAATGGGGGAGTTAAAGCTAAGTACCCAGACACTCAGAGGGCAAAACTGCAGATCTGTCTTCCTTATGCTCACCTCCCCCCAACACCAAGGCTGTAAATCTGCCTCCTCAATCGGGGGGACGAGAGAATAAGGAAAAAAGACAGGATCTCTTCTCCCTTTTCCTGCCCCCCCCCATTCTTTTGTTTTCTCCCAATCCATTACCCTTCGCTGTAAAATTTCCAACTTCTAGCATTTCACCAGAATTTGAGTCAATGATTGCTCCTCATAGAGCAGTCTGAGAGCAAACCCTGTTTTCCCTCACCAGTCCTGGGTAGGAATGGATTGGGGTGACTGAGATGAGGGCTCAGTAGCTCTCCCACCTAGGTCTTGCTTGGAGTTCACTCTAGTGCCTATCCTTTGGAAACAGTAAGGTAAGATGAGATCTCACCAGGGCACTGGATGCCAGGAGCACCAAGGCTCTGGAGATGTCTCTAAGGGCAGCTGGAGGAGAACCTCAGGATTTATCCACAGAAGATATACAGTCTGGTTTCTCAGAACCTCCTTGGATCATACTGGCCTCTCTTCCAGCACATGCCCTGTCTGCTCAGTGGACAATTTTAGGCCAACTGTGTTTGCTTCAGAGGCAGATTTCTTTGTCCTTTGAGTACCACCTCAGGGAGGAAACTGACTCTCAGGAGTAGGAGCAGTCCTGCTGTTTTATCTTCAGGTGGGACTTGCCTCCTGTCTTTCAAGACCCCTATTCCGCTGGTGACCTGACAGGTTTGCCCTGAGAACCCTCTCTATATTAGAAAGCAGCCCTCTGTACCACATCTGGCAGAATCTTCCTAGCCTCAGAAACAGCTGAAGGCCTGGTTGCCTCTGGTTTCCAGTCATGAGAGAATGACCTTGTAACATGGATCTCATGTGTTCACCTCTCAAATTTTCTTTTAGAGGCCAAATATTGCCTCAGGGGTGTCTTCTCTGTTTTCAGGGAAAAGGGGGAGCCAACTGAGTAAGAACACCGGAGGTTATGGGCAGGAACCAGGAGAGCCCAGCCTTCTAGACCCTTGCATCCGGACCAGTGTCTCCTCCCATCCCAGGGAGGTCAGCCCTTGCCCTCAGCCCTGGTCTCTAGCTGCTTCTCTACACTGGTGATAAATCCTGTCTTTGTCTCTCCTCTGACCCAGGCCCCAGGCAGGTTGGGGGTCAGAGTCTGGGGGAGGGGGGCAGACAAGGAGAGTGGGAGGAGAAGATGGACAGGAGCAGCTGGTGGGCAGCCATGGGGATGTGCACTGAGGGGATAGGACCTTTGGATTATTCTGTGGGTCCTGAACATTCCAGCGGGGTTATGTTTCAAGTGAAAAAGCCAGGGCTCCTGAAATATGGAAGTATCTTCCAAATAGTCCCTGGAGCAGCAAGAATACTGGTACATGGTGTGAGGTACCTCAAAGGAGGCTGCTAAAGGGATAATATTGTGGACACTGTCCTTTTCAGCACCTCGGATTCCTACATGCATGTGTCATGTGCACATGTGCACACACACACATGATTTATGACCTGTCAGCATAAAGCAGCCCAGGAGAGCCAGCCTGCCCCTCACCCGGCCCCTCCCCAGCAGCCTTTTCTTGCTGTTTCTTTCCTGTCTCCACCTCCATTTTTTTCCCCCTGCTTGCTTGCTTTCTTTGTAAGATTTCTTTCCCAGCTTGTCATTTTCATTTCCCTCTCTCCACCTCTCCTTCTGTGCCTTCACTGCTTTGGTTTCCTTCTTAGCCCTCTCCTCCCCTTCCCTTATTCTCTTGTGCTCTCCATGTGTCCAGACTCTCACACTCTAAGTCCTGCCATCCCTCTGTCTCAGTTCAACCATGAGCCCTTTTCCAACCCAGTGGAGACCTTTAGGTGTCAGGTTACAGGGACTGATGGGAGGAAACAGGCTCTACATGAGTCCAGTGGGTTCTGCTATGGCCAGGGAGTAGAGGACTGGGTGCCTGGGATGTGAGCAGAGAGGGAAGTGCCACTAAAGGAGAGCTGAAAGGGCCTAGGGAGACCCAGGAAGACATACGGCAAGAAGGGCTTGGAGTCCCTGAGTGTTTGGGGTGAGACTAAAGGGGGACATGTGGGGTTATTTAAAACATGGACCCAAAAACAAGGCCTGGAGACCCAGAGATGTGAAACTGCAATATGCACAACACAGCCCCAGTCATGGTCTCTGGTCTGACTAGAAACTCCTCAGAGGCTCTGCCTATCCCTGGAATGTTGGTTTAGTGTTCTGGTCATGTTAGCCTCTCTCTTCCAGTTCTGTCTGCTGCAGGCCTCAGTCCTGCAGCTCATTTCGCTCCTGGGGCATCACCCTTCACCCACCCATTCCTTCTTTGGTCAGAGAGGGAGCTAGAGCTCACCCAGCCAAAGGGTCCTGCAGTCGGAATGGGGTGAAGCTGCCTGGCCATGGTAGGAAAAGAGGGAGCACGCATGGGCACCAGGGGAGGGATGGAGGGAGGGAGGGAGGGAGGGAGGGAGGGAGAGAGAGAGAGAGAGAGAGAGAGAGAGAGAGAGAGAGAGAGAGAGAGAGAGAAGCCTGAAGGGGTACTTGAGGAAGAGACTGCAGCAGTAAATCACTCTGTGGGGGGGCTCCCTCTGCCTGAGCTCAGTGGGGTGGGGAAAAGAGAGACAGTGGGGTAGGGGCAGCATGGGGAATCGCCACATCTGGCAGGCAGGTGTCTGGCACTGTTCAGGCTGTAGTCTCTTTCCCAGCCAAGGGGAAGAAGGGAGGAGGGCCTCCTAAGAATCCCCAGGGGAAGAGGGAAAGGTTCACAAACAGGAGGGGGAGGCAAACCAGACAGTCCAAGCCACTGCTGTGTCTGTTTTAGTTAGTGCTAAGGATGGGTTTGCAGAGTCCCAAATGAAAGTTGCTCACCAGAGGACGGGGTAGGCCAGGGCACCAAAACTTCAGTCTTGGTGGGAAACAGAAGGCTGGAGAAACAAGTATAGAGAAGGAAAGAACTACGCTCCCGTTGATCTATCTGTTCACGGAGGCCTCGACTCCCGTTCTAACTCTGCTGTCCCGAGCCAAAGGCTGTGCAGGCCATGAGGAGCAGGTTGGGGTATATAAAGCTGGGCACTGCCTCTCACAGATCATACAACCAAAGATAGAGGGCATCATAACTCTTATCCCACCAGGCCTCCAGCTTCCAGTACAGGGCCCCAGGCAGGAGTGGTCCAGCATTCAGCTGTCTCTCTGCTTAGAGGGATCCTGGGCCCAGGTGCTTCACAGCTGCTGTGCCTAAGGTTTCCATAAAAGGAGGACTGTTCTAACCATAGGCTTCATCCCGTGTTGTAGAGGCTCTTCCCATTCTGCTTCCATCCTTCCCCTTTTCCTGGTCCGTCCTAGGTTTGCAGACCCAAGCTAGAACAGTAGAGGTGATAGAGGAGACCCTACAAATCTCAGGGGAAAGGAGGAGTCCCTGCATTGCCCCCTCCTTAAAATCCTGCAGAGGAAGGGGGAAAGAAAACCAAAGCATTCTCCTGTCGCCGCAGCAACCATAAAACCCCCAGCTAAATCCATCTTGTGAGCTCACCGCCCCATTAAGATGCAGGGCCAGGCTCTGCGCCAGCCCAGCCACATTCATTTGTGCGAATAAAGGTAGAGGAGGGGGAGGGGAGCAGGCTCTGGAGGGATGGGGAAATGGCGAGAAGAGGTTATTTACACCACCGTCCTGACCTTCTGGAGCAGCGCAGGCTCCGATAAATAACCCGCTCAGCGCCGTTTCGGAGGAGTGGGAGGTGCGGGAAGGGAGCAGGGGCTGGAGGAGAGCCTCCACGCAGGTGCGCGTCTCCGGGTTACTAATGGCTGAGGCGGGAGCAGGCAGCTGGCTTTGGGGGTGTGTGGGGGAGAACTCAGTTCCCTGAGTCTCCCACTGAGAAAATACCATCCCCACCCCACCCCTGGCGCCAATTTCCAGGCGAGGGGACTAGAGATGCCAAGGAGGCAAACAGCCCTGTAAATTAGGGGTAGGGGGGACTGCTGGGGAGTCTCTGAGGTAGAAAGGAAGAAATATTATAAGAGGTGGGGCGCGGGGGCGTGGGGGTGGTGGCTGGAGGAACAGGAATAGCTGCCAAAAAAGGGAGGAACAGAGCCATCACACAAAGGCAGTTTGAAAGAGATTCACTTTATTCCTAAGCCGCACAGCAGCCTACAAGGTGGACTTCGCCTGACTCCATTTCTTGCAGAGGCCGCCTCCAGTCTGCCCACTTCAGCCAGTGCATGGGCCAGAATGCTTGCTCAGAAACGTTTTTTTTTCTAAGTCATTTTCACAGGGATATGGGATCAGGGAGCAACATTACACCCAAGAACAGGAATCCAAGCCTCGGAGGAAAGGTACTGCACCAGGTCCTCCATTTCCAGGGAAGACTGATGCAGAGAGGGGGAACTCAACAACAGATTGTAGAACCAAAGCAGAGAAATATGTGAGTGTGGCGCTGAGAAGGAACAAGGCAAGGCCAACGTCATTACGGCTCTTTCCATCCTCAGTTCTGAGCAGAAACTTTTCTAGGTACTAAAGTAGTTTTGGTTCCAAGGTCTGGCTTTGCTCCAGGGTGACAGAGGCCAGAGGCAAAGAACTCACAGGTTATACAGGCAGAGAGGTGTGGTACAGACCTACAGAGATGTTCTCAGGACCATGTGCAGGTACAGCAGCTTTGAGGCTAAAGGCCAGATCAAGGTAGAGGATGCACTTCATAAGCTCCAAGGGCCTTTAAATCACTGTTCCTCTGCAGCTTGTCCCTTCCCTACAAGCTGTTCCCATTTCTTCTAAGGCAGAGGATAGGGCAGCAGGAAGGAGAGAAGCTGAGGCAAAGAATGTATGGCCTCTGCCACTCCAAACCCACTTGTGCTGAAGTTAGGAGTCCTCCATTTGCTGGATATATGGGCTGCTGGGATGAGGGCCCTTAAGGCACAGGGAAGAAAACACTCAGCACATTCCTTCTCTTGCTTTGATGATCGGAAGTACAGCCACAGTAAAGGGCCAAGAAACCAAGGAGAGAATGGGGGGTGGGGGAGACAAGTGTAAGTAGGAAGAGGGTGTTTCCCCTGACTCACTCAAATCTGCTGAGGACTTTACTCTCATGAGAGGGAGGGGAAAGAACCCCAGAAAGTATAGAGACAGAAGAATCCATTGTGGTTCTCTTAAGATGACCCTAAGGACATAAGTTGGGGGCCTGGATAAGAAGTCACAGCAGATGTGGGTTTTGAGGGGCAAGGAACTGGGCTCAGAACACCTTCACCGAAGGAGGGACCACTTGATCTGTTCTTTGGCTGACTGCAGCACCTGTGGAGACAAAGGCAGCACTGAGGGGGGCTTGCAAGCCACAGGGTGTGAGCAGGCTGAGGCTCTCCTTCCCCACACTTGCCTTCCCTCTCCTTAGAAGAACAGGGGATAGAAAATCCCAAGGGTGGAAGAATAGGAAGAAGCTCTCTAAGGCCCTAGAGGATTGTCAGTTTGGGAAATTCCCCCCGAATTCAAATCCACTGGGGGGATGAAGAGAGAAGAGATATACCTGGGAGGAAAGAAAAAAAAAAGCTGGGGGTTACTGGACACACGTTTTAGAGAGGGAATTACACATCCAGATGTTGAGGGTTCCTACTGAGCAAAACCAGAACCACTTCCATGTAGGCCTCCAGGTCAAGCAGACAATCTATCTGCAGTCAAGGTAGAAGGATGGATCTGCGAAGCCCGCATATTCCAGAATATGCATTTTCAGCTCAGCCCTCATTTGAATAATAAGAGAAAGAGAAGTGTGTGCTCACATGCACACAGACCATCTGCTTAAGGCAAGCCTCTGCTGGGGAATAAATCACCGACAGACTGAGGTATCAAGCAGGGAAGGTCTGAAGGGTACAGAGCAAGGCTGTCCCGATCACAGTCGAGGGAGACAAGGGGAGCCGAGGACACTGTACAATGAGTCCCAGTGCTCTGGAATAAGAGGGAGCCAAGGAAGCTAACTAAGTGTGAGGTCTCAATTCAGACCTGGCAGGTCGGGAGCTCCCACTAGCTAGCCTGTCCATGTGGAGAGGAGGAAGGAAGGAAGTCATACCTGAGACACGGTCTGCTCTGTAAGGGGGACGTCTTCACCCTGTATACAGAGATAAGCACTTAGACTGGAACATGGTAGAGGAAGAACTGTTCTTTTAAACTGAAGGAAAGGCGAATGCCCTAACCTTCTTGGCCCACTCCAAAGACTGAGCCAAAGGGACTGTGAACACAAAGGATCATTTTATCCATCCTCCACTTAAAGGCAGGATGACTTCTTAAAAGATTTATTTCATTCCAAGTAATCAGCAGGATATCTGATCCTCACCTCCCTCAACTCTGAGGTGGGGGACCTGATTCCCTAGTCGGGGAGAAGACCTTCCCTGAATATCAATATGGGGGTGGTGGTGGAGGGAGCCAGGGGTAGTTAATGGATCCCGCAAGGCCTGACGGGTAACGACTGCATGTTAATTTGAAGAAATAAACTGCTGCAACAGCAGCCTGAGAAGGGAGAGGGGGGAGCAAGAGGGGGGGCTCTCTCTTGCCACATAGAGACATATGTTAGAGGAGAAGATTAAACTATGCAAATGGAGCCCACGGCAGTTAAGGAAGAAGACTTCCCATTACCCAGCACTGGCAGCTTTCACTCTGTGGAGGTCAGAGCTGGGACGTTCTGGGAACTGGTAGCACGCCTCTGCTCAGACATTCTGCACCATACAATTTACAGGTGGATTCTCTGCACTGTCATCTCCTAGCAGACACGAAGACTCCCAGCAAAAATTAACTCAGTGACTGCCCTTCTGGTATCGCTAGCACCAAGGAGGGCTGAGGTGCTGGCAATTAAGTGCTTTCTGAGGGCTCCATCGGAGAGAGACACTCCTCTGCCTCTGATGACTGGATCTACCTCCAAAGAGGCAACAAGCCAACCTCAAGTTCCTTAACAGTTTTAGAATCATGAATATTAAGGTTTCTTTTACTTCTTTGTTCATTCAATATATTAAAGTGACCATTTTGTGGAAAGACCATATAACATGCTAGGTGCCACATTAGAAACATAAGTGAGCTCCTCTGCTTCTCTGGGACATGGAGATGGAGAAGCCGGGAGAATGATACATTCGTGTGAAGAGGATAGGAGAAGGTAGGACCTATGTATGAGCTGACCCTCAGCTACGTCCACCCAGCAAGCCTGGCTTGGGAGGACCCGTGGAGAGATGGGATACACATTCCTGCTTACCCTCAAAGCCACCCGGTGCACCACTTGCTGGGGGTCGCTCTCTAGGATCACCCTACAAACACAAAGAAGACGGTTGTTTGCTCGGTCCAGTTCCAAGGGACCAATTTGCTGTAAGTCAGGTTCACCGGCTGAGGGGCAGCCACCCCCCCTCCCCACTCCAAATCCAGGCAGGGCAGAGAACTCACCCTCCATCTACAATTTCATCCACAGCCAAGAAGAGGCCCTCCATGTTCTCCAGCAAAGCTCGCTTTTCTACATTTTTCCTGAATCCCCAAAAGAAGAGGAAAAATTAGGTTGTGTGAGAAAAGAATTCTGGGATACTGTCTAAATAAGGGATCCTAACCCTGACCAGTAACTGTCTCCACCACCCACACGTAGAAGGGAGTGAGGTGAAGAAGAGCCTTTTATACCGCTGAACAGTGACCAGAGTTTTGACATTCTGGGGGGTCCCAAACAGCTAACTTCTGACTCCTAGGCTACTTATCCAGCATGCTGCTGCTGCTGGTGGTGGTGGTGGAGGTGCTTGTAAAGAGACATAGAAGATGGGAAAAAAATTCATAGCTCATAATCTGGAGATGGTGATGGTGGAAAGGTGGGAGGAGTGGGAATGCAAAACCCTCTGCATTCAAGCTCCTGCTGAAGTCTCTCTGCCTCTCCCCTTCCCCCAGGTCTGTTCAAGCCCTAAAACAAAGGCCAAGGAGGGGCTGGGAACAGCCAGGGGCTGCATCTACCAGCCTCAGATCCGGTGGTTGGTGCATGTGGCCTGTCACATCCGTCAGTATGACTCTTTCTCTAGATTACCCGAAATGAAGTCTATTCATTCACCTGGCTGGGAAATAAATCAGCCCCTTCCTGAGGAAACCTGAGCCTCTGGCTGCTGGGTTGTGGGCTGAGAGCACCCGCTGTTCTACTCCACATGCTTTTCTAAAATGTGTTCACTTTTAGGAGCTGCTGTGGCTGAAGTTCAGAGCCTTGAATGTTTTCAGAGAAAGTTTATCTTCTCTTGCTTGTGTGCATGGGAACAGAGGGCTACTGGGGAAGAAGAGGGCAAAGAGCACAGTGGGCCCATTCTGTGACCAGGGAAAGACTGTAAGGGCTAGCAATGGAAAACTGGGGGTGTTTCCTCCTTTTCCAAGGTAGGGAAGTTTCACCTGGGTCACTGGGTCACTTCCCTGTCCTTCCCCTCCTTCAAACCCAGAGGACAGGCCTAGGAAAGCACCTGGGGCTCAGAACACCGTCAGAGTTACTGGACATGACAAGAGTAGGTACAGGCATACAGACGAGGTCCGAGTCTGTACTCCAAACTACTCTTGAAGCTGAAGCAGGGGTTACATGTTCAAGGGTTGCCTGGGTTACAAAGAGAATCTTAAGACAGCCTGGGTAAATTTTTATTTGTGTATCAAAGACTCTAAGGTTAACAGTTAATGTCAAGACACAAAAAGGCTTGAAAAGCTATAGAAAATCAACCTCTCTTGATTATTTTAGAGCATCTGATATGCTCCTAATCTTAAGCATGATGTGTTCGGGTGACAGGATTACGGTTCCTTTACATTAGTCTTCAGAATCTTTCTTTTTTTTCTAGGACCTTGTCTTAAATTAAAAGAAAAATAAAGAAAAAGTTTAGGTGAGAAGCTCAGTGGTTGCCTACCCTTGGTTCCAATCATCAGGGCAGCCAAAGGAAACAGAATAGAGTAGTCTTCCTGAAGGACTCTTTCCTCCCTCAGTAAGAGAATGATTCCACATGAAGACCATTCTCTCCACCTAACCCTCCACTCAAGTTAGTTATCCACAAACAGCAAGTCTATGTCTTACACTGAACCAATTCCCCAGTGTGGCTCAGATTTCCCACTAATCCCGGGCTCTAAGGAATAGGTACTTCCCTTCCAAATTTAAAATGAGAATGGCTGCTCACCTCAGCATCTGGCTCAGGGAATCGAAGAGGCAGTTCAGAACAGCCATAAGCATCAGCTGTTGAGAAAGGAGAAGGAAGGTTCAAGGCCCTAAAACTGCTACCCCAAAACAGACCTTCCACTTTTTATTCCTCACCAAAAAGCATAAGCTTTCACAAACGGCCAGAGACATAATGTGAAGGGCAAACACAACAGAAGGACTCTGGCTTCTCAAAGAAGTTAGTTCTACTAAGCAATTCCACAAGTGGAGGCTTCTTTTTTTTTTTTTTTTTTTAATTTATTTATTTATTATATGAAAGTACACTGTAGTGTGTCTTCAGACACTCCAGAAGAGAGCATCAGATTTCGTTACGGATGGTTGTGAGCCACCATGTGGTTGCTGGGATTTGAACTCAGGACCTTTGGAAGAGCAGTCAGCGCTCTTAACCACTGAGCCATCTCACCAGCCCCCAAGTAGAGGCTTCTTTAAGACAGAAACTGAGACAGGACTTTGCTGGTATAGTCCTCTATAGATGACTATAGCCCTCTGTGTATTTACTTTTTATTAAAGATTTACTTTTCTCTCTGTGTGTTTTACATGCATGCGCACAGGAGTGCCCATGGATTCCAGAAGAGGGCACTGGATCTCCTTGGAGCAGGAGTTACAAAGAGTATGAGCTGCCCAGCATGGGTGCTAGGAACCAAACTCAAGTACTCAGAAAGAACAGCAAGTTTTCTTTTTTTTTTTTTTTTTGGTTTTTCAAGACAGGGTTTCTCTGTATAGCCCTGGCTGTCCTGGAACTCAGAAATCCGACTGCCTCTGCCTCCCGAGTGCTGGGATTAAAGGCGTGTACCACCACACCCAGCAAGCATTCTTAACACTAAGCAATATTCCCACCTGTGTTTTGCTTTTTTGAGGTAGTCTGTCACATAGCCCCAGTTGGTCTTGAACCACCCACGTAACTGAGGTCAATCCTAAATTCCTGATATTTATCCTGCCTGTACTTCCCAAGTGCTGGGATAATAGGAGTGCACTGCCATGACTCTCTGCCTCTATGTCTTTTTAATAATTATTTTATTTAATGTATATACATGTCTGTCTAAAACTATGTCTGTATACCACATGTGTGCAGTACCCAAAGAGGCCAGAAGAAGGCACCAGAATCCCTGGGGTTGGAGTGACAGTTGTGAGCTCCTGTGTGGGTGTTGGGAATCTCCCAGGTCCTCTGGAAGAGCAGCCAATGCTCTTAACAGCTGCCCTATCTCTTCAGCCCCTACCCCTACGCCTTTACCAAACTGCCTGATGGAAACAACTGAAAAAAAAAAAAAAAAAAGCTGCCTGATGGATTAGTAAAGAGAGAAATCGTTAACTAATTAAGAGCTGAAATCAGAGGGAGGTGGTTGGAAAGTCCTTGTTAAAAATGGTACTCAGAGCCAGGTGAGGTCACGCATGCTTTTATCTCAGCACTCGGAAAGCAGAAGCAGTGAATCTCTGTGAGTTCAAGGCCAGCCTGGTCTACAAATCAAGTTTCTTGACAGCCAAGGCTACACTGAGAAACCCTGTCTTGAAGAAAACAACAAACAAAAAATAAACAAAATAAAACAAAGAAACAGTACTAGGGATTAAATCTGAGGCTTCAAATTTGCCATTCGAACACTTTACTACTAAGCTGCACACCCAGCCCAGCTTGGGCTCGCAAGTCAGAACTAGGCTTGAAACCCAGCTTTTCTACATGTGTAACCTCAAGAGAGTTAGTGAGCTGAATCACACATACAGCTATTTTTATAGTTTGACAAAAGCCAAATACAAGTAATTCTATATGGCTCTTTGAGGTTTGGTTTCCTCGTTGGCAAAACAAAGACAGTAATGCCTCCAACCCACAGAAATGCTGCCAAGCTTAAACAATGCACCTCACAGAGCACACACACAGCAGTAAGAGCGCAGCAGGACCTGGTCTCTCAGTCTTAACTGTGATGGAAAGTTAACTGGAGGCTTATGCACCGGTCTACTCTCCCAGAAGTTGTTAGCACCTGAAATAAACCATTTTTCCTGCATACAGGAAGGTTAGGAATATACTCACAGACCCACCTATACCATGAATCTTCATCAAGTGACTCCTTCATACTGTATGGCTTCACCACAAACTAAAGCACACTTACACATGCACGCCCTTAATTACACCGCAGAAATCTACCTTTAAAAAACACTGTGGGTGAGGGCTGGAGAGGTAGCTCAGAGGTTAAGAGCACTGGCTCTTCCATGGGACCTGGGATCAATTCCCAGCACCCACATGGCAGCTCACAACTGTCGGGGAAATCCTGTTCCTGGGGACCCAATACCTTCACACAAAAACACCAGTACATGTAAAATATAATTTAAAAAAGTTAAAAAAACAGAGCCAGGTGTGGTGGCTCATGCCTTTAATCCCAGCACTCAGGAGGCAGAGGCAGATGGATTTCTGAGTTCGAGGCCATCCTGGTCTATAAAGTGAGTGCCAGGACAGCCAGGGCTACACAGAGAAACCCTGTCTCGGAAAAACAAAACAAAACAAAAAACCCACTATGGGTTAGTAGGGCGGTGGTGGCACATACCTTTGATGCTAGTACCCAGGAAGCAGGGGCACATGGATCTCTGAGAGTTCAAGGCCAGCCTGGTCTACAGAATGAGTTCCAAGACAGTCATGGCCACACACAGAATCCCTGTCTCTAACCCCGCCTCCACCCCACCCACACCCACACCCAAACCCACACCCAAACCAAAAACCAAAAACCACCACGGGAACTTGGCATAGTGGCTCACACCTACAATCCCAGCACTGGAGAGGCTGAGACAGGAGGATTGCATTGTTTGAGGCCAGTCTGGGCTACAGTGTGACACAGTCTCAAAATAAAACAAAAACAAAGAAACAAAATCTAAAATACCACTGTGTAGGAAAGAATATTAATAACATATAAATGTATATTCTAATTGGAGATGATGGTGGTTCGTGTCTGTAATTCCAGCACCTAGAAAATAGATGTGATTTGAAAACAGCCTGTGAACATGATGTACTAACCAGAACCCCGGAGCTCTTGTCTCTAGCTGCATATGTATCGAAAGATGGCCTAGTTGGCCATCAATGGAAAGAGAGGCCCATTGGACTTGCAAACTTTATATGCCCCAATATAGGGGAATGCCAGGGCCAAAAGAATGGGAATGGGTGGGTAGGGAAGTGGGGGGCGCTATGGGGGACTTTTGGGATAACATTGGAAATGTAATTGAGGAAAATATGTAATAAAAATATTAAAAATTTAAAAAAAAACAAAAAAAAAAAAAAAAAAAAAAAGAAAACAGCCTGTGTTATACAGTAAGATCCTGCCCTTTTTAAAAAAAAAAAAAAAAAAAAAAAGACCTGGGAAACTTCCTTTCTGAACTGATTCTTTGGCTGGGCCATTTCTTCTGTAAGACTGACAGGGATCTCTGACAGACCTCTTTATGAGCTTGCCAGATAGCAGAGGAATATGGCTCTGCAAAGCCCCCAGCCAGTGGCTGCGGCCCACTGGGGTTTCAGAAGTGGCATCAGAGGTATCACGCACAGCGATTCTCACCTCATTTTCATAGGAGCTGCCAATCACATAGAAATAGAGATCGATGCTACTTTTATAGACCACTGTCAGTCCTTCCAACAGAGCGATTTCACCTGGGAGAAGAAAGCAGGAACTGAATGGTGGGAGAAGAGTCAGCACAACAGGGCTTCCCATGAACTCCTGGGGCCGCTGCACGGGCCAAGGAAAGGCCAACTGTAAAGACCTCCCCGCACTGAAGCTATTTATTGTTTTGAGGGGTAGCAGAAGGGACTTAGAAACTCAGGGGAGTCTACGTTCTCTAGCTCTCCCTCCCCCACTGCGCCTACTTCCCTCCCTGTGTATGAGGCAGGATACCAGCCGATCCTTCGGAGGTAAAAATGCAGAGCGGTCACCTTTACAGGCTTCCATTTACCTGCCCTAATGGATGCGGTACAATAAGCAGAGCTGCAGTTAAATTTGTCAAGTGAGGCTCATAAATCCAAGGACTAGACAGGTAGCTAACAGCCAAGCTTCTAGTACGGTATTCCCGAGTGAGGTACACTCACCTCCCTATTACATTTCTGAAGAGTTTATTATATGAGGGGAGGAGGGGAAAAAAAAAGAGGAGGCCGAGTCATTTTATCTTTTTTTCCTGCAGTCCTGCTGACACCCCCTTCCCGTGGTTCCCCGAAACACAAGGAAGGGTGAAGAATGACCTACTATCCGTCCGATGGGTCTTGTTGAAAATGTTCTTCTCAAAGGCCTTTTGCTCCTTGACACTGGGATAGGTGTCGTCATAGTACTAGTGGGAGGGAAAGGAGACAGACAGGGCTGGGTCATCATAGCTGTGAGCCCACAATGATTAGTGAGTGTCCTACTCTGGGATCTTGTATGACCCCTTCAAGGCATGCAGTGACAGAGGAACACTGAGCCAGAGAAGCAAGGACTACAGAGGCAGGAAATGGGAGGGATGGACGGAGGGAGGAAGGGAGGGAGGGAGGGAGAGAGAGAGAGAGAGAGAGAGAGAGCAAGCGAGCGAGCTCAAGAGAGATTGCTGCCAGGCCTCGGAACCAGCATGGCAGAGGAGAGAGCTGACTCCTGTGAGTCGTTCTTTGGCTATTCTAACAAGTTCACACATATACACCCAGAAAAGAAATAAATTAAAAAAACAAAACAAGCAAACAAAAAACAGGAAAGGAGAAGGACTGTGCTGTAATCAATTCTACAATCCTGTGAGCCATTTCTAAAATTCTAAGGGCAGAGGCCTCCCAGCTCTCTTAAGGACACTTGCACCACGTGCTTCCCAGGAGCTACTCTTGTCTGGGACAGTGCTGGAGAAATAAGGAACACTGGATGCAGGGAGGCTTCCTCAGACTCTCCCTCACTGCAGGAACACCAGTAGGTTTCTTTTTAGTTTGGTTTATTTCGAGACAAGGTTTCTCTGTGTAGTCCTGGCTGTCCTGGAACTCACTCTGTAGATCTGCTTGTCTCTGCCTCCCTGGGTGCACAAGGGCTAGGATTAAAGATGTGCACAGGACCACTTGGCTGGAAGACCATCTCTCCCACGGCAGTCAGCACTTTACTGAGCCCACTCCCAAGCACTCCCAGCAAGGGGGTGAAGATGCAGGCTGCTAAAGCGACTGCTCTTAAGGGGCTAATCCGTTGCAGTCAGCTGGAGACCTATGACAGGTCTGGCATTTAGTAACTGGATAACTGTTTCCAAAGGTGTCCTGCATAGTTACATCCAATTACAGGGAGGAACAGCTGGTGAATTCTAACTAATCTCCACCTGCTGATTGATTGATGCTCTGCTCGCCCAGAGCTAATACTCCAGGGACAGAAGATATTTCTACAGGAGGGGGAGAATTGAAGAGAGGGGTGTCCTTTCTCTTCTCAATCCACCCAAAGTTAGCAACAGCTCACTGGGGCATGCAGCTTGGTGAGGTCAGAAACTGGAGGACTCCCTGAAAAACTCAGGCCAAGTGACAAGGTAATAATAGGGCCGGGGGCAGAAGGGATAGATAAAGCAGACATAAATAGAGGCCTCTAGCATTGAGATAGTATTTTGCTCTGAAATTAAGGTTCTAAAGCTCTTCCTTGCCCTGATGAGGGCGATCACAGAAGGCAGAAAACACTCTAAGGATCAGAAGGATTGCCAACCTGGATTTACCTGGAGTAGTCAAGGTAAGGTGAAAGAATTCCCAAAATCATCACACTCCTGAAGAATTTGAGTTAGTATGGCCAATCCTGCTATTTAAGTACCCAATGTTTCTGTCCTGCTTCTAAATTAATATAAAGGCAAATCTCACCTTGGCGAAGAGTCGGTCTCCATCATTGTCCAGAATCAGGATGGCCTTGACAGTGTACAGGGAGGGCTCCTGAAGAAACATGAACACATCTTCAGTTCTGAGAGCATCACTACTAGCAAGCCTAACACCTTCCTTCCCTGGTTCCACTGAGCTGCAGAGTCACAGAGGGGTTTGTGTGTCCCCTACTGCGGCGTGATTAGGTCTAATACCTCCCCCTGAGAAGAACCAAGGCCCAGAGAGACAGTCTCAGGCTCACAGCCCTTCACCATGCTCTTATTTCCAGATCCTATGGCCTTGCAGGTCATTTTCTCAGTCACCCATTCTCTCTGGAGTCCTGAACACAGGTGGGCATGGAACGTGACCATGCTAATAAACAGGCACTGCTCATCTGAAAGAGGGTTGAATGCCCTTGGAAGTCACTGCAGTCCCAAAGCAGCAGCTTAAAGCAAGCCACTCTAAGCCATCCACACATAGAGCAGGACTGTGCGTTCACACACACTAGTTCTAAGACAGACATCGTCCAAAAGTTCACATATGAAACCCTTCCTCGATATATATGAGCCATCACCACTTAATCGGATAGGATAAAAATCAACCTGAATCTTTTTTTTTTTTTAAAGATTTATTTATTTATTATATGTAAGTACACTGTAGCTGTCTTCAGACACTCCAGAAGAGGGCGCCAGATCTCGTTACGGATGGTTGTGAGCCACCATGTGGTTGCTGGGATTTGAACTCTGGACCTTCGGAAGAGCAGTCGGGTGCTCTTACCCACTGAGCCATCTCACCAGCCCTCAACCTGAATCTTAAGTGTGGCAAACAGAAAAATATTTGAGATGTCCAGAGTCTGAGAGGTAGCTAAAATAACAAGGGGAGTTTTCTTCCACCACCAAGAATGGAACTAAGTACTCAGAGCCATGGGCATATTTGTGTGCAGGGAACCCTGGGTCCTTGTAAAACAGAACAAAACCCCAGAATGACAAAGAGTTGCTGATATTGGTTCTCATGAAGCCATCACAACTTAGCTGTAACGGTTACACTTTAACACTTTTCTTCAATTGCAAACAGATGACTTGGGAAAAGCTATTGAGCCTGGTGTTCTCTTCTCTATTCTCACAACTTTCAGAAGGAAAAAGGAAAGTGAGAGCAGCTGGCTTTGTGCACAGCAGGCCTCCGCCACTCTCAGAATCTGAGGTTTCACCAAGACTACTTCTCACTACCTCTGGTCCAAGGCAAGACTATCTATCTGCTTTGCTCTCCTGGTCTTACAAAACTCACCCATCTTCAAAATATATAAGTTTAACAAAGACAGACAGAAGAAAGAATTACTGCAAAGGATCCAGAGACTGCAGCCTGACAGAGGTAAAGTAAGGCTCCTGGAGAGGTGGGGCTTCATGCAAAAGAAGCAACCCTAGCTCAAGAGAAGTGGGTATTAACCCAGGCTTTCCTTTTCTTTTTTTAACATCTATCTATCTATCTATCTATCTATCTATCTATCTATCTATCTATCTATCTAGATAAGGGCTCTCAATATGTAGCCCAGCTGGCCTTGAACCCTCAAGACTGCTTCCAAAGCCATCACTCCCCGCTGCCGCCCCCCTGTATATGGCTGTTTTGTCTACATGTAAACTTGTGTACCACTTGCATGACTGGTGCCCTTGGAGGCCAGAAGAGGGTGTCAGAATCCCTTAAAACTGGAATTAAAGATGCCATGTGGGTGCTAGGAATTGAACCTGGGTCTTCTAGAAGAGAACCAGTGGATTGTGTTGGTAGTGCTGAGTTGGTTGGTTGTTCTTGTTTTGTACACAGGGTCTTACTATAAAACTCTGGCTATCCTGGAACTCACTGTGTAGACCAGGTTGTTCTTGAACTCACAGAGAGATCTGCCTGCCTTTTGCTTTGCTACTGCTGCTATTAAAGGTGTATACCACCAGACCCAGCTTAAAAGCCAGTGTTCTATTTCTCTGTATAGCTGTGGCTGTACTGAAACTCTCTTGGCACGATGATGTATTATAACTGGATTTTGCATCTAAGTGGATTTTGTAGTGAGATTGTTCTGGGATGATATTATTGCCAACCCACCCTCTCCTTTGACAGCCACACTGCTTTCTGGAATAAAGGACAAGAGCATTTCCTCTGCAACTGGGGAACTGTGCTGCTGTGCTGTCTGGCATAGGGAAATCTTCTCAAGTATAGTCTAAGAGCCACCAACAGAAGTTGTTCTACAAACTCCTAGCTCCATACAGAAAGATCACCCCACAGAGCAGGCTCTGTTCTACAGCCACATGGCTGTTCAAGTACCAAAATGGAGCCCTCAATGGGAACGAGTTTTCTTAATGGAAAAAAAAAAAATCCTAATAGAAGGAAATGATTGTGCCCCTTCATCCACACTCATGGCAACCACACAGGGCTAGCTGCCCACAAGTTGCAACTGGACCTTAATCTGGCATTGGTGACTGTTCTTGCAGCCAGAGCCTGGTATTCCTGGAAGGAATGGGAGCACACACCCCCACCCTCACAGAAGCCAAAATCCCTAATGGCAACCTGCCAAGTGGGAGAGTCAATGTTCTTGTGGCCAGCAATGTCTAAGCACCCACACAGCCATGCTAACAACAGAGAAACAACCCAGGATTCTGCTCCTGACTCTTTCACTGGCTGCCTAGAAGATATGATCAAAGAAACCTTAAAACAGAAACACTGGGTCTTCCTGAGCAAGATAAAAGACAGGTTAAGGGAGAAAGGAGAAACCAGACCAGCTTTCTGGAAGAAGAGGGAAGGCAGAACAAAGCCTGACCGTTTCAAACTTGCAAAGGAAGACCCACAACAAGGAAAGCTGGGGTATTCGGCAGGAGACAGAATGCCACTTAAAGGCATCACTATGCTGCAGTAGAGCCAGCTCTCCTCACTTCTGTTGTAGCTGGCCCCACTCCACCCTATGCCTTTACCTCTCAGGAGTGGGGAAGCTTGAGAATTCCCTTCATGTCAGAAAACCAGCCAGTTTAAAGGCTCTAGAAGCCATTACTAATAATGTAACTTCACTCTAAGCTTTGCAAAGGACATGTTTATAAATAACTCCCAGGTGCTAAGAAATGAGTTTCCTGGACAATGGGACTGGGCTTTGACCTTGTGATGCATTAAATACTGACTCTTGAAAAAGACCCTACAATCTTAGGACCATATTCAAAGGACTGAAAAGATCTATTCTTCCCTCTCACTCCCCAAATGGGCAGCTGCTAGAAAGCTTTCGAGACAAAGTTCTGTGATGCACTGACTTTCAGAGCCACAGCCTGAGTGTATAACAGAACTTCACCTCAAATGCTAAGGGTGCCTGTAAGTGGTAGGTAGGCAGACTGGCTGTGGGAGGAGGAGTGGCAGGGATAGATTTTCCTGTCTGCTTTTATTATCAAGAAAACTAGAAAGCTGTCTTTGGGTCAGCTGAAACATCATGCAACAAGCACCTAGGCTGCTGCATCTGATCTACATCAGAGTCTCCAGAAACCTGGTGGGAACATCAAGTCTGGAGCACCAAGACCTATACTGGGAAGGCTAGAGGAAGAAGATTCCTTCCCAGTGCTGCCCTCTGTGGACCTGCCTGACACACAGCTTCCTCAGGATTACAGCCCAAGCAAACAGTGCCAGAAAGGCAATGGTTTGGGGCCTAAGCTGTTTGGGCAGAGTGCTCACCTAAGGTGTGAGACCTTGTGCTTAATCCACACACAAACAAAACCCCACCAAACTCAATTTGTATGTATTTTGCATTTTAAATAAAACTAATAGAAACAGGTTTGTAAAAGAAAACACGGAAAGCTAACGGTAGTGACACATGCTTGTAACCCTACATGCAGGAGGATAAGAAGTTCACGGTCATCCTCAGCAGCTTGTCAAATTCTAGGACAGGCTGGGACAAATGACCTTGTCTCAAAACAAATACAAACCAAACTACGGAATTAAGTCTATTGGCTTAACTAATATATATGGAATAATAAGTGAATACTTGGGTAAGATCACTGTATGAGATCAAAAAGCTTGGAGGAACAGTGTCTACATAGAGCAGAGAGACAGGATATTTTAGAACTACAAGTAACAATTTAAGTCTCTTAGGTCACAAAACCAAAAGGCCTAAGAATCCGAAGAAACAGCTCAGAGGTTAAGAGCGTTTGCTGCTCTTGCAGAGGACTCAGGTTCAGATCCCAGCTCCCAGTTCCAGGGGATTCTGACACCCTCTTCTGGCCTCTGAAGGTACTGCATGCACACGGTGCCCATATATGCATAAAGACAAAACACTTGTATATATAAAATAAAACAGAACCAAAACCAAAACAAATGTATATATATATACACACATGTATATATATATATATACATACATGCATACATATATACATACATACAAACAAAACAATATGGCTGAGATTCCTGGAAAGATCTGTGTTCCCTACTTACAAAGATATTCTTGGGATACAGTAAAATTCTTGGGCTTAGCAATAGATCCACTAATTAAAAACTGTAACAAGATTGTCTTTCAATCCTGCTTATAAAATGAAACCTAGAGCTAGTGAGATGGCTCAGTGTTTAAGAGCACCGACTGCTCTTCCAAAGGTTCTGAGTTCAAATCCCAGCAACCACATGGTGGCTCACAACCATCCGTAACAAAAATCTGATGCCCTCTTCTGGAGTGTCTGAAGACAGCTACAGTGTACACACATATAATAAATAAAAAAAAAAAAAAAAAAGAAATCTAGAGAGTTAGAACTAAGAGAGCCCTTCATAGTACACACACCTGTAACCCTAGCACTTAAAAGGATGAGCAGGAGCAGGAGTTCAGAGGCCAATCTGGACCACATATCCAGGCCAGCCTAGGATAGAGTGGGACCTTGTCTCAAAAGCAAAACAAAATTAGAAGGAGAAATTCCTAGATACCACTCCCAGCACCACACGGCTATGCAGGTATTCTGTTACCTAACCCTGAGTTAAAATTTTTTAAAATTAAAAGGTATGCTGAGTTTGAGAGCTCTAATTTACTACAGAAGCCTACATAGTTCAGATGAAAAGAAGATTTAGCTAAGTTTTGACAAGGACAGCATTTAGATTTGGGAAACACAGCTCAGGGGTTTCAGTGGTGGATTCTGTGCTCAGAATATGCTTTAGACTGTGCCACAAACAAAATAATAAACACAGAAAGAAAGAAAGAAAGAAAGAAAGAAAGAAAGAAAGAAAGAAAGAAAGAAAGAAAGAAAGAAAGAAAGAAAGAAAAACTCAAAGGGCTGAGGACACGGACCAGCAGTTAAGAGTGCTTACTGCTCTTGCAGGTCTGGAGTTTAGTTCCCAGCATCCACATCAGACAGCTTGTAACTGTCGGTGACTCTCAATTCCAGGGGATCTGACACCCTCTTCTGGCCTCCACAGGCACTCACACACAAGTGGCATTCACACACAGGGACACATTAAAAACCAAAACAACAAGAAGCCCAGAAAGTAAGACCCATGAGGCAAGCATAGCTGCACAAATCTTTTAATCGTAGCACTCAAAAGGTAGAAAAAGGGTGCTCTCTGAAAGTTCAGGGCCAGTCTAGTCTACATAAAGGGTTCCAGGCCTGCTGGGGCTATATAATGAGACCCTATCTTAAAAAGACCCATGGGTCCTGGAGAAATTATCTAACTTATATGAAACCAAATTTCGGTTGTAGAGGGGAAACTGAACACATATTCTGGAGGTACTGATGGCCAAAAGTCACATTAGGAAGAATCTTCTTAGGAACTGAGACTATGGCTCCGTTATAGTATTTCCCTAGCATGCATGAGGCCCCAGGTTCAATCCTTAGTATTACATAAAAACAGACATGGCAGTCTGTAACCCTAGCACTCAAGAGGCAGAGATTCGAAGACTCAAAGTTCAAGATCATCAGCTACATAAGTTCACAAGCCTTTGTCTCCAAACAAATAAACAAACCAAAAAAAAAAAAAAAAAAAAACCTCAGAAAACTGGAGTGATAGTTCAGCTGGTGGAAGTACTTGTGCATTTAATCACATGCACTGTCAATCCCAGCACTGGGGTAGCAAAGATCCCTTCTAGCCAGCCAGCCAGCCAAATCAAAAAGTTAAACAACAATAATAACTCAGCTGGGCAGTGAGTGGTAGGTGGATCTCTGGCCATCCTGGTCTATACAGCCAGTTCTAGGACAGTCAGGGCTACACAGAGAAACCTTCTCTCAAAACAATAACAACAACAAAACACAAAACAAATGAACAAACAAAAAACAACTACATGGCTGGCTGCTGAGGAGAAATAGCACCCGAGGTTAGCCTCCACCCTCCACACATATGCACACACATTCATCATATCTGCACGCTCGCTTGCGCGTGCACACACAAACACACACATACACACACACACACACACACACCTTCCTACCCCATACAGACATACAGATAGGAAACATGGAGAGTCCAAGCATGGGGCAAAACTTCTGCTAGTTGAAGGAGCTGGCATCTCTGAATTCTGGGTAAGTTATTAACTCAAAATTTCCCCCCCCTTTCTCTGATACTCAACTTCCTCATAGGAGAAGTGAAAGACTGGACCTAGATTAGCTAGGGTTAGGGCCTTTTTTTAAAAAAAAATTACAGCAGACCCTTGTGATAAGCTGATAAAAATTTCTGAACTTTGTCCCCAAAAAACAAACAAACAAACACCCACACCACACAGGTGAGGCTGAACTAGGTTTAAAATTCAATCCTCTGAAGATAAGATTATGTGAAGAGCCCGGTTTGGTGGCCAACATCTTTCGTCCCAACCCTTGGGAGGCAGAAGCAGACTGATCTCTGTCAGTCTAAGGACACACTGGTAGACGTAGTGAGATCTGGGCCAGCCACAGCTACATAGTGAGACCCTGTTCAAAAAAGCCAAACAGTCTTTGGAATGTGAAGAGCAAATGAATGATTTTCTGCCTTCAGTCAGTTAACAATTTCAATAAAAATATGTGGCCTTTGTAAGTTAATAAGGCCAAGGATTTCACACAGCCAGCAGGGGGAGTAAGGGTCAGCACCATAAACCTCCAGCTTTCAGTGGCCCGGCTTTGGTGACCAAATTGCACAAGTTAACAAGCCTCATGCTCTTAGGCAATGTAGAGTACCAGGTCTTTGCTTTTCTTTCTTTCCCTTTTTAATTGTATTTTTTAAATTGTAAAACAGATTTATTTTACATGTATGAATTAGAGAATTTATTTTACATGTATGATCTCTCCTGTGCATGCTAGGAACCAAACCTGGGTTCTCTATAAAAGCAACAAGTGCTTTTCTTTTTTTTTTTTTTTTTAAGATTTATTTATTTATTATATATATAAGTACACTGTAGCTGTCTTCAGACACACCAGAAGAGGGAGTCAGATCTTGTTACGGATGGTTGTGAGCCACCATGTGGTTGCTGGGATTTGAACTCTGGACCTTCGGAAGAGCAGTCGGGTGCTCTTACCCACTGAGCCATCTCACCAGCCCCAACAAGTGCTTTTCTTATGTGCTAAGTCATCTCTCCAGACCCCCAGGTATTCATTCATTCATTCACTCATTCTTCCTTCCTTCCTCTGCTCCCCTCCCTCCTTCTCTTCATTTTATTCTCCCCCCACATCCCCATAACCCCCCCACACACACACACAGGATTTCTTTTTGTAGCTTTGGCCTTCCTGGAACTCCCTCTGTAGACCAGGCTGGCCTCGAACTCAAGAGATCCACCTGCCTCTGCCAAGTGCTGGGATTAAAGGCCTGCACTATAGCCCAGTTCCCTAAGAATTTTCTGAAAACTCAGGACACCTAGCTGCTGAAGAATTCCCCCACCCCAGGGGTCACACAGTTCCTAACTCTTCAGCCATTACCAGTGAAAAGGATTCACATAAATGAGGTGATAATGCTGACAGCCAGGTAAACTGAAGTCAGATGTACTCCTCAGCCAGGCCTAAGTGCTACATCAGAATACCCTGCCACCTAAATGGGTACTTCAGAAGCCCACACTTAAATATTATTCAGCAAAGGGAAAAAAGTCAAAAGGGACTAGAGACACCTTTTGTTCTTTTTCTTTCCATGATATCATTGTACTATATCCCCAGCCCTTGTGTATTTTGAGACAGGGCCTCAGTATATAACCTAAACAAGCCTGGAATTTGCAACCCTCCAGCTAAACCTCCCCAGTACTAGAACGGGCCTGTGCCCATGCCTGACTGGACATCTAAATTTAAAACACCCTAAAGTCTTATTTTTTTTTCTTTTTTTCTAAGATTTATTATGTATATAACATTCTGGCTGCATAGCCAGAAGAGGGCGCCAGATCTCATTATGAGCCACCATGTGGTTGCTGGGAATTGAACTCAGGACCTCTGGAATGACAGCCAAGTGCTCTTAACCTCTGAGCCATCTCTCCAGTGAGCCTTAAATTTCTTTTTTTTTTTTTAAAGATTTATTTATTGATTATATGTAAGTACACTGTAGCTGTCTTCAGACACTCCAGAAGAGGGAGTCAGATCTCGTTACGGATGGTTGTGAGCCACCATGTGGTTGCTGGGATTTGAACTCTGGACCTTCGGAAGAGTAGTCGGGTGCTCTTACCCACTGAGCCATCTCACCAGCCCCTTAAATTTCTTAATGTGAATTTCTTTTCACATTTTTTTTTTCAAGACAGGATTTTACTACAATTTTCATCCTGGCCTCAAACTTTTAGCCTCAGGCCAGGAATCCTGTCTCTGCTTCCCAAGTGCTAGGAGTTACAGACACCCACCATCAGCTTAGATCCACTTATGGTTCGCCCTCCACCCTAGTTTATATCATGACTAATCCTGCTGCCTTCTGCTCCAGACAAAGGATCTAAAGACAGAGTGAGCAGTTTCTGTGTTCTTCAGTCTAACTACATAACAGAGAAGATGGAAGCTGGGTTTGGTGGCAGATACCTGTAACTCCTATGCAGGAAAATGAGACAAGAGGATCATAAATTAAGGCTAGCCTGGGCTATATAATTAACACCCTCAACACACACACAGAAAAAAGTTGGGGACAATTAGTTAACAGAGCAATCTGGTAAAAGTGGAGTTATGTACATTGATGATGAAAAAAAAAAAAAAGCCAGTAAAATGCAGACTTTCTACTCTCTGATTTTTATTTATTTATTTATTTTGGGGGGGTTCCTCAGATATTCCAGACTGGCTGCAAGTTGCCATGTAGCTGAGGATAACCTGAATTTCTGATCTTTCTGATTCTATCTACTGAGTACGGAGGCTACAGTGTGCACCACCTTACCCAATTTATGGGGTGCCAGGTATGCACTCTTCCAATTGAGCTACATTTCCAGCACCGAGATAAGCTTTTCTCCGCAGCACGTGAATTCAGTTACACAAAAGGATTTCCTGAAGACATAAAGGTGACAAAGGCTAGGCAATGTAAGGACAGAAGAAATCTAACAGTCTGCTGAGAGAGAACCACTCTGCCCAACACCAAAAGAGGGAAACCTGGAGGGCCTTTGCCAACACTGGCATCTCACAGTGCACAGGGACTTAGCCTCCCAGGGCATCTTCGTCAGCTGTATTCCTTCATTAGTCCAGCGTAAGTGGCTGCACCGGCCCTGGTGATGCCTGTTCCATCTTTACTGCCCCCTCCAGCTCCTCTTTCCTTTAGTTTTTCTGACAACACCCTGCCAGTGCCAGTCACACCATGCCAGTGGAGTAAGAAACAGCAAGCAGCAAGAACACAGATGAGAAGGAGCCCAGCCTTGAGGTTCCCTCACATAGGTGGACAGCTGCACTCACAATCTGCCTCCCCGGGAGGACCTGGCTTCTCTGGGGTCTGCTTTTCTTTATGTAGAGGCCTCCTCCTCCTCCCTTCCTTTCAGACCATGTGATAGTTCCCCAAGACCTTTCATATAATTTATACCTTGCCAGGGACCAACCCTTTCCCACCACTGTGAAGGAGAGGAAAAAAATATATAAATAAATACGTCGGAAATCTATAACGAGGTCTTCTTAGAGGGCAAGACATGGGGAGAGTTAGAAGCAGCGTCAATTACTCTTTTGGGGTTTTAGTTCAAGCCAAGGTCTGCTTCCAGCAATCAACCATTAAAACAAGCCGGCCAGAGTAACAGCACAGTTTATTCTGATCATTTAATTTGAAGTGTCAATAAATTAAACTTCAATCAATTAAACTAGGTGTGCAATAACCCAGATGGACACCCCGACACCAACATAATCACAATAAAAATTTTTATGGCTGCCAGGGACCTCACCGGGGGTAGTGCTGGCACAGCTCAAGCCCTGCCTGAGAAATATATCTCCTCGGTGCAGGAATGAGGAGATTGCTTCTCCTAACGAAATGGAGGGGCCAAGCACCAGCAAGGACGCAGCTGGGAGAGGGGCACAGGGGACTGCCAGGGACGAGATGGGAGTGCTTTGGGGGGCTTAATGTAATTGATACCTTTGCCCAAAGCAGGGGGAGGGGGCACTCAGGCCAAGTATCTCCACTGTTAGTGCCAAAGGAATTTAACAAAAGCCCCATTAAGATGATTCAGGAAGCAAAGGCCACTGAAACAATGTCAACCTTTGAGTCACCAATGTGTCCTGCAGCTTCCTCCTCTAGATGCATATACATCCTGGTGCACTTTAGATGGCCTGATATTTGAGTGAGAAGTGGAAATCAGGATTTTGTCAGTTTTAGGAAAAAATATTAAAGTGAGACAATGTATGGAATTGAGGTCTAATCTGTAAAACACTGGAAACACACTCAGAAATTAAAACTTGGGAACAGGAAGAAAAAAAAAAAAACCTCTGTACAAAGTTTTTAAGCATCTGAACTGCTACAGTAATTCAGCTTTGAGGGTGGGGGAAATAAAAAGTAAAGGCTGAAGGAAAGTGTAAGGTATTAAGATTCCAGGTTATACATGGAGAATGGCAACCTGCAGATTGCTCTCCACTAACAACTGAGAACGGGAGAGCCAGCTAAAAGAGCAGCAGAGGGAACTGAGACTAAAAACAGGATGGGAACTGAGAGACAAAGGACTGGAAGAAGATTTGGTAAATCCAACTATGAACTAAGGCTGCACTGCTTTTCTCAGTATTTATTTTTATGACTGTTTGCCTGCATGTGTGTGCATCACATGCTTGCCTGAGGCCCAAGGTCAGAAGACGGTGCTGCAGGTGGTTATGAACCACTCCATATGGATGCTGGAGTTTAAGCCAGCCCAGGTCCTCTGCAAGAAAGCAAATGCTGTTCTTATCCCCTGAGCCATCTCTCCATCCCCCAAGGCTGGTTGCTTAATTCAAGAAGGATCCACTGTAAAGTACCTCAAGGAAGGAATCTATTGTCACCTTGAAACGCCCAGACCAAGGCAGATTTTGACCCTTTTCTTGGCCCTCTAGATCTTCCCTTTCCTCTTCTCAACATTGTACAGTTGTGTGCTTTGTGCAGGGGAGGCCAGAACATGTTTGATCAGGCTTCCCCAGAGGTTCTACCAAACCAGCAAACAGAAATGCAAGAGGAGGAAACTTGGAGGCAGCTTAGTAGCATGTCCTCTCTAAGAGCAGCTTCTCAGTACTATCCAGGTATAGTACGCTCTTCAGCTCAGCATAGATTGAGCGAGTTCTTGAATTTTTGCTTGCTGCTTTCTTTTTTGGCACAGGGTCTTACCATGTGCTCAAGCTAGCTTCGAACTCAAAATCCTCCTGCCTCTCAGAGAGGACTTGAGTTCAGTTCCTAATACCCTCATAAACAAACAACTACCTGTAACTCCAGTTCCAGAGGATCCAATACCCTCTTCTGAGCTCTGTGGGCACCCACCTACTTATACACATAAAGTAATAAAATAAATTTAAAGACCCTACCTCAAAACAACACAGGATATGGTTTATGGTGGTTCACACCTATAATCTCGTCATCACTTTAGGAGGTGGACGGATGCAGAGGGTCAAGGGTTCAAGACCAGATTTGACCACATGAGACCCTATTCTCAAAAATAGTATTAAAAGGCTAGGTGTGGTGGTACACGCCTTTAATCTCAGGACTTGTGAGGCAGAAGCAAGTGGATTTCTGTGAGTTAGAGGACAGCCTAGTCTACATAGTGAGTTACAGGACAGCCAAGACTATGTAAAGAGGGATGGAGAGATGGCTCAGCGGTTAAGAGCACTGACTGCTCTTCCGTAGGTCCTGAGTTTAAATCCCAGCAACCACATGGTGGCTCACAACCATCCCTAATGAGATCTGATGCCCTCTTCTGGTGTTTCTGAGACAGTTACAGTGTACTTATGTATAATAATAAATGAATCTTTAGACAAGGAAAAAAAAAAGACTATGTAAAGAGACCTTGTCTCAAAAGATAAATGTGATGATGATGATGGTGGTGGTGATGGTGGGCACAGAAACAAACAACATTAATCCTAGTACTCAGGAGCCAGAGGAGCACCCTTATGCATTTAAACCATCCTGATCTACACAGCAAGATCCAAGCAAGGCAGGACTACATAATGACACCCAGTTTCAAAAAAAAAAAATATATTAAATAAAGTTGGAAAGAACATAGGGGAAAAAAAAAGACAACAGTTTAATCCTCAAGAACTTTAAAAATCAGCACAAAAACTAATACATGTAGGTTTGGTTTGTTTGTTTATTGAGACAGGGTCTCTCTCTACATAGCTTTGACTGTCTGGGAACTCGCTAAGTAGACCAGGCTCGCTTCAGACTCTCAGACATCCACCTGCCTGTGCCAACCAAGCACTGAGATTAAAGGTGGGAGCCACGGGCTGGAGAGATGGCTCAGTGGGTAAGAGCACCCGACTGCTCTTCCGAAGGTCCAGAGTTCTAATCCCAGCAACCACATGGTGGCTCACAACCATCCGTAACGAGATCTGGCGCCCTCTTCTGGAGTGTCTGAAGACAGCTACAGTGTAGTTACATGTAATAAATAAATAAATCTTTAAAAAAAAAAAAAAAAAAAAAGGTGGGAGCCACAATCCATAGCTCCCTGTAGGTATTTTACCATCAACAAAAACTTTATACAACCCATGACTCAAAGGAAAATTCTGCAAACTGAAGAGGTGCAAGAACCTACAGAAACCTCAGAAACCTGGTGACTCTGGGATAAGACAAATTCAAACCCAGCCCAAGCTACAATAATGAGACTGTCTCAAAAAAAAAAAAAAAAAGATTTGTTCTGAGAGAACAAGGAAACAAAACTGGAACGGAGTTTTGGCACTGCCCTTCCTTAGAAAGAGCCTTTTCCTACAGCTCTGCTTCCCTAAACCCAGTACATAAGGTGCTAGCGACAAAGGCTCAGTATAGTTTTAAAAGTAAAGGTGAGGGATATGCAGGCAAGTTAGCAAGGGTCTGTTACTACATGCAGCTGGTTAGCTCAGCTGCAAGGGGGAACAATGAGGAAGAAGCAGGCCGAGAGAGACCACACAGTGCAAGAAAGGAGAGAAAATGACACAGAGATTTCCCCATACAACCTCAGCTCTCCTAGTGCTGAGGTCAAACACAGGGCATTTAAAGATAGCTAGACCATGTGCTCTTAGCATTTACACCCAGCCCAACAGAACCAATGGGAAAGGAGTTCCCCAAGTACCACTTTCCTCACTCTTTAAGCTGGTTCCACTAAATTACATTAATTTTGGTTTTATGAGACGAGGTCTTATTTTGTAACCCAGGCTGGCCTCAAACTAGCAACAATACAGCCTCAGCCTGAGTGCTGGGGTTACGGGTGTGAGCCACCACACCTGATTAAGAAGACCAAAAACATCCAAGGAAACTAGTTTCACAGACTCTATCCACATTGGTCACAAGATTTTAAAAAACTCATTGACTGGTATAGTAAATACTTGAACTACTCAATACATTAAACATTTTGCTTCAACTTGTCCAACACATATGATGAGAATAAATTCTCTTTGACATTTGCAAGAAGGAAAGTAAGGAGGTTTGAACAGATAGGTCAGTGGTTAAAGTGCTTGTCATACAAATAAGAAAACCAAAGTTCAAATTCCCACATAAATGCCAGGTGAGTATGGACGTCTGCCCTGGCTACGTGGCAAAGTTGATTCCAGGCACACCTACATGAAACTCTCAGTGGAAAAAACTAAAACAAGTTGGTGTGGCGGCACATACCTCTAGTCTCTGAACTTGGAGGGTAGAGGTAGGTGGATCTCTGTGAATCTGAGGCCAACATGGCTTACAAAATGAGTAGCTAGGGCATCAGGAAAGGGAAAGGTGGAGAGGGACCCTGTCTCAAAAAACTTTTTTTCCTTTAAAGAAAGAAAGAAGAAAAAGCTTTTTTTTTTTCTTTTACTGACAAGAGTTTGATATGTACACTTACAAGGAATATAAATGAAAACAGGAGCTAAGGAAGAGTCTTAGAAACAATCCTGGAGTCCAACTAAAGGAAAGAAACTGGGAGTTAAATTCCTACACTAACACACAGACACAGGTAGGCAGACTCATGGGTCCCTAAACTGCCGGCCAGTGCCTTGAAAGAAATGCTCTGATCCTGTTCTAAGGGGGCAGTGTTTTATTTGATCGAGAGCTAAATGCGCTTCTATAGTCACAATTCTCATGTACTAAGCAAGAAGACAGAAACGGATCCTACAGTATGAGTTCCTAAAGTCTGAAGGAGGAGAGAGTAGGAGAGAAGAATAAGGAGTCAGAAAAAAAAAAAAATTCCAAAATCTATACTAGCTCTACCAAGTATTCCTGAACCTGGATGGAATGCTGACTCTCAATCATGACAGAATTACATACTAAGGATTAACAGGAAAACAAAACCAAGTTTTATAAAGGAACAGGACATGGAATTGCCAAAAGGTAGTCGAATTCTGACCACCACCAGGAGGGTCTGGGGCTGACAAAACACCTCTCTTCTGCCATTGCAACTTGGGGGACTAGAATATGAGGGTTTGGGGAAACTCAAGTAGGTATGATCCACAACACTAACAACCATCGGGGAGAACTTGAAAGACACCCCTCCAGCGCAATCAGAATTCTCCTACGGACCCTGCATGTTCTCTTCAACTTTGCCACCGACTCCTGCTCTCTTCCCGGCAAGGCTTCCTACTCTATACCGCGGCTCTGGCTCCCATTGTAGGCCACACTTGCATTGCACAGATAGCGGGAGCTTTGGCCCCCGAGGCCTGCCCGGAACCCTCTCCCGGCCCCAGCTGATGAGCCCCACCTCCCGGACCCCCTGGACACCACAACGGAGCCACTGGCCCTCCAGCTCCTACCAAAATCAGCGCCTCCATCTTGCCCGCAGCTGCTGCCGACGTGGAGTCGCACAAGCGACGTCACCGCTGATTGGCCCTGAGTCTTCGCTAGGTCCCGCCCCAAAGAGGCAACATTGGGTGAAGATGTGCCAGCCTTCGCGTCTTGACCAGTCAGCGTAGTCACTCGCTTCACGGAAGCCAACTGTCCAGCCAGAAGAGGCAGCTGTTAGATTGTCACCCGGAATTTTCAATGAAAGGCCAAAACCTCAGCACTGAAGGGGCGGGAGGATCATTGAGGGCGGTGTTGTTTCCATGGGGAACGGAGGAAGCGATTGTTACTTTGCTATTGGTAGAAGGAAGCCACGTGATTCTGTCAGCCTCCAATTCGCACTCGCTATAGGGGGTGCTATGTGTAGAAGCCCTACCGGAATCCAGATTCCCAGCGCCACCATTAGGTCCTGTGGGATAGCCACAGCTGTAGTGTCCTTGGGTCATTTCAACAACCTCGGAAAGTTCACCAAGGTAGCTACAAGCAGCCAAGCGTTAACTACACAAACCAAGGTCTCGAGAAGTATATCCCAGGATATACACGTGTCACATGCACACATACCCAATAAATATATTTTTTAAAGATTTATTTATTTCATTTATATGAGCACACCGTAGCTGTCTTCAGACACACCAGAAGAGGGCATCGGATCTCATTACAGCTGGTTGTGAGACACCATGTGGTTGCTGGCAATTGAACCCAGGACCTCTGGAAGAGAAAGCACCCAATGTTCTTAAACGCTGAGCAATCTCTCCAGCACCCCCCCCCCTCAATATTTTTAATGTAATTTACTTAAAAAAAAAAAAAAGTATGGGGACTGGAGATATGGCTCGGTAGTTAAGAGCTCATATTTGCTGGGCGGTGGTGGCGCACACCTTTAATCCCAGCACTTGGGAGGTAGAGACAAGCAGATTTCTGAGTTCGAGGCCAGCCTGGTCTACAAAGTGAGTTCCAGGACAGCCAGGGCTATTCAGAGAAGCCCTGTCTCGAAAAAACAAAAACAAAAAAAAGGCACATACTCTTCGTGTGGAAGACCTGAGTTCAGTTGACAGCTCCTATGCCCCAGTCGCTCAGCTTCAGGGAATCTGCTGCCCACTGCCCACTTTCTGTCTGGGAGTTGAGTACAGGAGACCTGCACTTTGATGGACAACGTTTTCCCACTTTGGTTCAATTTGAAATAGGATATCAAGGCATTGGAGATTAGAGCGAATGGAAAGAAAGCGATCAGCTTCTGACCCCCAGAACAGTAAGAAAGAGTTACAAGGCCAGAGATCATCAGCCTTTGGCCTCCATCTAATGCTGTGTCCGACCTCAGTACCTGACCCTACCAGGGCTGGCCCCCCTGCACCTCTCCGTGATCTCTGCATCAGTTCCTACCTCCAGGTTCCTGCCCTGCCTGAGTTCCTGTCCTAACTTCCTTCAATGATGAACAGCCATAGGGAAGTGTAAGCCAAATAAACTCTTTTCTCCCTAACTTACTTTTTGGCCATAGTGCTTCATCGCAGCAATAGAAACCCTAAAGTCAGTATATCTGTGCACCCTTTACATGCCTGGTACCTGTGGAGGCCAGAAAATTATATCAGATCCCATTGAACTGGAGTTGCAATGGGATTGTGAGCTGCTATTTGGGTTCTGGGAATCAAACCCGGGTACTCTGGAAGAGCAACCATAGTTGTTAAAGGATGAATCATCTCTCCTGTCCCAGTGGCGTTGTTCTTGCTTTGGCAGATTAATGATAATAATAACATTTTCTGCCCATTTATTATGTGCTAAGCATAATGCTCAACCATTCAATTATTTATTGTTTAATATATCTGGGGGGGTTGTTTGTTATAGTTGGATTTTTGTTTTTAATATTTTTATTTCAGAGTTCCATGCAATGTACTTTGATCACATTCAGAGCCTCCAATTCCTCTCCTCAATTCCTCCTAGATCTACCTTTGTACACCTCAACTTCATGTCTTTTTTTTTTTTTTTTTTTTTTTTTTTTGATAGGGTCTCATTTTGTAACCCTGACTGGCCTAGAGCTTGAACTCACAAAGATTTTCCTGCCTCTGCCTCTAGGTTGCAGAGATTAAAAGTGTGCACCACCATGTCCAGTTCTTTTGTTGTGGTTTTGGTTTGGGTTTTTTGAGACAGGATCTCTTTCTAGCTCTAGCTGTCTTGGAACTGACTCTGTAAACCAGGCTGTTCTTGAACTCACATAGATCTATCTGCCTTTGCCTCCCGAGTGCTGGAATTAAAGCCACCACTCTCCAACTTTGTTTTTGTTTTTTAATAAGCCACTAACTTCCGTTCATGCCGTTCATATATTTCTGGATATAGGATCCTCTTTTGGAGCATAGTGTTGTTTTTTTGAGACAAAGTTTCACTCTAGCTGAAACAGGCTCAAACTTCCCATAATCCTCCTACCTCAGTTTCCCGAGTGCCCGGGTTACAGGTGTGAGCCAACAAGCCTGATTTGTTGACACATTTTTCTAAGAATCTCATAGAGTTTGATGATGATGACTACTACTATTATTATTATTTATTATTATTATTTGGCCAGACTGTCCTGCACCTCTTCTAGTTCTATTTGAAAGGCTAAAACAGGAAGATCACTTGAATCCAGGAGTTTAAGAGTAGTCTGAGCCGGGGCAGTGGTGGCACACGACTTTAATCCCAGCACTTGGGAGGCAAAGGCAGGCAGATTTCTGAGTTCGAGGCCAGCCTGGTCTACAGAGTGAGTTCCAGGACAGCCAGGACTACACAGAGAAACCCTGTTTCGGAAAAAAAAAAAAAAAAAAAAAAAAAGAGTAGTCTGGACAATAGAGTAGGACCCTCCTTCTTGAGCAAAAGAGAGACAGGTAGTTTTCACTATAGCTTAACTTAACTTGGTAATATGCTTGCCCACCATTCACAAAGCCCTGTGTTTCAGCCTCGTGGAACCAGATACCTCTAATCTTAGCACACTGGAGGTGGATACGAGAGGGTCAGAAGTTCAAGTTAGTCCTCAGGCACACAATGAGTATGAGGCCAGCCTGAGGCACATGAGACCTTGCCTCATAGGGAAAAAAAAAAAAAATACAAGGCTGGACATGGCGCCCATATCTGTAATCTCAGCACTTGGGAGGCAGAGTCAGAAAGATCAGGTGCTGAAGGCCAGCTTTAGCTATGTAACAAGTTTCACACCAGTCTGGGCTAACTGAAACCCTTTAGAACAATGGACCTCAGCTTTCCTAATGCTTGCTGGGATTACAGGTATGTGTCATCAACCTCTGGCAAGGGGATTTTTCTTTTAAATGCTAAAAAATCATTCTCAAGGTAAAAAGAAAAAGAAAAGAATAAAAGAAAAAAACCCCCAACAACAAAAAAGGAAAGTACTTTTTTTTTTTTTAAAGTTTGAAGTAGATGATCATTACATCCATTTTTCAGATGAGAAATAGAACCCAGAGAAGCTGTTAGTTGGCAGCATACATCTGAGGTCTGAAGACCTTGTCCTAAAACCATTTTCTTGACCTCTAAGGAAACATAGCCCTCTAATCCCTGATGCCTTCGAAGCTGAAGAAGGAGAATAAGGAGTTAAGACTGTCTGAGAAACTTTGTGAGCACTCCCATGCCCTGACATTTGTTTGTTTGTTTATGGTGTGTGTGTGTGTGTGTGTGTGTGTGTGTGTGTGTGTGTGTGTGTACATTTCTCAGGGAAGAATAACATGACTCTATCTTTTATGTTTGTTTCTTTGTTTGAGACACAGAGTCTCTAGCAGCATAGGATGACCTTGACTTTGCTGTATGATAGAGACTGCATTTGAACTTCTGATCCTCTTGCCGGAGCTTCCTGAGTAAGATGATAGCCATCTGCCAACCACACACCACAGCATACTTCCCTCATTTTTTAAAAAAAATTACTGTCTGCTGGGTGCACACCTTTAACTCTAGCACTTAGGAGGCAGAGGTGGATGGATCTCTGTGAGTTCAAGACCAGCCTGGTTTACATATTGAGTTCCCAGACAGCCAGAGCCATAAAATAGGATTTGTCAAGAAAGGAAGAAAGAGAGAGAGAGAGAGAGAGAGAGAGAGAGAGAGAGAGAGAGAGAGAGAGAGAAGGAAAGGAAAGGAAAGGAAAGGAAAGGAAAGGAAAGGAAAGGAAAGGAAAGGAAAGGAAAGGAAAGGAAAGGAAAAAGGAAAAAGGAAAAAGGAAAAAGGAAAAAGGAAAAAGGAAAAAGGAAAGAGGAAACAAAGAAACAGAAAAAAAGAAAGGGGGCACAGCAAAGTGGCTCAGTAAGTAAAGGTGCTTATGGCACAAGCCTTGTTACCTGAGTTTACCTCCAGAACTCACAGAAAGAAGAGAAATGACTCCAAAAGTTTGCGGCCCCCCCCCCCTCTCTCACACACACACATGCCTCCATGGAGAAAATGTCTCACTTTCTAGCACAGACTGTCCTGGAATTTGCTATGTAAACCAAGTTGGCCTTGAACTCACAGAGATCCACCTGCCTCTGCCTCTGCCTCTGCCTCCTGAATGTTGAGATTAAAGATGTATACCACCATGTCTAGCCACAAGAATAATTTTTAGATTTTGGGGGTTTTTTGTTTTGTTTTGTTTTGTTTTTTCAAGACAGGGTTTCTCTGTGTAGCCCTGTCTGTCCTGGAACTCACTCTGTAGACCAAGCTGGCCTCGAACTCAGAAATCCACCTGCCTCTGCTTCCCGAGTTCTGAGATTAAAGGCGTGTGCCACCACCGCCAGGCTCCCATTCACATATTTTTATGTATGTTATATCATTTAGTCCTCAGTCTTCCTGCTTTTAGGTCAGCATACTATGTAGTTCAGGCTAGCCTCAAAATCAAGGCAATTCTCTGCTTCAATGTTCCAAATGTTGGGATTATAGGCATGAGCTGCCATGGTTGGTTTATCCACATTAAAAAACAAAATCTGCCAGGTGTGGTGGTGCACGTCTTTAATCCCAGCACATGTGTGTGTGTGTGTGTGTGTGTGTGTGTGAGAATGGTTAAATGCTATACTATAGTTATTTATTGCAAATAATTGAACACTCTTAAGAAAAAAATATACTGGGTGTGGTGGCACAAGTCTGTGATCCCAGCTCTCCCAGGAAGTGGAGGCAGGAGGATCAGGAGTTCCAAGTCAGTCATCCTGTGATACATAGTGAGTTTGAGGCCAGCCTGGGTTACATGAGATGCTGTTTCAAAAAGTGCATGCTTTTTGAGATTGTAATATAATTACATCATTTCCCTTTCCCTTTCCTGTCTTCAAACTATTCTATACACACACACACCCCCCCAGTTCCCTTTAATTTTTTTTTTTCAAGACAGGGTTTCTCTGTGTAGCCCTGGCTGTCCTGGAACTCACTCTGTAGACCAGGCTGGCCTCAAACTCAGAAATCTGCCTGCCTCTGCCTGCCAAGTGCTGAGATTAAAGGCATGCGACACCACTGCCCAGCCCCTTTAAAGATTTTAGCATCTTTTTTATTAACTGTTATTATATACATATATGTTTCTAAATATAACCTGCTCAATCTATATAATGTTACTTGTAAGCATGTTTTCAGGGTTATTGACCATTTGGTATTAGACAACCAGGTGGTGTGCTCTTCCATGGGGAAAACTATTTCTCCTGATTCCAGCATTTCTTAGTAGCTGTAGTTCATTGTGTAGGGACACAAAAATGTTTAAAATGCATTTTTACAGGACTGCAGAGATGGATCAGCAGGTAAGAGTACTCACTGCTTGTACAAAGAACTTGGGTTCACTTTCTAGCACCTACATGCTACATACATACACTTAGCTACACACACAAGCATGTAAAACAAAACAAATATTTTTAAAATAGTTTTGGATTTAGGAGAGATGGTTCAACAGTTAAGAGAACTTGTTCTTTCAGAGAATCTGGGTTCTATTCCCAGATGGTTCACAATTGTCTGTGACTACAGTTCCAGGATGCACATGACACCCAGACATACATGGGAACAAAATAATCACACATGTATAATAAACAAATAAGCAAATCTAATATAAATATTTAGTGATCATTTTAAAGTGTTCACTTCAGCCGGGCGGTGGTGGCGCACGCCTTTAATCCCAGCACTTGGGAGGCAGAGGCAGGCAGATTTCTGAGTTCGAGGCCAGCCTGGTCTACAAAGTGAGTTCCAGGACAGCCAGGGCTATACAGAGAAACCCTGTCTCGAAAAACCAAAAAAAAAAAAAAAAAAAAAAAAAAAAGTGTTCACTTCAGTAGTTGTTGATATTTGCGGTGTTGTGTAACCATTACTATCTATTTCCAAAATGCTTTCATCATTTCCAAAGAAAATCAGTTGTTCCCTGAGTCTCCCTCCAGTAAGCACCCCCAGCCATCAAACTGTTTCCTCTATAAATGTAAAGAAAATAAACAGGGCTGGAGAGATGGCTCAGCAGTTAAGAGCACTGACTGCTCTTCTGAAGGTCCTGAGTTCAAATCCCAGCAACCACATGGTGGCTCACAACCATCCCTAATGAGATATGACCCTCTTCTGGTATGTCTGAAGACAGCTACAGTGTACTTAGATATAATAATAAATAAATCTTTAAGAAAATAAAAGAAGCCGGGCGTGGTGGCGCACGCCTTTAATCCCAGCACTCGGGAGGCAAAGGCAGGTGGATTTCTGAGTTCGAGGCCAGCCTGGTCTATAAAGTGAGTTCCAGGACAGCCAGGGCTATACAGAGAAACCCTGTCGCGAAAAACCAAAAGAAAGAAAGAAAGAAACAAACAAACAAAGAAAGAAAGAAAGAAACAAAGAAAGAAACAAAGAAAGAACTTCTTTTACACTTTGTGTGCGTGTGCCTGTGTGTGAATATACATGCGACAGAGCAAGTGTATGAAGTGTATATGGTAAGAGTCGGCTCTCTTTAACGTGTGGGCCCCAGGGATCAAACTACGATATCAAACTTGGTGGCAAGCACCTTTAGCCCGCTGAGCCATCTCACCAATCTGGCCCTCCCACACCATCCTCTGCTTTCTTTCTTTTTTTTTTTTTAAAGATTTATTTATTTATTATTATAAGTAAGTACACTGTAGCTGTCTTCAGACACACCAGAAAAGGGCATCAGATCTCATTACGGATGGTTGTGAGCCACCATGTCGGTGCTGGGATTTGAACTCTGGACATTCAGAAGAACAGTCGGGTGTTCTTACCCACTGAGCCATCTCACCAGCCCCATCCTCTGCTTTCTAGACAGGGTATCTAGCCCAGGCTGGCCTTAAACTGTGTACTAGTTTGCTTTCCATTGCTGTGATCAAACACCTATCAAATATAACCTGAGGAGGAAAGGGTTTATTTGGGTTACATGTCTGAGCTCACAGACCATTGAGAGATACTAAGACAAAAACTCAAGGGAGGAATCTGGAAGCAGGATCTGAAACAGAGACCGTGGAGGTCTGTTGCTTACTGGTTTGCTCAGCCTGGTCTTTATACAACCCAGAACCACTCGCCCTACGGTAGTATCCATAATGGATTGTGTCCTTGCACATCAATTATTGTTTTTTTGTTTTGTTTTGTTTTTGTTTTTGTTTTTGTTTTGTTTGTTTGTTTTTCGAGACAGGGTTTCTCTGTGTAGCCCTGGCTGTCCTGGCACTCACTTTGTAGACCAGGCTGGCCTCGAACTCAGAAATCCGCCTGCCTCTGCCTCCCGAGTGCTGGGATTAAAGGCGTGCACCACCACGCCCGGCTTGTGTTATTACACTTTTAATGGTTGTGAATAGTACCACTATGAACATTCATGTCACAAATATTTGCTTGTGCTCAAGTAAAAACAGTACGATGGTGGAGTGTTTACCTGTCACGTGTAGGTTCCTAGTCTTGATTTCCAGAACTCTAAGAAAAAACTTTGTTTGAGAACACAGTTTTAATAAATTTGGGTATATACGTAAAGGTAGTGATTCTGTATTCACTCTTGAGGGTCAGTCAAACTATTTGCTTATTGCTTGTACTATTTATTTGTTTAGTTTTTGAAATACTCATCTATGCATTTGTGTATGTGTGTGTTTGTGTGCCTTAGTGTACGTCTATGCACTGTGTGCATTCAGGAGCCTACAGAGGTTGTTGGATCCTCTGGAAATGAAATTACCAACAGTTGTGAGTAGCCATGTGGGTGGCTAAACTAAACTCAGGTTCTCTACAAGAGTCATAAGTGCTTTTAATCACTAAGCTATCTCTCCAGCTCCAATATGTATGTATGTGTGTGTGTGTGTGTGTGTGTGTGTGTGTGTGTGTATGTTTGTATAGAGTGCCACAGACCCGGCCTAGGCCCTGTCTCTGTTTGTCACTCATTCGCCGACTCCTTCGCCCACCTGCAACCAGAGACCCGTTCCACGCAGATAGGAGACCCAAAAAAGGGGTTAGTCTGCGGCAATAGAGTATACTGGGCTGTCCTAGAACTGACTCTATAGCTCAGGTTGGCTTTTGAATTTGTGATCTTCTTAGGTGGAAGGTCTCAAAAGAAGCTGTAAGAGGTCTCTCAATTTTTCTACATCTTCACACACACTTAGTCACTGAGGTTGTTTGTTTTTGTATTTTGTACAATTTTCATGCGGATAAAGTGGTGTCTCATTGTGGTTTGATTTGCATTTCCCACATGACTAATGCTTTAACATCTTTTCTGGATTCTTGTTGTCCACTTGAATATCTTCTGGAAGAATAATCTATACAAGTCCTTAGCTCATCAAGTTGTCTTTTTCTTGTTGAGTTATAAGAATTGGAGTGGCCAGGCGGTGGTGGCACATGCATTTGATCCCAGCACTTGGGAGGCAGGCCGATTTCTGAGTTCGAGGCCAGCCTGGTCTACAGATTGAGTTCCAGGACAGCCAGGGCTATACAGAGAAACCCTGTCTCGAAAAACTAAAAAAAAAAAAAAAAAAAAGAATTGGAGTGAGCTGAGTGGTCACCCTTACTGGGGGGTGGAGGAGGACCTGGATAGTCAATTAAAAGTAAGAGTATATAATAAGGGCTGGTGAGATGGCTCAGTGGGTAAGAGCACCCGACTGCTCTTCCAAAGGTCCGGAGTTCAAATCCCAGCAACCACATGGTGGCTCACAACCATCTGTAACAAGATCTGACTTCCTCTTCTGGAATGTCTGAAGACAGCTACAGTGTACTTACATATAATAAATAAATAAATCTTAAAAAAAAAAAAGAAGTTAAAAAAAAAAGAGTATATAATACTCTTGAAGAGGACTCCAGTGAGTTTGATTCCAAGCACTTATATCCGTGGCTTACAACTGCCTCAAACTCAACTATAGTTTCAGGGGATGCAACACTTCTGGCCTCTGCAGACACTTTCACTCAACTGTGTAGACACACACACACACCACATACATACATAAACATATGTGCACAGACACACTCACACTATACACATATACCACACACACACACATCCCACATACATACATACATACATACATACATACACACACACACACCTTTTTTAAAGTTTGTTTTGAAATAGGATCTCACTTTGTAGCTCTGGCTGGCCTGAATTTGCGTGCGCCACCACGCCCGGCTGGAGTGGTTGTTTTTGTTTTGTTCTGTTTTGTGTTTTTTTGTTTGTTTGTTTGTTTTGTTTTGTTTTTTTGGTTTTTTGAGACAGGGTTTCTCTGTGTAGTCCTGGCTGTCCTGGAACTCACTTTGTAGACCAGGCTGGCCTCAAACTCAGAAATCCACCTGTCTCTGCCTCCCAAGTGCTGGGATTAAAGGCTTGCGCCACCACTGCCCGGCCTGTTTTGTGTTTTGAGACAGAGTTTCTTTGTGTAGCTTTGGCTGTCTTGGAATTCACTCTATAGACCAGACTGGCCTTGAACTCACAGAGATTTATCTGCCTCTGCTTCCCAAGTGCTGGTATTAAAGTGTGCACCATCACCGCTTGGGTCACGACAACAGTTTTTAAGGTGGCGAATGTGGCATTCATATGCAGAAAGGATTGCAAGAGACGTGGAATACAGGCCATAGTTCTTCAGTTCACAATAAGAATAATGCAGTCAGAAGACATACAATAAAAACAATATTGTCAGAAAATGCGCCCAGAGCACAGTGCACTGTGGGTGAAGCTGGAAAAGCAAATGGTGCTAGATTAGGTCAGCTGTTAGTGGAAACGGCAAGTGATCTGATGTGGTTCCAGGAAAGCATAATTCTGTCAATGTAGCTCTAGCAACCTAATCACTTCGAGTGAAATAGCTTCAGCCTAAATGCAACCAAGCTCTAACACAGTCAATTACAGTAACATGGCCGAAGGGGATATAAACAGAAGCAATTACATTAACTCGGCCAGAGCTGAAACCCAATCAACTGAATTGTGCCTTGTCTTCATAGAAAGGGGAGTCACTGTCTTCAAAGAATCCACACCACCATGATCTATTTTTCCAGTGATGTTTTGAGAAAAAAGTTCTCTGCTTGGCCAACATAAGTGAATGTCTGATATCTTTACTAAGGTAACAGATGCAGGCCTATTACTCATGAAAATTATAGCCAGTTCTTCTTGTTCACTAAACAACCCTTTCTAATTATTCTGAAGTTGGCCTTCTGAAGTAGCCAACTATTAGAATTAAACAATAGAATTGTCCAAGGTACTATGAGTTTTATGTAGAAACATGTAAATCAACCATATAGCTTATATGCCATGCTCTTTTAAGTTAGGTCAGGATAAGTGAATTCTTTCAAGATAAATTAATTGACCAAAATTGGACTAAAATTGAATTTCTAAGCATTCAAGTCAAGCTTAATTTTTTTAATAGAGAAAAACAAATCTGTCACATTTCAGTCCAACCTAAAAGGGTAGAAGAGGTTTATTTTTCTGTGCTTTCAGAGAGAGTGAGAATTTTTTTTCCTGGTTTTGAACTAAAGACTCAGAAAGAGGGCTGGTGAGATGGCTCAGTGGGTAAGAGCACCCGACTGCTCTTCTGAAGGTCCAGAGTTCAAATCCCAGCAACCACATGGTGGCTCACAACCATCCGCAACGAGATCTGGTGCCCTCTTCTGGAATGTCTGACGACAGCTACAGTGTACTTACATATAATAATAAATAAATAAATCTTTAAAAAATAAAATCTTAAAAAAAAAAAGACTCAGAAAGATAATTCATAATGTCTAGTCTATACAGATCACCTGGATTGGGCTCTGCATACTCAAACTCCACGGTTGCTTGTTCCCTCTCTCTAGAGATAGCTATCATGGGTTGATCCCAATCCCAGGCAGCCATGGCAGAATAAGAAGCAGCACTTTGGTCACCAACGCCAATGGAGTGGACAGTTCTAGCTACTGACCTGGAGGTGGGCACACACCTTGTACAACTGGTAAGGAAATCTGAAACTTGGGCTCTAGAAAAGCATTGCTGGCCGGGCGTGGTGGCGCACGCCTTTAATCCCAGCACTCGGGAGGCAGAGGCAGGCGGATTTCTGAGTTCGAGGCCAGCCTGGTCTACAAAGTGAGTTCCAGGACAGCCAGGGCTACACAGAGAAACCCCCTGTCTCGAAAAACCAAAAAAAAAAAAAAAAAAAAAAAAAAAAGAAAGCATTGCTGGCAAGGAAGTTGGCTTTGAGAAGGTGAAGGTGGTACAGTTAGCATCTTTCTTCCTTTCTTCTAAAATATATATATTTCTGGCAGCAGTTTCCAGAACAGAGTAAGCCATTGAGCCATTTTTTTTTTTTTTTCTGAGACAGGGTTTCTCTGTGTAGCCCTGGCTGTCCTGGAACTCACTCTGTAGACCAGGCTGACCTTGAACTCAGAAATCCACCTGCCTCTGTCTCCCAAGTGCTGGGATTAAAGGCATGTGCCACCACTGCCCAGCCAGACTGAACCATCTTATTAGCCCCAAGGTAGCATGTAGCATCTTTCTGAACTAATGACTTCTTACATTTCCTCTGAGGTATAGTTGTTGTCTCTTTAACACAGAGCTATAATAAAACTCAAGCCAGGCGTGGTGACACATGCCTTTAATCCCAGCACTTGGGAGACAAAGGCAGGTGGATTTCTGAGTTCGAGGCCAGCCTGGTCTACAAAGTGAGTTCCAGGACAGCCAAGGCTACACAGAGAAACCCTGTCTTGAAAAACCAAAAAGGAAATAAATAAATAAATAAATCTCAAGACCAACACACACACACACACACACACACACACACACACACACACACAAAAGATTCCTCAGGTGCCTTTCCCTGTTAAGCCATCTTAGTGGCTTCGCAACCTCTTTTTAAAGGCAAATTTATAGGGGCTGAAGAGATCACTCAGCAGCTAGTGTGCAGACTGCTCTTGCAAAAGACCCTAGTTTGAAAGCTGGACATCCCTAGTTTGAAATCCCGGCCTTCAGGAAGCAGAGGAAGGGAGATCTCTGAGTTCAAGGGCAGCTAGGGCTACAGAGCAAGTTCAAGGACAGCCAGGGCTACACAGAGAAACTCTGTCTCAAAACAGAAAACAAACAAACAAACAAACAAACAAACCCTTAAAACCCTAATTGGATTTCCAGAATCATCTTCAAGTTGCTCAGAAACCACTTTGTAACTCCAGCTCCAGAATATTCGACATCTCTGGCATCTATGGACACTAGCACACACCTGAACATACCCACACAAAGGCCTACACACACACACACACACAACTAAAAATAATAAAAATAAGCCTTTAAAAATAAAGATTACATATCAAATCACTGAATTTAACATAGTGGAGTGTGTGTGTGTGTGTAAGAGAGAGAGGGAGAGAGAGAGAGAGAAAGACAGAGAGAGAGAGAGAGAGAGAGAACACTCAGCCTAGGCTTGTACCCATTCTGTAGTCAAAAAGACAAATGAATATATATGCCTAGTGTGAAATAGCCAGAAAATGTGTTATGGAAGTATAGCTTGACTTTACATAGACCTTGGAGAGTAGATCAGGGGACCAAAATTACTAGACTTTCAGTAGTAAACACTGTACATTGCTTCATCTGATCCCACACATCCTCTGATGGAAGCTTAGTGCTCCCCATTTATCAAGAAGAAACTGAAACTTGGGGAAGTTAAATAATTTGTCCAGGTTCACACTGCTGGGAGTTAAGCTGAGGCTCAAACCCAGATTTTTCATCTATTCAGACTGGTAGAAAAGCCAAGGAGGGCATTCTGGGTTAGATAAGGTGCAGGGGCAATGGTTGGAGGTTGGGATGCAGGAGGCATCTGAAAGGAATAAGTAAAGAGCTTGGCACCCACCCTTCCAATCTGAGGGTGGGATGTCCTAGGCAGTTCTACCCCTTGTGGAGGATTGCAACTGTGGGGTAGGGCAGTAGTTCTGGGGTTCCTAGAAGGTGACTGAAGCCCATAAGACTGGCACTGTGCCCACTCTGTGGCTAGCAGGAACTCCTCCCAACTGTGTTGGTATGGGAGAGCCATGGCCTGGGGCTAGTTCCTGGAAGTCTAGCTGCCAACACTTCATCTGGGTTCCTTGAAGAATCAGGCTGCCTCCAGGCTTCAGCTATCTCAAATATTTCTTTACCAGTGTGGCCTCCAGACAGGGAGTCCTGATGCCCCAAAAGGTTATGGCTTCCTGATACCTAAGCATTCATTTCCTAATAGATTGCAATAAACTATTTTGTTTATTTTTATTAATTAACTTAATTAATGTAAGGAGGCAAGACAGCAAAAGCATGAGGCCATTAGACACATTGCATCTATGGTCAGGAAGCAGAGATGAATATTTTATTTCATTAATATTTTTATTTAATTTGAGGTACTGTTGATCAAACTTACAACTTTGTACATGCTAGGCAAAAGCTCTGCTACAGAGCTACACACTTAGCCTTAGACTGATTTAATTTAGACTAATTACTTTAACCTACTAAAGAATATTTTTTGTTTTGTTTTTGTTTTGTTTTTTTGAGACAGGGTTTCTCTGTGTAGCCCTGGCTGTCCTGGAACTCACTTTGTAGACCAGGCTGGCCTCGAACTGAGAAATCCGCCTGCTTCTGCCTCCCGAGTGCTGGGATCAAAGGCATGCGCCACCACGCCCGGCTAAAGACTATTTTAATAATAATATTCCCATCGTTTTCAGGTAAGGAAGTAAGGCTCAGAAAGAGTATGTTACCCAGGGCCACAGAGCTAAAAAATAAACTCTAATAAACGCCACGACTGAAACACAGGGAATAAGATTCAATATCTAGGAGAAAAGCAAGAAGCTGGAGGGGTCCGATTCAAGATTTGGTCCTCCTCAACTGGGCGTGGTAACTGAAGCCAGCAATCCTAGCACTGAGTAAACTGAGGCAGGAACAGCACTGAGAGTTCAAGACCAGCCTGGGCCACAAAGTGAGTTCCACGTCAAGGCTACAATGTAAGACAATGTGGTTTTTTTGGTGTTTTGATTTTTTTGTTTTTGTTTTTATTTTTATTTTTGTAAGGAAGAGGGAAAAAGAAAAAAACAAAGAAGAAGAAAAGTTAATTCTTGTTGTATTAGGTGCTAGGACACCTATTTCTCCTAGGTCTAGTTGAAGTTAAGCTCTAAAGGCTTTTGTTTTGTTTTGTTTTGTTTTGTTTTGTTTTGTTTTGTTTTGTTTTGTTTTGTTTTGTTTTGTTTCTGGAATTTTCTAACTCTAGACTCTGCCTCCCAAGTGCTGGGATTAAAGGCGTGTGCCACCACTACCGGGCAAGACTCAACTCTTAAACTCAAGTCCAGGGAATCTCTTAAACTTAAACTCCAAGGAAACTGACTCAAGTCGCTGGGAAGCCTCCTGCTGTTTTAGCCTTAGCGTGTAGCATCTCTTCCCCTTCAGAGTCAGTCCTCCGAGAATTCTTATTTGAGGATAGGGACCTCTTCTCAAAATTGGGAAAATCCTATCCACATAAACTGGAACACAAGGAAAATAGCCGATGACTCTGGAGACCTGACTCCACTATCTAGCAAAGTTTTTACTTTATACTACCCCTACTCCCGACTTCATCAGGGGAGCGAGCGAGCGTGAGTATTCCTGGGTCCCAGGCGTCCTTCACCACCACCCCCATCCGGGGCAACCGCCCTGCTCTGCTGCTTTGGATAACACCCAGCCCTCCCCCTATCCCCCCTGTGGCTGCCTCCCCCTTCCGTCTGTTGAGAGAGGAAGCCAGGGGGTGGCGGGTGCAATGCTGTGGGGCACTGATAAAAGGCCAGTACTATCCCCGCCCTCTGGGGCCACTGCGGTCACACCAGTAGGCAATCCAGCAAGGCAGCCAGTTCCCTGTGGGACCCATGGCCCTCCCCTGGTTCCACCTCTAGCCACCCCGCCCTGCTCACCCTTCTCGGGAAGCTGGTTGCATAACCCAGTGGGGTGTTTGGCAACATTGCTTGTGGCTTGACCTGATGCTGCTGGTGGTGTGCACATACGTAGTGGAGGTGGGTTGGACTGGGGTGACAGGTTAACTATTTAGGGGTTGGGTGAGCAGCAAAAGTGGAAAATGTTAATGTAAAAAACTACGTGGCCGCCGTTCTATCTGTAGTCTGTCTCTGCTACCTTTGTTGAGGTTGAAGAATTGTGGAGACAGGAAAATCTTAGTCATTGTCACTTGGCCAAGTCTATGCAATCCACTCAGGTGGCACTCCCCTAACACCCTGCGAGATTGTAAGTCAAGCCAAAGAAGCATTGTTGTAGGGCATTGACTGTGGACACAGGGATCTCTGGCAGAAGGGGGCTAAAGTGAATCAATCCCCTTCTCCCTGGGGTAACTTGGAGGCAGGGCACAGCCCAGAGACCACAGGACAGAGCTCTGCCTTGGGAGGGGTTGAGGTGAAGTGGGCTGTAATGCCTCTGGGGAGGTGGGCAACTTACTTAGCTCATTATACCTGGCCACATCCCAACAAATAGGGAGTAAAGGATTTCAAATACTTCTAGAAGTGTCTGCAGGGGAGAATATACCCTCTCTAGTTTGATTCTCAGAAGCCTTACTCTCCAGCCCCTGTTAAATTGTACAGTACTCTTATCCCAGATCCTAGGACCTAGGAAAATATTTGCTGCTAGGTGACATTCCCCAGCCCCTGGGGTGTTTAGGCTTATCACCTACTTGTCACCTCATGCCCACTCTAGAAACATCTGTACTTTATGCTTCAGTATATCCACACCTTTGCCAGAATACTCTTCTTTTTTTTCTCCACAGCCCAGGCCCACTGGAAAGCCTTGCTTGGATTTCACCAAAGTAGGATTAATTTCTTTCATTGCACACTGCTTCACATAGACTTTTTGTGTTGGTTTTTTTTTTCTTTTCTTTTTTTTTTTTTTTTTTGAGGCAAGGTCTTCCTATGTATGTATGTATGTATGTATGTATGTATGTATGTATGTATGAGGCTGTCCTGGAATTTACTGTATAGATCAGGCAGGACTGGAGTAGTGATTCTTTTGTCTTTGTTTCATGAATGCTTTTTTTTTTTTTTTTTCACTTGCTTAAACACACATTTTATTTTATTTTATTTTATTTTATTTTTTTTAATTGGGTAGCTTTTTTCTTTTTTAAATAGTGTTTCACTATATGTCACATGCTGTCTTGGAATTTACTATGTAGCCCAGGTTGGCCTTTAAAAAAAAAAAAAAAAAGGTGCGGGGCAGTGGTGGCACACGCCTTTGATCCCAGCACTTGGGAGGCAGAGGCAGGCAGATTTCTGAGTTCGAGGCCAGCCTGATCTACAGAGTGAGTTCCAGGACAACCAGGACTATACAGAGAAACCCTGTCTCGGACAAAAAAAAAAAAAAAAAAAAAGTCTGTCTTCCTGCCTCAGCCTCCCAAGAACTGGATTTTTAGGCATGTGTTTTCATGTCCACTGGCTATAGATCTGAGTGGGTGTGAAAACATGGACTGTCTTAGTCATATTTGTGTTTCTGGAGTAGAAAATAAATATTTTTAAATGAATAAAGGCTAAGGTCTATGTTGTATATATATATATATCTGAAATGCCATAACCCTGTTCATGAATTATCTATAATCTGATATTATACAAACAACTGCATGTGTGACTGTTACTATCTCTTATCTCCTATGAGGACCCCAATAAGTATGCAAGGGCATGTATGTGACCTAGATTCAGACTCACACTAGGCCCCAAGCCCACATCCAGCACACAGTAAAGTCATTGGATTGCCTCCTGTCCCTGTCCCGCATAAACCATACAGGTGTGTGTGATCAGGTTGGAATGGGAAGTACTCAGCCTTAGGTCTAGCTGAGTGTGGGAAATCTCAGAGATGTTAGCTTGATGGGAGGTTCCTTGTGGTATCAACACACTTAGTCATTACTTGCTTGACTATGTTGCCAGGTTGTGGAGGATAGTGGGGAGAATTAGAGTGGACAAAGAGTGGTCAACTGTTTGTGATTGAACAGTTGGAGGACTCCCAGCAGCTGTTGTTCATGCTTCAGGCCAGAATAGTCCCACTATTCTAACAGAAAGCACAATCCTATCCAAAGGGTTGGCAGAATGACACCTCTACCTTGGGGTAGGACTCACGTGCTTTTCTGCCTATCTTATTAGTTTGTTTTTCAGAGACAGGGTCCCATGCACCTCAGGACGGCCTCAAACTCACCACATAGCCAATGTTGACCTTGAACTCACCTTTCCTCTAGCTCTTGAATACAGGGGTTCTAGGTCTTTTGCCAAATGCCCAGCTTTGCTTCTAGTCTAAAAGTGTTTCCAAATTAACTTGAATATCAGTGAGAAAAACAATAGAGAAAAAGTGGTGTAAGCCGTATCAATCAGAACCAAAGTTAGATAGACCAAAAAGACATGTTCCTCTGGTCTGAAAGTTACTGAAGCAGACACAGTGAGCACTCCTATAATTCCAGCACAGGGAAAGCAGAAGGATGAGAGACTTCTGGGAGAGCACAGATTGTCTGATACAGAGCTGTTGTGTACTTGGAGATGAATCTGATGTACATATGTAGCCTGGCCTGCAAGAAAGAAAGATCCCTTTTAGGGAGACTAATTATCAACTAACAGGACAGTCTCCCACCGAAGGACCCTCACCCCATACACACTGGCAATAAATAAATAAATAAATAAATAAGTAGAACAAAAAAGAATCCTTTGTCCTAGAGCATCTGAGGCAGGGGTTGGCGGGGTAACACATTAAAGGATACCTCTAAGCAGCTAGCAGCCTCTCATCCCCAAAATAGTTCCCCTAGAGCCCAGGCTTTCTAGAAGTGAAGGTTGTTGCCCTAAGCAAATTGGACTCAGATACCTGGTTCTTACTGCCTGTTGCCTTTTGCCTTGTTATGACTTAGTTTCCCTGTCTGTCTCTTACCTGAAAGAAAGAGGAGGCTGCGGGTCATGTTTATTTAAGCTTAGGGGGTCTCTTGTGAGTGGACCATCGTCTGTGAAGTCAGCCCGAACGAACAGGAAATGAACTGTCCTGGACCAGCTGGAGAGGGTCGGGAGCCTGTGAGTCCCGGGTGCCCCCGCTGCCACAGAGAGGCGGGGGCGGGGTGCAGCAGAAACCACACCGGGCTCAAGTTTCCTCTCTTGGCCAGAAGGGGCAGGAGAAGAGGGCCGCGGGGAAAGGGAAGGGTTGGAGGAAGCACTGGTAACTCCGACCGAGGGCTTCGGAGAGACCGCCGGTGCACTCGCTTCTACCGGGGCCAACCAGTGCTCCGCGTCCAGCCATGGCCCGGGGGCGGGGCTCGGCCCTCAGTAGTGCTCAGAGGCAGCGCTCAGCGCCCAGGAGGTGTCAGCTCTGACCCAGCCTCTCAGGGACACTACCCGCAGCCTCATCTCTCTTCTCGCCGGGCTTGGAATCCGCCACAGGTGCCTGGGACGCCTCAGTGGGCTCTGGGGAGGTCAGGCTGGGCAGGTGGAGAAGGTACAGGGAGGAATACCTAAGTTTCTGTCTGAATGTTTCTAAGACATCTTCCTAGACTGTTCCTGGTTTAGGAAACTGATACATTAGGAGCAATACTACTTGGAGATACTTTTAGATGACTTCCTGGCTGTTCTAGGACCTTTGGGGGTGGCTGGGGTGGGAGGTTGTAGGTGGGGGCCACACAATGCTTTACTAAATAGCACCCTGGAGGAGCAGGGGAGTGAACAGGAGGAACCCTTCAACTGGCCTGCTGACTGGGGGAGCTAGTAGGCTCCAGTACTACGGTGCCACCTTGTACCCTTCCCCATGGTATTCTGTAGCCATGACCATCTGAGATTTGGGGGAAGCAAAGGGACCGTAAATATCGGATGTCTGAACTTCTGAAAAGCCTTGTTACAGCAAGGTGGGGTAGTTGGCTGAGTTGTCCCCCATTGCCTCTCCTCCTGTACAGTCCTAAGCTGGACCTGAAAAGAGGAGGGCATTCAATCTCAGTGTAGATGCTTCTATGGAAACTCTTGGCTGCTAGTAGCAGGAGGTTGAGATGCTGTGGGAGAAAAAGAGAGCCACCAGATCTGCGGACTGCAGCCTCTACTTATTGCTTCCAATGAGCCAGAGTTCTAGGGATAGAGTCACAGGAGAGCAGAAATTCATTCCCTTTTCCTTGTTTCCAAGCATCATGTTGAATATATATATATATATATATATATATATATATATATATATATATTCCCAGGGGACTAAGCCTTCGTGGCTCAAATCGTCCCTCTTCGTTCTATTGGCTTCTTCTTTATTTCGCCTCTGCGTGCCTCTCCCTTTTGAGAAATTCTCCCTAATCTTTGTAACGAGGTTGCTTACCTGCTAATTTACACACCAAGTTTTACTCATATCTCTCTAATCCTTCCTTTGTCTGTGTTGACACCAAGAGAGGTGGGGTAACCTAATAAGACTCAATACAGTACCCTGAAGCAAGCTCCCTGTCAAAGAAGTTCAAAGTCTTGGGCTAGCAGTGGAGGCCAAAATGTCTTCTTCTCCTACCTCTCCAAATGATCCTGTATCCCTAGAAAGTTTTGTAACCTGTGAAGTCTTTGGGATAGTGAGAAGATATTTGGAAGATTCTAAGGATGTAGCTTGGTGGTAGAGTGTTGGCATGGTGGTAGAGTGTTCAAGGCTCTGGGTTGGTTTGGAAGGAGGGAAGGAGAGTAGGCAGGTAGGACCACCAGGGTGAAAAGGAAGAATGGAAGTTTCTGCAGTTGGCTCAAGTTCTACCAGATCTACAGTGTGGAGGATCAAAGGGAATAACCACCCCAGTAGATTCGGTGGTTTTATGACCTGAAGAAGCAGGCTAAACTGTAAAACAAGAGCAGTGTTTGCTAAAGAGCCCCTGGAAAACTAGCTCACATTCCTGTCTCTTTTCACTACCCTCTCTGGTATTCTTTCTGTCTGGCTTCTAGTCTGTTCTACTGGCTGCAAGCTTGCTGGTCCTCTGAAAGGCAACCTCCCAAGATCCAAAGGGCCTGTGCCTGGTACAAGCCAATGGTCTGGTAGTTTCCTTTATGAACCTCTGCTCAGCCTCCAGCCTCTTCCTGCCCCCTCTACACTCTTTTTTTTTTTTTTTTTTTTTTTTTTTTTTATCTCAGGAAGAAGAAGACTTAACTTCAGGTCTTCATAGGAAAGGGCTGATAGCTAGGTACCACTTGGAGTCTAGCTTTGCCTGGGTTTGCAGCTAGATGAAGAGTATAGACCACTTGCTATTCCCCTTTCTGGCTTTATGTTCTTTCTTGCAAATTCATCTAGATGTGTGTTTCTTGAGGCGAGTCTGGCCTCCCCTCTATGTCTAGGGCATTGTTGTTCTTAGGGGCCTGCACATGAATACAGCTCAGTAGGCCCAAGGCCTTCAGGCATGTTTTCCATACACCCCAGGTAAATGTGGCTCTCTGACTGGATGCAGCTTGTTCCTTCTACAGTTGTGAGGTTCTCTACTCCTCCATTTAGCTGGAAACTGTGATGCAATTTGTCCAAGACCATACATCTTGAAAGCTGGAGAATCTTGCCTACTAGGGCAAGATCTTTGTATAGTACCTCAGATTCAGATCCAGGAAGACAGGTGAGACAAAGAGAGGTAGACTGGGTGAAGAACTTTGACACAACAGTATAGTTCCTGCCTACCCGAAAACTCCTTCTTCATTCACTATGCCTTTGGGCAATTTCCGCCAGAACCTGGGTGGGGAGGGTGGAGTTCCGGTGTTGAAATGGCATCCTGGACAGACATAAACACCCCACCCATTCTACCCGTCGGTCAAAGGCCTGTGCCTATATCAACTCCCATTTCTGGGGATGGCATTATAGCAAGAGGGTGGAGGCAGGACCTTAGGCAGATCAGTTGTTAAAAGGACACTTGGTAGTGGCTATACATTTTGTGATAGGTCCAAGAGGAGACTCCATAATGGATAGCAGGAGGAGCTATCCTTGTGATGGGTAATATAAAGTCACACAATTTGAGGTCATACAGCCCTATCCTCTGGTCTTCTGTAAGGTGTTTCTTTTATTTATATGATGTGTAGTGTGGATGTGAATGTATGTGCATGCTGTACTGTCTGGCCCTGAGATATCAGGAGAACCTTGCCAAGTCTACTTGAAATCTATTTGGACACAAAGAAAACAGATTTAGATAGAGATGGTATCAGGGAATATGGAGGCAGGATGAGGAGAGAGATGAACCAAGAGGAGATAATGAAAACCACGGTAAGAGTTTGCAAATGACCACGCTGTAAGGGATTCCCCCAGTTCAAGTTGGCTTGTCTAACCTTCTGGCTTTACTATTAGGAGAACTAACCAGGTACAGTGAGGTGTCTTACCCAACACCTCACTGCTGCTTTGTAGCAGAGCTGAAAGCTAGAACCCAGATTAAAAAGAGGGACAGAAGGATTGGCAGCACTTGAGAGCCCAAAGTGATATTGTCCAGAAGAGAAAAGGGCTGAGACACTATGGGAACTCGCTGAGGTAAATTGCCTGTAGTGGCGTGGGTTGTGGATAGTCAGCACTTTGGGAACCAAAGGAGTTTAGAATGCAGCAATGGATGTGATCAGGTTCCAACCATCCATCTATTCAGTATCTGCCTGTAGGATCTGCCTTTACAGGGTCTTTGTGAAGCCCAGCCTGATATGCTATGCTTTTAAAATGCTAGCAAAAGTCTTGACCAGTGCTTGCTTAAATCTTTGTTGAGTGTTGACCTTGGAAGAGAAAGGAGCCCTGGTTATGCTGGGTGGGACATGACCAAATGACCTTGCTGGGACAAAGGGTAAAGGTCCAGTGTCTCCTGGAGCCCATTCCTCCTCTGCCTCTGCTGCCTGCAGCTGATAAACCCCTTATCTGGCCCAGGCAGGGGAGCCTAAGTAAGGATGGGAGGAGAGGGAAGGGTTGCTATCACCAGCAGGCTTGGGCCCTATCTCAGAGAAGGGGAGGGGCTGTCTGACTAACACTTCCCATAACACACTCCTTGAGGATCTCTAAGCACTCACTTCTTGGGAAGAAAGGGCTGAAATACTAGGTGTGGTGGTACATGCCTTTAATTCCAGCACTTGGGAGGCAGAAACAGTCAGATCTCTGTGAGCTAGAAGCCAGCCTGGTCTACATAGCAAGTTCTAGGACATAGCCAGGGACACATAGCGAGACCTTGTTTTAAAAAACAACAATGAAAGGCTTAGACCCTAAACTGAGGATGCAAGAGGAAGGCAAGGGTGACTCTTGATGTTTTCTTCCAGAATGGAAAATGAAATTTCAATCCCCAAACCCGAGAAAGGCTGAATTTTGTCTCTGGACAGGAATACCTTTTTTAGGGAGTAAGCGAAGGCAACTTGCTGAGAAAAAGTAAGGATACCTACTCTGTGTCCAGAGGACTGACTATGGTCAGATCAGGTGAGGTAGAGAGTACTCCACTGAAGAAAAGAACATTACAGTTCATAGGGTGGTTGATGGCACCTGCGAGCCACTGACAACGCTCCTTTCTCCTGGGAATTCTGCACGAGGACAGGATAAACCTCTGACTTGGTAGGCGCAACTCTAATACCTTTCTTTCTTCAACACAGGTTGCAGGAATCCTTTGTGCTTGTGGAGACCTGGGGCCATCAGCTGGCACAGTAGGATGCCCCCGTGTCCTCCTCAGCAGAACAGGAACAGGTTATCACAGCTGCCTGTTGGGGAGCTTGGAGAGATGGAACTGACTTGGCAAGAGATCATGTCCATTACTGAGCTGCAGGTGAGTAGGGGGTGGGCTCTTGCCTGGCCAGAAGCAGAGAGTAGGGGCGTAATGAGGAACACCAGGGGGAAGGGAAGATTCTGGCTGGGGTAGTAGGCTTCTGTCCAGCTGCTCTGCTTACACCTCTCTCTACCATTCTCTGCTCTACTCCTCTCTTTTATCTTCTCATCTGATCCGATTCTCTTCCAGCTCTGTCCATCTTCCCTCATTACCACTCCTTGCCCTTAGCAACAAACTCCTTTTCTCCAGGTAGCAGAGCCTTAGTTAAAGGGCCTCAGAAAGGGGAGATTGACTGTGCTGGGGTCCTCTCCTCCTGAATGTAGGACAAAGGGGTGTCTGTTAGTCTAACAATGGTGCCTTTGTCCTCAGCTAGGCTTGAGCAGGATAGCTCCGCTAAGTAAGTTGGGGGCCTTGTTTGTAATATGTGTTCTCCTCCTCACTGCACCTGGGACTGGACAGAGAGTTAACCCCCAGCTTGGGCTCTGTGCCCGATTCCACCTCAGGCACGGTGTCCTCAGGATCTGCCCTTAGACCCTCCTCCCACACACTGGCTCCCTCTGCTGGGCACCCAGGGAATGGCAAAGTCCTGAACTTGACCCTTTGACCCTAGGTAGCCACAGCCGAAAAGGGTTCTGAGAGTCCAGTAATGACCTTGTCTTCCTGAAGAAAATAACTGAACAGGAGCCATTTGGCTTGAGGAGGCTTTGTAACCAGTTCAATGTGAGGCTGTCTTCTGAGGTTTCAACAGTGACTTTTATTCCTGCTTAAACAGCCTTTTCCTCTTCACTACTTTTCCTTTTTTTCCCTCTGTCTCCCTCTTTTCCTTTTGATACAGGATTTCTCTCTCTCTCTCTCTTTTTCCAGAGATAGGGTTTCTCTGTATAGTCCTGGCTGTCTTGGAACTCACTCTGTAGACCAGGCTGGCCTCAAACTCAGAAATCCACCTGCCTCTGCCTCCTGAGTGCTGGGATTAAAGGCGTGCACCACCACACCGGACGATACAGGATTTCTTTGAGTAGTACTGGCTGTCCTGGAATTCACTCTGTAGACCAAGGATGGCTTTGAACTCAGAGATCTGACTGCCTCTGCATCCAGAGTACTGAGATTAAAGCTGTGCCACCATGCCCAGCTTCTTTCTTTCCTTTTCCCAGACAGAGTTTCTCTATATAGTCCTGGAGTTTACTTTATGGTGCAGGCTAGCCTAGAACTCAGAGATTGGCTTTGCCTCTTAGATGCTGGGATTAAAGGTGTTTACCACCACTGCCCAACATAGTCGATCTTCTTAATCCTCTTTTTTTCTTTGCAGGGTCTAAATGTTCCAAGTGAGCCATCTTTTGAGCCCCAAGCACCCACCCCATACCCTGGGCCACTGCCACCTCCAACATATTGCCCCTGTTCAATTCATCCAGATGCAGGCTTCTCCCTTCCCCCACCATCTTATGAGCTCCCAGCATCTACTCCCCATGTCCCAGAACTACCATACTCCTATGGTAATGTAGCTATACCAGTGTCAAAGCCACTTACCCTTTCAGGCCTGCTCAATGAGCCCCTCCCAGACCACTTAGCTCTCCTGGACATTGGGCTGCCAGTGGGGCAACCCAAGCCCCAAGAAGACCCAGAATCTGACTCAGGATTATCCCTCAACTACAGTGATGCAGAATCTCTTGAGCTAGAGGGTGTGGAGGCTGGCAGGCGGAGGAGTGAGTACGTGGACATGTACCCGGTGGAGTATCCTTACTCACTTATGCCCAATTCTTTGGCCCATCCCAACTATACTCTTCCGCCCACTGAGACACCCTTGGCCTTAGAGTCATCCTCCGGTCCAGTGCGGGCTAAGCCTGCTGTCCGTGGGGAGGCAGGGAGTCGGGACGAGCGGCGAGCCCTGGCCATGAAGATTCCTTTCCCTACGGACAAGATAGTTAACTTGCCGGTAGATGACTTTAATGAGTTGTTGGCACAGTATCCGCTTACAGAGAGCCAGCTGGCTCTAGTTCGGGACATCCGTCGACGCGGCAAGAACAAGGTGGCAGCCCAAAACTGTCGCAAGAGAAAACTGGAAACCATTGTGCAGCTGGAGCGAGAGCTGGAGCGACTGAGCAGTGAAAGGGAGCGGCTTCTCAGAGCCCGAGGGGAGGCTGACCGCACTCTGGAAGTCATGCGCCAACAGCTGGCAGAGCTGTACCATGATATTTTCCAGCATCTTCGGGATGAATCTGGCAACAGTTACTCACCAGAGGAATATGTACTGCAACAGGCTGCTGATGGGGCCATCTTTCTGGTACCCCGTGGGACCAAAATGGAGGCTACAGATTGAGCTGGCCTAGAGGGGGTGGACACTGGTGCTAGAGACTCCCTCATTCCCTTCTGATAAAGGCACTTCCCAATCCCACAAGGCTCAGAGTTCTCCAGACCAAAAGGCAGATGTAACCACATCACCTGGGAGTATTTGGTGAGGTCTGCCTGGAGGCCAGGTGAGTGTTGGCTTCTCAGGTCCCCACCTCCACCTCTTGTCCAAGCTTTGGTTCATAAAGAGCTGTGTGGAAATAGCTTTCCATTGTGTCTTCTTTGAGGGTTAGGAAGCCAAATTATCTCAGAAATCACTGTTTATTGAAGGAAAAAAAATCCTAAACTCACTTAGAGCACATACAAAATTTGGGCATCAGCAATGTTTTTTTGGTTTTTTGAGACAGGGTTTCTCTGTGTAGCCCTGGCTGTCCTGGCACTCACTTTGTAGATCAGGGTGGCCTCGAACTCAGTCCGCCTGCCTCTGCTTCCCGAGTGCTGGGATTAAAGGCATGCGCCACCACGCCCGGCTGGGCATCAGCAATGTGCCTTCAGTTCCTTGGTGACTCCCTACCCCACTCAGGTCCCCATTCCTAAATGCCAAGAGCTACCAAAGTTGGCTGTATCCTCTATGGAAGGTCTCTGGAGCATCCACCTGATATTTAGTATTCTCCTTCCTTCTCACTTTGCATCTGAGAGGCCAGATGCTCTGAGTTTGAATAGGCACTAAATTTGAAAGCATTTCATACCTACACCTTAGCAATGCTCCATATTCAGCTCTGCATTGCACCTAGTCTCAAGGAGCTCACCAACCCGAGGCTACAAACCAGCCCTTGTGCTTGGGGGACTATCAATTCTTTTTAGATGTACTTTTTGTCTCAAACCCTGTTTGAGACAGGGTTTCCTCTGTGTAGCCCTGTAACTTACTCTGTAGACCAGACTGGCCTTGAACTCAGAAATTCACCTGTCTCTGCCTCCCAAGTGCTGGGATTAAAGGCGTGCCCCACCACGACTGGCATTAGACAGGGTGGACCAAGTTAGCCTCCAACTCATACAAAATTCATTGCCAGTCTCCAAAGTGCTGGGATGAAAGGTATGTTGTGCCACAATCCAACCTTTCTCTATATTCACGCAGGAGCCTGGAGATCAGGTGTCTCCTTGAAGCTAACTGGCTACTGGAATACTCACCAAAACATTAACTCAAGCTGGCCATCTACTTGTATACTGGAAAATGACCTTATCATCCAATCTTCCTATCAAGTATTGGGATGTTGTGTGGCACACCCAACTCAAAAATCTACCTTACCAAGCTGGGCGGTGGTGGCACACACCTTTAATCCCAGCACCTGGGAGGCAGACAGGTGGATTTCTGTAGGCCGGCTTGGTCTACAAGAGTGAGTTCCAGGACAGCCAGGCCTAACCCTAACCCTGTAAAAGAACCAAATCTACCTTATCTTTCCTCTTACTTTGAAATATGTATAGGCAGGGAGATTCTAGGCCAGTCAAGATCACATAGTGAGACTATTTAAAAAAAAAAAAGAAGCTGGGTGAACACCTTAAATTTCAGCAAGGACAGGACCAGTCAGGTTAAACTGTGAAACCCTTTCTAAACCCAAGAAGGAAAAAAATGAGCAAAGATCTTTGTGTCCTTCATCACTTGGGTCTCAAAGTTTAGGCTATCAGTTTCTTTTAAAGATGGAGGCAGTAAAGAACAAGCTAGAGGTAAAATTCTCCAGGTGTAAACTATACAGACCTCACCCCTAACCCCAAGGAAATTAGATGCTTGGGTTTCCAAGTGCTGGGACTGGAGGCATTTGCCACCATGATTTTTTTTTGTTTTTTTTTGGTTTTTCGAGACAAGGTTTCTCTGTGTAGCCCTGGCTGTCCTGGCACTCACTTTGTAGACCAGGCTGGCCTCGAACTCAAAAATCCGCCTGCCTCTGCCTCCCAAGTGCTGGGATTAAAGGCCCGCGCCACCACGCCACCATGATTTTAATGTGGATTCCAACCCAATGTTGCTATATATGTCACAAAGGAAGACAAGAAACAGGAGTTAATTAAAAAAGTTTATTAAAAAAAAAAAACCAAAGTAAGCCATTCACAAAATTGAATGATTTTTAGCAGTACAGCTAAAACCCAACTGCATGGCAGTGAGTGCAGTACAGTGGCCCAGAATAAAGGCTGCTGTCTTAAGGATGTTCCTGTAAAGGAGAAGAGAGAGAATGATGCAGTTTTACATAGACAGTGGTGGCTCCATCTAGATTTCTCCTAACATCTCCTGGTTTCTATGTACATCTTACCGAAGTAGTCACAGAAACTCACCTTTTGGCCAACAACTTCTGCAGAATTTTTTAAACAAATTTTATGACAGCAGTTAAGCCTCATAGCAGATTCCTAGAAAAGCAAACAACATTTAGAACTAACCTTTTGTGAGGCCAATTCCCATCATTAAACTAGTCCCACCCCCTCCCATTAGCAACCCACCCATCCTCCCACCATTTTGGGGAAATGTTATCTAATATTACTTTGAGCCATTACTTTTAAGAAAATGGGTCAAAGGAAGGTTAAATAAAATTAAGAGGCCAAAACGTATTGTCACAAATAGAAATGCATCTACTTCCTTTAAGAAAGATTAATAGGGCATTAATTAAATTAAAACAATTCATCTCCAGAAAAACCAAGTGCAGCTTAACTGGACTAGTTTTGGCTCAATATAATTAAGAGAAATCCAACAGAAAATTGGACTTTACAACTATATGGATGTAAGTAAAATCTGTTCTTACCTAGCAGCATAGCAATAAACCTTTCCTTCTGGCTCTGCCTGCTAGTCCTAAGAGTCAGGTGTGCCTTACTCTCGTCTGCCTCCTTCCTTGCGATGGTCACTCAAACTTCACTCCCTCCTAGCTTTCATGGAGGTGCCGTGGCCTGCCCCTGGCTTATCTGTACTCCACATACCACAAGTGTCTACTCTCAGCTGTAGAGATTCTGAGCTGGAAGCCATTCGCGCTATACTTGCTAGCAGTTCCTAGTAGCTGAACATCTCCTGGATCTTTAAAGGCATTGTCCCGATTCCTGAGGTATCTGCAAACTCCCTTAATAGTTAAGGTTCCACCTGCTATTGCAAACTCAGCCAGTATCATGGAACTACCATCCATGCTTCCCCCACCCTCACCTCCCACTCCCCCCACCCCCCTCCACCAAAACTTCCAAGCAATATATATACACCCATGAGTTGGAATACATAGTCCTGTGGTAAACATTCATCTATGCTACCCAGTACAATGGCACTTAAAAGGGGCATCAAATGGGAAACTCTTAAGAACCTATGCACAAGTAACAATTGGAGAGTAATTGTTTTGAACTCATTTTCTATACAATTAACACTTGAGGACAGAAGTGTGAAGGAAAACTGCCGTTAATACAGAATTACACATAATCATGGTTAATTATATTTGTAATTTAAAATTCCAATGAACTAGAATCATCTAAAATTAAAAACAACAACAAAAAAAAAACCCAAAGCACACCCACTCACAACCCAGTTAAACTGCAGTTTTCCTTCACTACAGCCTATGGGTTAGGGCAATTAGAGTTCTTACTAATTATCAGTTTTTAAGATGCCCCAACAATGCTAATCTCTGGACTTATATAGGTGGCATTACCAGCAGTTGGCCTCTCTGCTGGCAGAGCTTTGAACTTGCACTGTGGTAACAAACAATGAGCATTTACCAGGGGCATTGGGTAGGGAAAGTCCAAATCTCTGCCAGTCCCAAATCCATACAGTTGTCATTCCATTCACGAGAATTAAATCGTTTATTGAGTACACATGATAATGGATACACAAGCTTCATTCCCAACTGTTATTTTATCTGATACCGTTATTCAATTTTGATATTGCATAGGGTGTGCCAACAACCATTTTATAACCAAATTGTGACCTTGCTTGGATGACCCTTTCAATGGTGAAACTCATTAAAAGTTACAACAGTAACTGGCAGTTTAACAACATCAAGGTTTTTGAAGACAATGGCTTCTCCACCCAAGCAACCATAAATAAATTCCAAATGGAACTTGGCACCACCCTGAAGGAATTCTAACTTCACACTGTTGGGGAAGTTTACCAAGATGGCTTCAGAATAGACTAACTTTACACAGCACATTAAAAAAAAAAAAAAAGACACATTTATTCAGCGTCATGATCAGACTATTACATTTAGCAATCAACAGCATGGGTGAAAAGGTCTACAGTAAAACCTTTTGTTGGAATGCTTTACACTTTCCACAGAACAGAAACTAAAATAACCTGTTATACAATTAGTCACAAATACAGTCCTGGAGTTTTTGCCCACACACATGAGTATTGTCTAAAACATGTCTTCTTTGTAGCAGCTAGGCCCTGCCACCACTGTGCTTGGCTGAGTTCACAAATCTGTTGTAACCTGTAGCTTCCCTGTCACTTCTCTGGCTCTCCTCTCCTGCTAAGCTTTGTTTCCTGTTGAACAATATGGAATAAAGTTGTTAATCTAAAACACATTAAGACTCAAGGCTACAATCCAATAGAGCAAGTTGTTTCCCACAAATTTTGCTGAACTGCATATTAACTTAATATCCACCATTTTACTGCAATTATAATGTTAACTATGTTGTACTGCTCAGCTACATTTGGGTTACTGGGTTCAATTATAACATCTAGCAAACACAGACAAAGGAGGCACTTACCTGGCTGTATGTAATTAGAACCTCCTGCCACTGCCATAGCTACTGCTGCTGCTGGAACCGCCATAGCCACCTGAAGAATTAAGACAATGTTTTAATACTTTGTGCCAATGTAGTATCAATGGTTCTGTGGAAATTGTTAATGATCTGTTAAAGTTCCTGGCCTGAATTAAAATGACCTAATAAGGATTATATGACCCTCATAGTTGATGTCCTTTGAAGGGAGATTTAACTATCAGTCTTCTGTCATAGATACTGTACCTTGGTTCCGTGGTTTAGCAAAGTACTGGCCTCCACCACCATAAGGGCCAGAGCTCCTGCCTCCAAAGTTTCCTCCCTTCATCGGCCCAAAATTGGAAGACTGATTGTTGTAATTGCCAAAATCATTGTAGCTTCCACCACCTCCAAAATTGCTTCCTAGAAAAGGAAAAGCCTCTATTGATGACTTTGAGGATTGACAAGCCAATAGTGCTTAGGGTCTGAATCAAAGATTATGATACTTATAGACCTTCTGTCAACTCCAAACTCCAAACCCTTCTGCTTCATTCTCTGAGTGAGGCATTCAGTTAATAATCCATCATTTAAAGAAAAATCAACCCAACTTAAGTTTCTCAGTGGCAAGTTAGAAAGAACTGAAGGCCTTTATGTATTCCAGGTCAATACATACATTTCTTGGATGTATCAACTAAATGCCTCAAGTCCCAACAGAGTTTAGACATTCAATCCAACTGTAGTGTGGATCTAACTATCTCACATTGAAGACACCACTAACCACTCGTCCACCTACTTATTTTGGGGGAGGCGGCCCCAGCTTAAAGCCAGGAGGAGGTAGCACAGCAGAGCAGGCCTACTGTAACGCACCATGCACTGCACCCACAATGCTTTAAGAGCTTTAATTTCCAACACGGGCATAAACTCTAGAAGTCTAATCTAGCTCCAAGCCAAGTACCTGCATCACTGGATACCTACCACTACCACCGCCAAAGCCGCCTCCGCCTCCTCCGTTGTTATAGCTGTCATAGCTGCCACTCCCGCCATAGCCACTGCCCTGGTTTCCATAACCCTGTCCACCACTTCCATAGCCTCTGCTTCCTCCAGAGTAACCAGGGCCGCCTCCTCCATAACCACCTACAAGAATACAAGTCTTCTCAATAAGACAAAAGTATTTAACAGGAAAAAATCTATGCAAGATAATAGCTAAAGGCTGCTCATAGCATGCACATTTATGGGACTGATTGAACTTTGTCATGCACTAAGTTTAGTTTCTACTAGCCTACTCTAAAGGTACAGGTTTCCAGAAACCATTACTTACAGACTCCTTAGGAAACTTACCATCATTGCCGAATCCATTATATCCATCCCCACTGCCACCATATCCACCACCACCACGGCTGCCACCAAAGCCACCTGGAAGAAACCAAAGCTTTAAACCAGGCTTTATACATGAATGCTTATCAAAATCTAATTCTGTACTAGAATTATATTTGGGTAAAATCCATAAATGCTGGAAACACAGGGCAGCAGTTAATTTTTAAAAGCTCTGAAACCAACAAGGAATCAAAAATAAACTATACACACCACGACCACTGAAGTTCCCTCCTCGACCAAAATTGTCATTGCCACCAAAACCGCCTCCACGACCACCACCAAAGTTTCCAGAACCACTGCGACCTTAAAAGAGATTTTTGGATCATTAGGCTAACCTGTAATAATTCACACTGGCCCCCACAATCTAACCAAAAATAAACGCACCTCTCTGGCTGGATGAAGCACTAGCCATCTCTTGCTTTGACAGAGCCTTTCTTACTTCACAGTTGTGGCCATTCACAGTATGGTATTTCTGAACTAAGAGAAAAAGGTAGATTCAGGACTGTAAAAAAAAAAAAAAAAAAACAAGAGGACTCCAGAGTCATTAAGGAACACGCAGTCCTCTGATACTTACTAACAATCTTATCCACAGAGTCATGGTCATCAAAGGTAACAAAAGCAAAGCCCCTCTTTTTCCCACTGCCTCTGTCAGTCATAATTTCTATCACTTCAATCTTCCCATACTGCTCAAAATAATCTCGTAGGTGATGTTCTTCAGTGTCTTCTTTAATACCACCAACAAAGATCTTTTTCACAGTTAAGTGGGCACCTGGTCGCTGAGAATCCTAAAAAGGAAAAACGACTTCAGTTATTTAGTAGCAGCAGTTTCTAAATGACTGGGAAGCTGTGGTGGCCCATACCTTTTTTATTTTCTTAATTTTTTGATTTTACGAGACAGGGTTTCCCTGTATATCCCTGGCTGTCCTGGAACTTACTCTGTAGACCAGGCTGGCCTTTAACTCAAAAATCCACCTGCCCCTGCCTCCCAAGTGCTGGGATTAAAGGCGTGGGCCACCACCTCCCGGCCCACGCCTTTAATTCCACTGGGGGGGGGGGGGTATCTCCCAATTGAGGACTGCCCCAATCATAGTCTCAGGTTAAAGAGAAAAACCTATTAAGAAAAACCACTCACTTCTCTAGAGACAGCTCTCTTAGGTTCCACAACTCTTCCATCCACCTTGTGTGGTCTTGCATTCATGGCAGCATCCACTTCTTCCACAGTGGCATATGTGACAAACCCAAAGCCCCTGGATCTCTTGGTGTTTGGATCTCTCATTACCTGTTTAGAGTTAATTCAATCAATACACTGCCTGATCTCAGAATCAAAAGCCATTCCTAGTCTGAGCATGGCAAACAGGAAACTTCAGACTGGGGGTGGAAATGTAAGCTCTTTATAGATCTTAAGAAAGCCCCAAAGATTTTTTTTTTTTACCATCCCATTAGTTAACTTCACAAAACAATCTCGATAAGAAGCAGCAAGTTTAAATCTGAAGAAATAAGCCAGCTTTTCCTTTTGTTTCTTTTAATCTTACCACACAGTCGGTTAGTGTTCCCCATTGCTCAAAATGGCTCCTCAGACTCTCGTCGGTTGTTTCGAAGCTCAGCCCTCCGATGAAGAGCTTCCGAAGCTGTTCTGGCTCCTTGGGAGACTAAAGTGAAGGAGGGAGGGGTGTTTAACGGAGGGGCCGGAACTTGGGCGAATGAATCAACACCCGCTACACTTTTTTATTGTTCTTTATTACTGCACGAGACCACGTGCTCCTTCCTGGGCTAGGAGGTGCTGTTGGGGACTCACTCGGGTTGCACGCAGCGCATGCGTCCTTACTTACTTCATACGCACGCGCAACAAAGGGCACAGGTTGGTCCGGTCCATCCCCATTAAGACTTAGTATCTCTTTAGCAAGCATTCGTTAGACCAGAATGTGGGAGGGGAAGAAAAGGCCACAATCCCCAGATCATTAGTCTATGAAGTTTGCCACAAGGAACAGTGCATGGACATTAATGGCTGTCGGATCGCAGCCTCATGGTGACTACGAGGACAAAATGGCGACCTGCATTTTTTTAAAGTAGGCCTCAGCACTTATCGATAAAACACCGAAAGCACGGGTGCGAGCAGCAAAACACGTCACATCCCGCTATATTCAGTAAGTGTGGAAGAAAGCGAAGCTGCAAAACGCGTCCAACTTACCTCGGACTTAGACATGACGGCAGAGTTACGAGAGCCTTCAGCGATGCTTCCTCCGCAGCGTCAAAGAGCAGAAAGGAATACGATAACGAACGTGCCCGCCAGCCTACCTTCTGCTCGCCCTTTTATCCCGCCTCCTCGCTCTCGGCATTGGTAGACTCCGCCCTTACTTGAGTCTTATTGGAGATTTGAAATTATTCCCTCCCACTATTGGCCGGTGAAGACGCCCTGCTAAGAAACGGCATCCGTTTGGGCGTTCTACTCAGACTCCGCCCCTTTGCGTCATAGATGCCCCAAGGGATCTTATCCTTAACCCCATTGATTGGCTAGCTAGCCAGTCACTTATATTTGAATGTGTTCACGTCTTTTAAATGCCTTTTATAACTTTTCCACACCCGAACATTACAAACTCACTTGTCAAAGGACCGCACGCTACAAAGTAGTTCACCGCGACTTTTCCCAGCCACTCCCTATAAGGCGCATGTGTAATAAAAATGGCGAGTTCACGCCGGCGCAGTACGAAGTTCCGCCTGCTGCCTGGAACACGTGAAATGGCGGGCGGGAAAGGGCTGTGAACCTAGGCGCCTGCGTAGTGGCGGGACCAGCGTCCAGTTTTGCGCAGGCGTTTTGGGCGGAGAAAAGGTCCAAGCCCAGGATTGGTTGCGCAGGCGCAGGGAAGGATCCGTTTTGGCGGGCGGTTGGCATTGCGCAGAAGGCGGCGGTAGCGGTGGCTTGTGGTGCCGCTTTATCACAGAGGAACCGTGCAGGCCTTAGCGTGAGTGATCACTTTAGATCCTGGGTAAGTGGTAGAGTCTCGTTTACCCGTACGAGATCTTGAACCCGCTCCCATTGCACCGGTTATTGTACGAAATGAATGGACCGCTGAACTGGGGGGTGGGGGGGACGACGACAGTGAAGGGGCCGCGACGGGTCGGGCCAGCCAATAGGACAACTGGGGCGGGATGTTTTATCCTTGCAGGTTCTGTGAAGCTGCCTTGCCGAAGCATTTGACTGGCGAGTCTATAGGCCAATTGGGTTTTCCTATAGCTGCCTACCGATCGGTCCTTGGGCCATCGGAATGTTGGGAGGCGGGTTTTTCTCGCCTGAGTTGCGTCTCTCCGAACCAATGAGCCCTAAGCGCGCGATAGGCCGGCCTTCCCCAAGAGGCAGAGGCTGGACTCCTGTGGGGAGCGCGGGAGTTGGCTGGTTAAATTCTTCGAACAAGCCAGAAGTCACTAGAAAGACAGGATTCCCCCGCCACCCCAATAAAGCTTACTCTTGCATTTGTGGGGGCGAATATTTTAACTTAAAATGACTCCTATAATTAAGGCATTCATTCTGTATATTACCTTAAGGAAAACATATGTTTTCTTGTGCCCCTTGAGTTAATCATTTTTCTTGTAGTTTTTGGTACGTTCCTCCCTTCATTTCAGACTTTGGAGAACGTGCCTTTAGTCTTTTAAAACTTTTTTTTTTTTTTTTTTTTTTTTTTTTTGGTTTTTCGAGACAGGGTTTCTCTGTGTAGCCCTGGCTGTCCTGGAACTCACTTTGTAGACCAGGCTGGCCTCGAACTCAGAAATCCGCCTGCCTCTGCCTCCCGAGTGCTGGGATTAAAGGCGTGCGCCACCACGCCCGGCTTTAAAACTTTTAAGAGGAGAATATTGAAATTTTAGAGTGAGATGACTTAAGTAAAGTACTTGTAATGAAAAGAATCCAAGAAAAATAGACTTAACCACTATCACCCGTTTCCAGGGACACTGTATTTGTACTTCTATCCCTATGAAAGTTTCTGAGAGTTACATGTCAAAAGTCAAAACGTGTTGCTTCTATGGAAACAGTGGGGCCGAGGCCTGTATGTTTGAGGGATAATTGTCATTAATGAAATAATGAAAACCTTAATAAAAATGGACACATTTGGGTTTTTTGTTTGTTTGTTTTGAGTCATCATGTACTTGTCACCACCATTCATGTTTCCAATTCTTTTATCTGAGTCTCTTCTCCAAAGAACATTTTTCTCCCCTAACATTCAAGATACTCTAAGCTCCTATTTTTGCTGTTCATTTGAGGATGTCTGGTTTGGGGTGAAAAAGCTGATTCATTTGGGAGGTATTTAGGGTGTTGGGGACAGAAGACTCCACCATATCTTGAGTTGTTATTCATTGTTTTTGATTCCATATATTTTTGTATTTTCTCTGCAATTTTGTTGGTGTTGATAATGCCCACACTTCTCAGAGGATCCAGACAAATGTATAATTTCCAATTATTATCTGTGTCTGTTGATTTATTTATAGTCTTTGAGGTAGAGGTAACTCACTGTGATAAGAAAATTCCAGCCTGGTGTAGTAGAGGTCATTGCCTTTAATCCTAGCAGGAAGATGGATATCTGTGAGTTTGAGGCCAGCCTCCTGGTCCATGTAGTGAGTTACTTGACAGCCAAAGCATAATCAGGCCCTGTCTCAAAAACGAAGAAAAGAAAGAAAAGAAGATAGTTTCATACTTTTTACAAAAGACTGATAATTTCAATTTAGTTTTCTGTTTTATGTCTCAGGCTGGCCTCACATGAAGAGATCTACCTGTTGGTGCTATCGTGCTTGACAAGTTTTTTTTTTTTTTTTCCCCTAGACAGGGTTTCTCTATATAGCTCTGGCTGTCCTGGAACTCACTTTGTAGACCAGGCTGGCCTAGGAACTCAGAAATCCACCTGCCCCTGCCTCCCAAGTGCTGGGATTAAAGGCGTGCACCACCACTGCCTGGCGCTTAACAGGTTTTAGTGATGTTTCTAATGAATAGAGATTTCCATAGTCACTGGCACTTTAAAAAGGACAAACATATTATACAACCATTAGTGGCTTATTTACACTAACAGTGCAACTTCAGTACTGAGCTCTAAAGTGATAGTGGACTCATGGCATCAACCTAGATATGGTTCAGAATATTTTTTTTTTCCTTCCAGACATGGTTTCTCTGTGTAGCCCTGCCTCTGTCTTGGAACTCATTCTGTAGACCATGCTAGTCTTGAACTCAGAGATCCGTAAGCTTCTTGTTCTCTCGAGTGCTGGGATTAAAGGTGTGAGCCACACTTGCTCAGTCTCTGTTTTCTTTCTTTTCAGTGTTTCAGGTTTTTTTTTTTCTCCAATATTTTATTAGGTATTTTCTTCATTTACATTTCAAATGCTATCCTGAAAGTCCCCCTCCCCAGTGTTTCAGTTTTAAAACAATACCAAAAATGTAAAAATGAATAATAAAGTCTTCATCTAAAAGGGCTAATACTAGAATTAATTATGTTCAGACATTTAGCAGTTAGCAAAGCATGGAGGAAATGACCACCCGCCACCACAAACACCACCACCTTGTCTTGGAGTAGTCTTAAATAAATGGACCATTAATCCTGTTTTTCCTCTGGTATAGATTAGTTTTTGGGTCTTGAGATTAAAAAGGGAAATTTTACCATTTCTTAGAGAGTTAACATAGGATTATGGCCAACCTGTATGCTTTGTGAGTTTCAGGTCAGCAGGGCCTACTACTCTGTCTTATAAATAAACAGGACTGATTACATCTTCAGTGTATGTGACTTGTTTAAAAAAAAAAAAAGAGGCAAGTAAGGGGCTGGGTGTGTAGCCCTGTTTTAGATGTTCAGATATAGGCCCATCCTGACATTCTTGGTTTGGGTTTTAAGACAATGTTTCTCTGTGTCCTTCAACTAGCTCTACAGGTTAGGCTGATCTCAAATCCATAGAGATTAATCCCTGCCTTTGCCTTCCAGGTGTTGGGATTAAAAGTCATGTGTTACCATGCCTGGTGTTGTCATTTTTTTTCGGAATATTTCAGATTCTGTCTCTCTCTCTCTCTCTCTCTCTTTTTTTTTGGGGGGGGGGCGGTTCAAGACAGGGTTTCTCTGTAGCCCTGGCTGTCCTGGAACTCACTTTTGCCTCTGCCTCCGGAGTGCTGGGACTAAAGGTGTGTGCCACCATGCCCGGTCAGATTCTGTCTCTTAATAGTTGTTTGTTTGTTTTAAGATTTATTTTATATATGTGAATACACTGTCATTGTCTTTGGACACACCAGAGGAGGTGTATTAGATCCCAATACAGATAGCTGTGAACCTCCATGTGGTTGCTGGGAATTGAACTCAGGACCTCTGGAAGAGGAGTCAGTGCCCTTAAGTGCTGAGCCATCTCTCTAGCTCTCTTTATAGTTTTTTTTTTTTTTTTTTTGTAAATGCTGTCTTTTTGTTTGTTTTTTTAAAACAAGGTCTCTGTTGTCCATGTTGTCTTGAACTCATTATGTAGCCCAGTTTGGTCTTGATTTGAAAGAATCCTCCTCCTGCCTCAGTCTCTCAAGGAATGAAGTTACAGGTATGACCCCACCATATCAGACTCTTTGAGCCTATCTGTCAATTTGATAAAATGTTTCACCAAACAAGCATATGAAGTACAGAGTTCTCTTCTGTAATGTATTCATTTTCTTAAAAATCAGGTCAATTTCAAGGTTGTACGTATGGTTGGTAGAATCGGTCTACCATGCCTGGAGTCCCTTATTAGGGAATAAACCTGGCATGGTGGTGCTGACCTGCAATCTCAGCAGTAGGGATGTAATGGGAAGAGGACCAGTCAAGTCCATCCTCAGCTATATAGCAAGTTGAAGGCCATTCCACACTCTTATGATACTCTGGCTCAAATCCACCCCTTCCCTCAACAGACACACAAAAGAGAGAAAATAGGACAGTTCCCATTGACCAAATTCATTGGTACTTACAGATCTACAGTCAGTTGGTTTTTTTTTTGTTTTTGTTTTTTTGGTTTTTCGAGACAGGGTTTCTCTGTATAGCCCTGGCTGTCCTGGAACTCACTATAGACAAGGCTGTCCTGGAACTCAGAAATTCGCCTGCCTCTGCCTCTGAGTGCTGCGATTAAAGGCATACACCACCACGCCCGGCCACTAATGTTTTTTTTTGGGGGGGGGGGGGGTTCAAGACAGGGTTTCTCTGTGTAGTCCTGGCTGTCCTGGAACTCACTTTGTAGACCAGGCTGGCCTCGAACTCAGAAATCCGCCTGCCTCTGCCTCCCGAGTGCTGGGATTAAAGGTGTGCGCCACCACGCCCGGCCACTAATGTTGTTTTAAAGGTCTGAAATAAGCACTCCTGGTTTAATGTGCTATGAAAACAAAACTTACTCTAGTCTAGTTAGCACATGCCTTTGATCCCAGCACTTGGGAGACAGAGGCAGGCAGATCTCTGAGTTTCAGGTTAGCCTGGTCTACATAGTGAGTTCCAGGACAGCCAGGGAGGTACAAGAGAAATCCTGTGTTGAAATATCGCCCCTCCCCCGAAGAAGAAGAAGGAGAAAAACTTACTGCTTATATGTTCTTTTTCAATGTGATAGTTAATAAGTGTGATAAGTATTTCTCTGTGGTAGGGACATTTTACTAATAATCACTGACATTTTGAGGCTATCACATTGAAAATTCTGGGATGCTAGTGAAGTGTTTAAGAGCACTGGCTCAATCCCTCAGGTTCAATCCCCAACACCTACATGTCAGTACACAACTGTAACTCCAGTCCCAGGGGATCCAAGAGCATCCAGCACCCGCATGGTGCACAGAATAGCCATACACATAAATAAATCTTTTTTAAAAATTCTAACAATATTTGCCTTTTCAAAACCTACAAGTGAAACTATGGTTTTAAACATTCAGCACTGCCGGGTGTGGTGGTGAACGCCTTTGATCCCAGCACTCAGAGGCAGAGGCAGGTGGATTTCTGAGTTTGAGGCCAGCCTGGTCTACAGAGTGAGTTCCAGGACAGCCAGGGCTATACAGAGAAATTCTGTCTCGAAAAAAAAAACCTTAAAAAAAAATGTTTAGTGCTTTGCTGGGCAGTGGTGGCACACTCCTTTAATCCCAGCACTTGGGAGGCAGAGGCAGGCAGATTTCTGAGTTCGAATCCAGCCTGGTCTATAGAGTGAGTTCCAGGACAGCCAGGGCTACACAAAGAAACCCTGTCTACAAAACAAATCAAAGTTTAGCACTTTGTGTTTAAGGTTAGAGGCCCATTCTTGAAACTAAACCTAAAGCGATTAGTAAATGAAAAAATAACACAATTTCATTTAGTTTGTCTAAAATTGTGGGCCTTTAATCACAGAGGCAAGAGGATCTCTGAGTTCAGTGCTAGCCTGGTCTATATCATGATTTCAAGGATAGCCAGGGCTATGTAGAGAGACCCTGTCTAAAAAACGAATAAGCTGGGTGGTGGTGGCGGCGCACGCCTTTAATCCCGGCACTTGGGAGGCAGAGGCAGGTGGATTTCTGAGTTTGAGGCCAGCCTAGTCTACAGAGTGAGTTCCAGGACAGCCAGGACTACACAGAGAAACCCTGTCTCGAAAAAACCAAATAAATAAATAAATAAAATAAAAAAAGAATAAAGCTATGTGTATGTGGGTGGTAAATAAGCAGAGTAGAGTTGGAAAGAAGAAACAACTGAAGTGATTTGTGAATGTTTATGAAAGGGATACTTAAAAGTGTTAGGGACTGATTGTGCTAAGCAATACTTGAGACAATACTTTAGAAAAGGGAAAGGTTTGTTTGGTATCCAGCCAACACAGGGTGAAGTTTTCTTTCCTTCTTTCTTTTTGGTTATACAGAGACAGGGTTTCTCTGTATAGCCCTGGCTGTCCTGGAACTCACTCTGTAGACCAGGCTGGCCTTGAACTCAGAAATCCGCCTGCCTCTGTCTCCCGAGTGCTGGGATCAAAGGCGTGCGCCACCACGCCCGGCAAAGTTTTCTGAGGAAAGCTAGTGACTTTGTTTATTGGTGCTGAGGATAGAACAGAAGGTCCTCCTCATGCTTGCTTATGACTTCTGTCATGAAACTACAGGATAGCCCTGGCTTCTGCTTTCTGATTTTGTTTGATTAAAGGCATTTACTGCTCTTGTAAAGGATCCGAGCTCAGTTTTTAGCACCCAGGTCAGATGACGCACAACAACCCATAACTCCAGCTTTAGGAACTCCAATACCATTGGCTTCCTTAGGTACCTGCATGTGCACATGCGCACAGATACATATAATTTAAAGAAGTTTTAAAAAGAACTTAGGTGATTTGGCGAAGAGTTGGCATGTATATAGTACAAGCTATGAGTTTGTTAGATTCTGTAAGGCACTTGAAGCCACATATTCATTTCTGATGACAACTTTACACTTGTGCTGGCAGAACACCCACAGTGACAACTGTGCCTATGTTTAGTCTGTCCAGGAGCTCCACCCGTTTGTGGAAAACCTACATAGTTCTTGTTAGATATGTAAATATTAGCCCTCTTAAGAGTTTGTCTTAGGTCTACAGGTTTATTTTGGACAAATTGTATCCTGTTTTTTTGTTTGTATTTTGAGACAATGTCTTACTGTGTAACCCTGTCTGGTCTGGCCTCTGCACCTGGCTGTATCTTGTACTTTTTAAAAATTTATTTACCGATTAATATGAGGGATGAAGGGTTTTATACAACAGGGCACACTACACTTGTGAGGAAGAAGCAGATGGATCTTTGAATTTGGAGCCAGGGAAGCCAACCTGGTCAACATAGTGAGTCCTTGTCTCAAAAAAAAAAAAAACAAAAAACAAAAAAAACCTTTAAGTTAGGCATAGAGGCATATACCTTTACTCCCAGCACTCAGGTAGAAAAGGGAAACAGAAATCTCTTTGAGTTTGATGCCAGCCTGGTCTATATAGTGTGTTTCAGGACAGCCAGAGCTATATAGTAAAACACTTTAAAAATCATGGGAAAAGGCTGGTGGATGGTGAGTTTTGGGTCATTTGGGCTACTTGGTGAGACACTGTCTCAAAACAAGAACAAAAACTAGTCAGGCTGGGCATGGTGTCACACACCTTTAGTCCTGGAATTTGAAAAACAGGCAATCAGATCTGTGAGTTCAAGGCCTGCCTGGCCTATATAGAGTCTCAAAAACAAACAAACAAACAAACCAAAACAAAACCAGGGGGAAAGTTTTAGACATTCTTTGGGTTATTTGAAACACAATTATTTTCTTTTATTGGGTGGTGGAGGCAGAACCCAGAGATTTGAACACGCTAAGTACATTCTCTGTGCTATATAGACACACCCCCCCCCATTATTGATCTTTAAAGGTTTATTTCCTGTGCTTATTAGCTTCTTGTAGCTTCTATAACAGCACACTGCAGAGGATTCTAGAGGCTGGAACTTTGCATTAGTCTTGAACTTCTTGTACATGATTTGGAAAGAGTGTGTTTCTTTTCTAGCTTCTGCTGGCTTATGGCATGAGATTCTTTTGCTGTTTCACATTCTGTTCTTTGCATGCTGGGAACTCTTTATCTTTTATAAAGATGCATATGATTGTACTTAAGGCCTGCTGGTGTGATTGAGGGTAAATTTCTTCTCATAACAACATAAGGTAATATTTACAAACTCATGGGATTAGGGTATGAATCTTTTCAGTGAGCCCTGGGGACTGCTAGCCAAATAAATTTCATCTAATAAAAAGAAAGATTGTTTTAAAAAATGGAAGGCAAATGAAAAATCTAAGACTCAGAAACTCGGATCTTTTTTCTAAAAAATTATAAACATTTTTTAGATTAATTTGGTATGTCAGTATTTTGCCTACATATATGTATATCATATGTGAATCTGGCGCCCACAGAGGTCAGAAAAGGGTATCAGATCCCCTGAGAAAGAAGTTAAGTGGTTGTTAGCCACTTAAGTCCTCTGTAACAGAAGTCAGCTCAATCGCTCTCTCTGTCTCTGTTTCTCTCTGTGTGTATGTCTTTGTCTCTGTCTCTCTCTCTGGTTATTGTTTTTTTCAGACAGTTTTTCTGTGTAGTCTTGCATGTCCTCGAACTCAGCTCTGTAGACTAGGCTGACCTCAAATTTAGAGAGATCTGCCTGCCTTTGCCTTATGAGTGCTGGGACTAAAGGCATGGACCACCACTGCCTGGATTGCAGCTGCCATTCTAAGAAGTCACTAAGCCATCTGTCCAGGCCACAAATGTGGTTTGTTTTATTTATTTTTGAGGCAGGAACTCTGTTATGTAGCTCTGGACATTCTAGAATTTGCTATATAAATGAAGCTGGCCTCCAACTCCCAGAAATCCATAAGTGCTGAAATTAAAAGGTTCATGTCACCATACCTGGCTGAATTTAATTTTGAAACTAGTCACTAAGTAGAAAGGCAGACCTTGAACTCATTCTCAAAGCATGCTTGCTTATTTATTTATTTATTATTCAAGACACTTTCTCTGTTAATCCTGGCTATCCTTGATCTTTTTTTGTAGACCAGGCTGGCCTTGAACTTTTTTTTTTTTTAAATGACAATAATTAAAACTACAAATCAAGCAGAGCCTGGTGCTGCATGCCTTTTAATTCCTACAGTTGGGAAGCAGGGACAGTGGGATATCTTAGCCTAGTCTATATACCCAGCTTCAACCCAACTAAAGTTATGTTAGTAAGACCCTTTCTCAATAATAATAATAATAATAATAATAATAATAATAATAACAGCAACAACAACAATAATAAATAATTTATTCTAACATTTGACCATTATAGTCCTGTCATTTTTGCCTAGAACTTGAGAGGCAAATACTTGATTGCTGGTTGATTTTTCAACTCCTTGGACTATTAATACAGACAGACAGACCTGTACTTAAATATATGCATAAACTCTTTTTAAAAAGTGTAGTGAGTTGGCCAGACCATTTTCTCCCTTCCTAGTGAATTTGGGAGCCATATTTTCTGAACTTTCCTTTCCAGTAATAAGTACTTCATCAGAATTAAGCACTGGCACATTTCTCTACCTTAAAATAGGTCATAGATGGAATAAAGATCTTCATGTGCAGTTTTAATTCACAGATTTTCTGAGTGTGTGTTGTATTATGTTTCATAGCTTATACACACATGAGATTGACAAGATGTACTTGAAAAGATTGCTTCAAGGTCAGTCATAACAAATAGTACTCCCATCTTCTCCATGGAGCCAAGCAAGCACGTTGAACTCAAGTACTCCCTGATTGTAATCTACATTCCTCAGAATACAGCAAATTTGCATCTGAGCCAACAGGTATAATTATGTTGGAATAAAATGCCCTGTACTAAAGAGGTCAGCTAACAAGCTGGGAAATCTTAACTCTGGTTTCTGAAGCAAATCCTTGAACTCAGTGTGCCTTGTTCTCATTCCTAAATCATTAAGACTCAGTTGTACAGAGCTGTGGAGGGTGATATACTGGTAATTTGCTCAGTATCTTTCAACAGTAAATTATGTCTAAAGATCTGATAAAACATAGTAAACCTCGTTTATTTGAGTAGTTGGAGACAGCAGAGATAAAATTACAGATAATTCAGAAAATTCATTAAAGTTATTTTTTAACTTCCTTTATTGTTAAACTTTTCCCTCTGTTTCCAAAGTGCTCTCTTAATTCTTTTTTCATAACAGACCTATGAGATAGGTTGGGCAAATAACAGCAGGTTAGTTAATTAAAGAATCAATTCATCAAGATTATACAGCTAATAATAAAAGCTTCAGGGGCTGGGAGTATAGCTCAGTGATAGAATTTTGGCCTAGAATTCATTAGGTCCAGAGTTTGATCCTCGTCTTCACAGTGGAGGAGGTCTCATAGCTCATGAAGGAGAAAAGATACATGGAAAATAGCAAACTTCTGTGATTACATTTGGAGAGTTAACTAATTGATAAAAACAAGTGTGTAATAAAGTACCAAAGTGGAACGCACATTACCAGCCAGTCTGACATAAGTGACACCTGTAGAATAGTTTATACAAAAGCAAAATGTTCTCAACTGGTATGGGATATAAGACTCATTCAAAAGGCTGCTATCGTATAAAGTGTTTTCTGGCCTTAGTGCAGTTGGATTAGAGATTAGTAACACATATGGGAAGTCTCCAAATATTTGGGATGCTGCACAACACCAGTTACTCAAGGGTCAGACAACTGGGAATGCAGCACAAAGCTTATGTGTTAGCTTATGTAAAGTGCTGGCTTAGTTTATTTCCAGCACCTCCCCCCAACAACAAAGAATTTGAGAGTCTAGGTAGAAGGATCACATGAGTTCAAGGACAACCTGGGCCATATAAGTGAGAGTCTATCTCAAAAGACAGAAACAGAAAAACCAAACTGAAAGTTACTTGAGAATAAATAGTAAGAGTGATAAATCAAAAAAAAAAAGTAGAATACATAAATGTAATTTGGAACAAAAGAATGGATGCCTCAGTTGCCCCTATAGACCTTTGAAAAGTAATAAACATTAGAAAGCCTGGTTTGGTGCTTCTACAATCTGGGAGGCAGAGGCAGCAGGATTGCTGCAAGTTGGAGTCCAGCCTAAGCTACAAAGTGAGACTGTATCCTGACATTTTTCCCCTTTCAACCAGAAAAAGAGAAACTAAAAATGATGCATCTATTTTCCATGTCTAACAAAAACCCCGTGCCCAAATTGTTTTTGTTCTTTTTTTCCCACAGCAGACCTATGAAATAAGTAGTTAGGGTAGTGATTAGTATTTAAGGTTAAGTGAGCTATTGGGTTTGATCTTTGATTGTTGATATAGATAGGATCCATGTCTACTTACTGCAGTCTTCGTTCCAGAATTAAAGAGATGTGCTTGGGTTGGGTATGGTGACAAGGACTTCAGTCCTAGCACTCTACCTGTAGTAGTGATACTTTGTTACTGTTTTTAAGTTGCTTTACTGGGTATAGGTGCTGGGTATAGGTCAATCTGGTTGTCTGAAGATCATCATAGGACGACCTACATGGTGAAGGAGAAAATGAACTTCTCCAAGTTGCACTTTGATCTCCATGGACTGTGACACAAATGTGCCCTCACACAAACATACCTGTACAGATATACAAGTAAATAAAGGTCATTCAAATAAGATTTGGTTATTTTACGTGTATTACGAGTGTTTTTGCTAGAGTGTGTGTGTGTGTGTGTGTGTGTGTGTGTGTGTGTGTGTGTGTGTGTGTGTGTCACATGCTTGCATGGTGCCTGTGGAGGTCAGAAGAGGATATGAGATTCCCTGGAACTGGAGTTACCACACACTGAGTTGTTATAATCTACCTGTCTTCACCTGTGGGCTGCTAGGTGCTGAAAAACCTAACCAGGCCTTATGCAAGAGCAGCAACTACTCTTAACAGCTGAACTAGTTAAAGTTGTAATATTATCTCTTAAGCAGCCTTTACTTTTCTTTTTGAGACACTTATGTTGTAGCTTAAGGCCTTGATGGAACTTACTGTGTAGCCTAGGCTTGACTTGTGCTTTCAGTGGTCCTTCTGATTCAGCCTTGTGAGTGCCACTAGGTTGGCAAACATGCCGCCTTTCTGATCTTTTGGATTGGCTTTGTGGTATTGAAAGTTGAACTCTCAGCCTTCTGCATGCCTCACATGCACTACCTCTTAGAAGAAGCTTCCAAAGCCCATGTGGTCCTCTTTTGTTTGTTCTTTTTTTGCTTGTTTTTTGTTTTTGTCAAAACCTTTATGGAACACTGACTTAATGAAGGAGAAAACTCAGTTTCCAGCCCACAGGCTAAAGACAGTAGATTTAGTGCCCATGTGGTGTTTGACACTTAGTGGGCTCTCAACAAATATCAGAGCCCAGCTAAACAGTTTTAGAAAAGGAACAGAGTGACTATATTAATCATCTTTTTGGCACAGGATTTGAATTGGGAATGTGGTTGGAAACTAGACAAAAAGAAAAAAAAACCTTACTTGGCTTAAATAACACATCAAAACACTTGAAGAGCTGGGTGGTCTGAGATCAGCCATCCCCTCAGCCATTTATCTGATGATGGCCTTTCTGTGCATTTAACTATCAATATATTTGAAGTGTGGAGCACACTTTTATTATATTGTGCCATAGTAACTCACACTTAAATGTCAATAGAGACACTTGCAAGGACCTGCAAGGTTCAATAACTTCTGGTGTGGGTTTGTTTCTCCTGTCATCACCCATTATGTATTTTTTTAACAGCTTTTAAATTGCCACAAAGCAAAATTGGTCAGGATCATAATAGATGGCCCAGAAGCTACCAAGGATACCCTTGTATGGGATGGAAAAAATTCAATACTGGCTTGATTTTATTTATCTAAATTGTAGGGTATGACTTCAATATAATTCATGTTACAAATACTCCAAGGTTATTGCAAAGCACAGAACTGTGCCATCGGTTGAAGAATGCTCTCTTTATTCCTTGAAGTTTACAGTCTCAGATGTTTCTTACTTTAATCATGTAAAAATTTCTTTCTTGTCAGCATGTAATTAATATGCAATAGTCAGATTGTAGTATATTGACTTAAATAAATCATCTCAACAGTTAAATTATTAATATTTTTATTATGGTTATATAGGTTAATTTTTATGTCTATCGAATGCCATTGCCAAACAGAGTATTGGGTGAATCAAAATTTTCTGATTTAGTTTATGCTAATGACCTGAAGCCCTAAGCTATCTAAGTATAAAATCTGCAAACAATGACAGAGTAAAGGCTGAGTTTTTTTGGCTGATGTTTGAAAAGTCTTTTAGCCTGGCATGGTGGCGCTCACCTTTGATCCCAGCACTTGGGAGTCAGAGGCAGGCGAATTTCTGAGTTTGAGGCCAGCCTGGTCTACAGAGTGAGTTCCAGGATAGCCAGGGCTACACAGGGAAACCCTGTCTCGAAAAACCAAAGAAAAGTCTTTTATGCCAGTAGTTTTATTTAGATAGAGGAACATTACATTTCTCTCTCTTTCTCTCTCTCTCTCTCTCCTATTAATTGGAACTCATTATATAGGCTAGGCTGACCCCAAACTCAAAAAGAAAAGATCTATCTGCCTTGCCTCCAGAGTGCTGGGATTAAAGGTATGCACCACCATAGCTGGCTCCAACTTCATCATTTTATGAGAATGATCTGCTAAAGTGGTGTGTATAAATTCATGGTAATTTACCCAAACATTGTTATTATCCATTTTTCTTAAGATTTATTTTTGATGAAATCACAGGGTGTGCATGTGTGTGTGTGTGTTGACAAGGTTTATAAATTCATGCTTTATCACATTAAATCGAGAGGAGTGAGGATGAGGTTAATACCCACTTGAGAGTGGGGTCTTAAGATGAGTTCAGCACACTCCAGAGGTGGTAGAGTTGTTAGGAAGCACCCTCTGGAAAACATTTCCCAAGATTGATGCCAAGTTTTACTTTCTTATAAATTGTGGAACGGTTGGGTATATAGTATGTGCCCAGTGGTTAATCTGCCAGTGCCTTAACTAAACTTTATGACAATTTAAGAGGAGAAATTCAGTAGATTTTAATGGGAGAGGGACAAACATTCTAATAGCCTCATTTTGAGATATAAGAATTTGTGTGCAGTTGCTAGACATACCAATTTATCAGGCTGACATGTCAAACAGTTCTGAGAATTGAGTTCTGTAGTCCACATTAATTTATATAAAATAATATTAGTCAGGGCCACTTCCTCTTGAGGAACCCATACCCAATCTTGGCAATGTCTTACTTATACCCTCCTGTGCTGCTTGCTTGCCCCTTCTCTTTCTGTCTTTTATTCTTTCCTTCTTTTGTTTTGTTTTGTTTTGAGACAGGACTTCTCTGTGTAGCCCTGGCTGTCCTTGAACTCACAGAGATCCACCTGCTTTGCCTCCCAGGTTCCACCACCACCTGATTTAATCCATCTTTATTAATTCCCAACTCTCCTTTGTTTGGGAGAATGGTCAACTGGGTATGTTAGCACACCCCTAATTTAGTCCCCGGACTAGGGAAGCACATACAGGGAATCTGTCATTGCTTTCTGGGCCAGCAGAGCTACATTGTAGTACTCTGTCTTTTAAAGAAAGGTCAGAGTTGGGGAGGGGGCATAAACATCCAAATGGAATTATAGAGTGGCCTTTAACAAGGTCTGTGACAAAATCTAAAAGAAAGGGAAGCTGGGTAACACCTATAATCCCAGTGCTCTGGAAACAGGCAGGAAGATTGTCCATCTAAGGTACTAGTCAGAATGAGGCCTTGTCTCAAAAACAAAAATCAAATATTTTATTTATTTATTTATTTATTTTTGGTTTTTCGAGCCAGGGTTTCTCTGTGTAGTCCTGGCTGTCCTGGAACTCACTCTGTAGACCAGGCTGGCCTCGAACTCAAAAATCCACCTGCCTCTGCCTCTGCCTCTGCCTCTGCCTCTGCCTCTGCCTCTGCCTCTGCCTCTGCCTCTGAGTGCTGGGATCAAAGGCATGCAACACTACGCCCTGGTCTAAAAAAGATTCTTTACTCTTTTGTTGATTGTAGCAGTAGGCTTTATAGAATCCATAGTACCCAGCCTCAATGCCTCAATTAGTTGGTAGAAACAATGCCTTAGTGTTTCATTTTGGGGAGATATTCTAGTATTGAGCTTAGAACTTTGCACATTAAACATTTCCCTTTACAGGCTTTGAGATGGCTCAGAGATTAAGGGCACTTCAAGAGGTCCCGGGTTCAATTTCTAGCAACCATATAGTGGCTCACAACCAGCTGTAATGGGATCTGGTGCCCTCTTTTGGCCTGCAGGTATGCATGCAGGAAGAACGCTGTATACATAATAAACAAACAACAACAACAAAAACCCATTCCCTTTACTACAGGCTCCACCCTCAGCCAATTAGTCTGGTTTTTAAAGGATGAATTGTACTGCTAGCCTCAGGGAGGGCACTTTTCTGTATTACTCTGTAGAGTAATAAAGTTTGTGTTTCCTGTATGTGGCTTGTTAATGATAGTGCTGTTATTGGCCACAGTTAATCCTCCTCAACTCTTTTCTAATCCAGTCTCTTACTTGGACATTTTAAAAGCTTTTGACTTCTACTTTGGGTGTTCATATGCTTCCGGTGTAAGTGGGTGATAGTTATCAGTCCATGTAACAAAAACTGGGACAACCTGGTCAGCCATAGTGTGCAACTGTGCTATGTTCTTGTTAAAATGCCACATGACCAAACTTTAGAAATTATAAATCCAGTGCAAGAAAATGTCTTTTGATGTTTGTGTTACATACTTAAGATCATTGGTACTTAAATATGCATAGAGAACAAAAAACATGAGCAGATTAAAGTGGTTCTGTAAGTTTGACTGTTTGTGTCTTTATTTGCTATGACTGCATAGAACACTCCTAGAAGGTAGAACTGTTGCTAACAATTGAAGCTTCCCATCACCTGCAGAGTTTGTTTTAGTTTTAGTCTTTTGAAAAAAGATTTTTATACTATATCCCAGCTGGCCTCTTGCTTATGCTGCTCTTGTGCTTCACCCTCCAGAGAAGTACTGGAGGACTATAGGCATGTACTACCATGCCCAGCTACCCCGAACTGGTGTCTTTCCTCAAGGGTTTTAGAGAAGAAATTTTGATTTCTCTTTGAGTATAGTGGTATGTGCCAGTAATCCCAGAACTAGGGAGGCAGAGGCAGGAGGATTACTGTAAGTTGAAGGACAACATACTTGACTGTATATTAAAGGGGAGGAACCTTGGGCCATCGGAAGCTTTTGATCAATAGCATATTTAATTTGTGTGATAAGAGGGAGATTTGCACATTTTTCCCTTCCTTCCTGTTTAGCTAGAGCTTGCTGTCTGGAGAATTTTTGCTGCAGTTTTGTTTTGTTTTTTTGTTTCAAGACAAGGTTTCTCTGTGTAACAACCCTGGCTGTTTCTTGGAAGTCTGGTTTGTAAACCACACTGGGGCTGGAGAGATGGCTCAGCGGTTAAGAACACTGACTGTTCTTGCAGAGGTCCTGAGTTCAATTCCTAGCAACCACATGGTGGCTCACGACCATCTGTAATGGGATCCAATGCCCTATTCTTGAGTGTCTGAAGACAGCAACGGTGTACTTATATAAATAAAAATAAATACATAAATCTTTAGCCGGGCATGGTGGTGGACGCCTTTGATCCCAGCACTCGGAGGCAGAGGCAGGCGGATTTCTGAGTTTGAGGCCAGCCTGGTCTACAAAGTGAGTTCCAGGACAGCCAGGGCTATACGGAGAAACCCTGGCTCGAAAAACAAAACAAAACAAAACAAAAAAACCCAAAGTAAACCAGACTGGTCTTAAACTTACAGACATTCACCTGCCTCTGCCTCCTGAGTGCTGGAATAAAAGGTGTGCACCATTAGGTGTGGCTTACAGATTCTTATTGTGATCCAAAAATGGAAAACTCATTGATTATGCATCTGGATACTACTACCAAATAATTTGGTAATTCAGTGAAGTGTTCACCAGTTAGTTATCCATATTGCTTTGTTTCTTTAATTGGCAATGAAAAAAATAATGTGCCTGCTATGCCATGCTCCTTTAAGAAGACTAGAGCTGAGCAGGGACTTTGTGGGGAGTTTGGTTCAGTAATTGCTTAATGCTAACAGTTAGCCATTATACCTATTATTCTGGATTGACAGGGACCAGCAGATTTCTTTACTCTAGAATTTTGTGTGTCCCCCCCCCACCCCCCTTCTTTGTGTAGCTCTGGCTGTTCTGGAAATCACAGTGATGGGTCTGCCTCTACCTTCCCAGTGTTGGAATTAAAGGCATGTGTCATCCCTTCTCTTCTTTCTGCAACACCCCCCTACACTCACACACCTTGTATTTTGAAGATTCAACCTTTAAATAATCCCTTGTCAGTGGTTTGGAATGTGGGTTTGACTCAGCCTGACCACAAAGTTCTTTGTTGCTTTTCCAAGACTGATTTCTGTCCACATCCCTGGCTGAGGAGCCTATAGGGTGAATTTGCCTTATGTCACTTATAGGAAGGTCTGTTGGTACCAGTCTTTTCTTAGCCCCATGGGTTCTAAATGCTGCAATCTATGGTGTATACTCCATTAGTATTTAAGAGAAGACTGAAAGCTGTTTTGCTTGAAAAGGCTCTCTAGAAACCTGAGAAGTTCCTCAGTCCTTCCCATGAAGATTTCCATAAGGATAGGGTTGCTTGTCCTCTTTTCTTCTGCCATAGTATCAGGATTCTGCTGTAATCGCTCCATCATCCTGCCGGCTGTATCTCATTTCTCATACTGGAATGCTCCTCCTTCCCAGGCTCAGCTTGATCCACCAGTCCCGATGCTTTATCTGGTACAGGGACTAGCCTTAAATTGTCCGTCTGGCTTTGTGTTTCATTTGACCCTAATACACTGGGTTGCACTGTCTAAAAGAGAATTATGTCCCCTCCCATGTCTGAGTGCATTTCTCATTTCTAACTGCAGCTCCTGAGCAGATCTGTAACTTCAAGGTTAAGATAAGACACATTCCATCAGAACTATGTCGTCATCCTTGCCAGCTTCTGATCTGTGACCGTCCAGGAGATTTATAAGACAGTTGTATGCCATTCTTTAAAGAATATTATGGTTGGACTCTGACTCCTGGCATCAGGCCCAATTTGATTTGTCAGCTGTTACAAAACCCATTTCCCATAGAGAAAGGGGCCTTGGTTCACATGCCCTTCAGGCTGCTCTTACAGATAAACAGGAGTTAGTAGATCTGAACCTTTTTATTTCCTAGAGTTTTATAAGGGTAAAGGTAAATAACAAGAATATTTTGTCCTTTGTTGAATTTACTTTTGTTGTTTTGTGCATACACACATGCATACATGCACACATACACATGAGCATACTCTGTAGTGGGGTATTGACACCATGGCAAGGAATAGAGGTCGGAAGACAAGCTTGTAGTGTCAATGTTCTCTTTTCCACCTTTGTGGGATCCAGGGATCAAACTTGGGTCATCATCAGGCTTGCATAGCAAGCTGAGCCATCTCAATTGCTCCCCATAATATAGCTCTTAATATAAATCCAGCCATTTCCCTAGTATGTAGGCCATGAAGATTATTACTCTGTTTTTTTAGTTATTTTTATTTTATGCTTTTGTGTGTATGTTTGTGTATTCCAGGTCCATTGTACTAGCAGAAGTTAAACCCAGAGGTTGTCAAGTCCTCTGGGATTAGAGTTACAAACAGTTGTAAAGCCACCATTGGGTGCTAGGGATCAATCCTGGTACTCTGGAAGAGCAGCCAGTGCTCTTCAGTGCTGAGCTATCTATGTAACCCTTGCTTTTTTGTTTTTTTGTTTTGTTTGTTTTGTTTTGTTTTTTTTTTTTTTTTGAAACAAGATCTTGCTATGTAGGTCTGGCTGGCCTGGAATTCACTGTGTAAACCAGGTTGACTATTAACAGTGAATCTACCTGGCCCTACCTCTACCTTTTCAAGTGCTGGGATTATAGGTCTTTGCCAATGCTCCCAGCTATTTGTTCATTTCAGTAATGCTGAAGTTTAATATAAAGGTTATTTGCTCAAGAGCAATTGTACCTGGCAAATTACTACTTTGACCATATTTGATATTCATATTCTTTAATTAAAGAAAAGATGAGGCCAGGCATAGTGATGTACATCTCTAATCCCAGCACTGGGGAAGCAGAGGCAGGTGGATCTCTTGAGTTTGAAGCTAGCCTGGCCTACAAGTGAGTTCCAGGACAGCCAGAGCTATTCAGATCCTGTCTCAAAAAACAGTCTTGCCGGGTGTGATGGCGCACACCTTTGATCCCAGCACTCAGCAGAGGCAGGCAGGCGGATTTCTGAGTTCCAGGCCAGCCTGGTCTACAAAGTGAGTTCCAGGACAGCCAGGGCTATACAGAGAAACCCTGTCTCGAAAAAACAAACAAACAAACAAAAAAAAAAAAAAAAAGAAAGAAAAAAAGGAAAAAAAAACGAAAAAGAAAAACCAAAAAAAGAAAGAAAAATAAAAAACAGTCTTGGGATTTTTGTTTAGTTTTGTTTTTTGGTGTGTGTTTGTGTGCATGTGCATGCCTGTGCATGCACATATGCAGTACACATGGGGGTGCACATGGAAACCAGAAGAAGACATCAGATTCCCTTAAGATGAAATTACAAATAGTTGTCAGCCACCTAACATGGATGCTGAGGGTCCGCTGGAAGAGCAGCACGTTCTACCAAGTGAGCCATGTCACCAGACCTCATTTTGTTTTTATGTTAGTCTTATTGTAGCCCAGATGGCCCCCAACTTGTGACAGTTCTCTTTTTACCTTCTGAGTGTTGGTAGCAGAACACTGCTATATTGACTGGGGAAATGGCTTGGTAAATAAAGGTGCTTGCTGTCAAGCCTGATCTGTGTTCAATGTCTGTAACTCACATAGTAGAAGGAAGAGTATCTGCCAGTTCCCAAAGTGTGCCTTTTGCTCTCCATATGCACACTATGGCATGCAGGCATCCAAACACTGTACACTGTGTGTACAAAAGACACACTTTGGGAACTGGCAGATACTCTTCCTTCTACTATGTGTACTATGAATACATATATGTTTAGTGTGTATATACACACACTATACATATGCCATGTATATACTATATATTATATAGTATATATAATATGGTACATAGTATAATATATATTATAGTACATACTATGTAGTATATACTATACTAAAGAGTATATTATATAGTGTACTGTGGTATATATAATATATATACTGTATATAGCATGTATAATATGCATAGTATATATAGTATGCACTATATAATGTATAGTGTATATATACACACTTTTTTTTTTTTTTTAATTTGAAAAGTTGTGATAGTGCTGGACATAGTGGTACATACCTCTAATCCCATCACTCAGGATGCAGAGACAGACAGGTATAGATCTATGAGTTCAAGACCAGTCTGGTTTAAGTTGTTAGTTCCCCCAGGAAGGTGGTACACATGTTTAATCACAGCACTCGGGAAGCCACGTTAGAGGCCAGCCTGGTCTACATAGAGAGTTCCAGAACTACACATAGAAACCCTGGCTCAGGGAGGGAGGGAGGGAGGGAGGGGGAGAGAGAGAGAGAGAGAGAGAGAGAGAGAGAGAGAGAAAATATTAGTGAGTTACAAGACAACTGGGGAAACAGAGAAGCTGTCCTTTAAAGAGGGGAGGGGCAAAAGACCGTAAGTGTCTGAACTTTGAGAAATTTTCTAACAATAATTTTTTTTTCTCATAGTGACAAGCATTGCTGGATGGGTGCAAGCCAACTTACTATTTAGGAGTTTGAGGCAGGAGATTTTAAGTTCAAGGACTTCTTGGGTTAACTTGATGAGACCATTTTTCTGAATAAAAATAGGAAAATGAACTAGAGAGATTGTACATTGGTAGAGCACTTGCCCAGCAGTGCTAGACGTGCTAGGTTCAATCATTAGTACCATTAAAAACTCTCATGATAGCCAAATTTATCACCTCTTTCCCACCCCCCATTGGCTTTAAATGTAGATATCCACCTGCCTTCCTGTGTACTGGGAGGAAGTCATGTACCACCATGCCCTCCAGGCTTCTTTTCTTTTGAAAAGTTTTTATATAGATATGTATTATATGTTGAACATACTTCCCCACCCCATCCACTCCTGTCCTCCCATTTATCATCCCTCTTTGTAGTTCCTCTTCTCCTCTACACACACAGCTTTAGTTCTACATACGTGATTTTTGTGTATCTCTATAAAGTAGGAGCTGCCATTGAGAGAACATACTGTATTTATCTTTGAGACTGGCTTCTTTTGATATGATTATCTCCAGATACATTTGTTTTCCTGCAGCTGATGTAACTTCATCCTTTATGTCTGAAAAAGATTTCCTAGTATATGTATGCATTTTCTTTATACATCCCTCTGTTGCTGGGCACCTAGGTTTGTTCTATATTTTAGTTGTTGTAGATAGCATTGCCGTAAGTGTTGATGTGCAGTATCTCTGTGGTATGCTGACTTGTAGTTCTTTATTTTTTTCCTTTTTAAAAAGTTTTTAAAATTTATTTTATGTATGAGTGTTTGCTTGCATGTATGTTTGTGTACCACATACATGCCTGTTACCCTTAAGAGGGTGTCAGATCCCATGGGATTAGAGTTATAAGTGGTTGTGAGCTACTCTGGGTGCAGGAACTGAACCCTGGTCCTCTGCAAGAGCAGTAAGCGTTCATAATCACTGAGTTACTTATTTCTCTAGTGCCCGGAGTTCTTTTTGATTGTCTCTTTTTCTTACTCTCCCATTGAAGAAGCTTTAGCATGTCTGATACCACAAAACCTTTAAATTCCCATATGTGAAGCAAATATGCTTATCAGAGCCAAGTGAAAGGACATTGTATATATGTCTGATTTTTTTTTTTTTTTTCCTTCTGAGACTAGATCTCTTGCAACATAGGATGGTTCTGAACTGGCACTTGCAGTTGTGCATGACCTTGAATCCCTGACCTGTTTCCTCTTAATGGTTTCTGCTTTCTTCTTGTTATGGTATTATTATAATACTATCTCTTTGTTGGGTATTAGGGATTGTTAATATGAAGAGTTACATGAATAATATATCGGGATATTAATTACTAAAAGTCTAAAAGTCTGTTTTATAGCACTACAAGAATAACTAGTAAATACTTAAAATTAACTAATGGCTGTTGCCAACTTGCCCTTCCCCCTTTTTAAACTAAGCACCTAATTTTTCCCACCTGTAAATTCAGTTGAAAGGGTTGGCTTTTTTTTTTTTGTGGTATGGGGCTGTAGCTCAGTAGTCTGTATTGTTACAATTTCTTCTGGGCTCCGCCCCAACAGCCAGGTATGCCTGGCTTACTGTAAAAGGGGCTGTTTGCTCCCTCCTCTCTATCTTGCTCTTACTCTCCTTACTCTCTGCCCCTTTTCTCCCTTTCCCCTTCTCTCTCCACGTGTTCCTGGTAGGCCTGTCCTCCCTCCTTTCCCTCCCTCCCTTCCCCCTTCTTTGTCTTTACTCCTTTCTCAACTCCACTTTCCATGCCTAAATAAACTCTGTTCCATACTGTATTCCGTCGTCATATGACTGGTACCTCAGAGGGAAGGGATGGATTCACAGAGGCACACCTTCCCACTTCACCATACCTGACTCTATCTAACATATCCTGGCTCCTTTTTTTTTTTTTTTTAAATGTTATTATAAAACACTGTATAATGCCTTGGTTTCCATAACCAGCTCCCAAAATTACAAAGCTTGATTCCTGGTTATTGTTTAAAGTCCTTGGGTTCTAGTTCTGTTGTAATTCTTTCAAACAAGAGAGTTACATAGTATCATTAAAATTCTTCCCCTCTCCCTTTCCTGTTACTTTTCCCCCTCAAGCAATTTTAATTAACTGTACAGCTACAGATGGTAGGGAAAAGCCTTTGTCCAGAGTGCTTCTAGATTAAGGGTGGTTTGTCCTGATCTGTTGTATGTAGGAAGTACCTACTCTTGCTTCTCCCCTTCTCCCAGTGAGCTGCAATCCTGTTGGTGGTCCTAAAATGCTATTGATTAATTCACAGTGCTTTTAGAGGAATAAGCCTAAATTTTGGACTTTAAAACAAAGAGCTAACTCCCCTGAGCTCTGAAAGCCTTAGCCTCGGGGCCAACGGAGATACCTTCCAACTTCTCCACCCAGTCTGCAGTGAAAAGGAAAGTTAAGCCTTTTAACTTTTTCATTTGCCTCTCCCCCTAGTCTAGTACGGCTGCCAGTTGTCATGGCAACGGACTGGGACAGCTGCGCAGTGGCGCCCAGGCAGCTGGGTGGGGGCGGGGGATCTGCCAGCCCGCCAAGCCCCAGACCTGGGAGGGGAGGCCCCTCCTGTTAGCCCAGAGGGAAAGAACGAACTGGGGCGATCCGGTAGGTAAGGGAGGGAACCCCTATTGATCTACTTTGAGGGCTTCTCTTCAGCATGAAGGTATAAAGAAAAAAAAAATCTCTTCCTCAAACTGAAGAACACATATGTAAATCCTTGTTTTTTTTTTTCCCCTGGTGAGGCAGGGAAGGCCATAGCCACAATGCTTAACTGCATGCTTCCAACATGGGGCTGGTTTTAACCCAGCGCTCTGACCTAAAGTGCTCAGCTCCCGGAAATTCCAAGGTGAGTGGGGGTGGGGGTGGGGTACTCTCCCTGGAATATGGCATTTCCTGTCTGTGGTGAGGTCCGAGGCTATGTTTATTTTAAATAAACCTTACTTATTTTTTGATGTCTAAGAGTCTTCTAAATTCATGAAAAGATTATTTCAAAACCCCTTACCTAAATTCCCCATGCCTTCTTTCTCAAAGTTATCATAGGTCAGAAATTAATACAAGCAGTTTCTGAGGTGGGCATACCTATTTACTAATAAGTTTTGTAGGTAGGATTTTTAACACTATATTTCTATAATGATTTCTTAAAAATTAATAATTATAATTAAATTGTTAAATACAACTGCTTCTTTGACTTGGACATAATTTTAAAAGTAGTTTCCCTCTTTATTCCTGAGATGAGCTTTCTGGCCAAGATGGGAATGTTCTGAAAAATATCTTTAGAGATTATAGCAAAATAACAATGGAGTCAGCTCAGGAATCCAGACTGTGGGTACCATTTAACATTGCTAAGGAAGAATTACTTTTAAATTATTATGGTAACAACAGTGTGGGAATTTTTAAAACTAGGTTCTCTGTTAGCACTCCTGACGTACATATTTCTGAGCTTAACTCAGTTTCCATTTGTGCTGCCTTGCTGTGGCTTTCTTGGGGCCTGGGGCTGATGAATAAATCCTCTGTGTTCTGAGGAGGCTTCTGTTGATGCAGAGTCTGGAGCCAGACTTCTTTTCCCTCCTCTTCCTTTGGCCCAAAGTCAACTTCAGTTAAGAGACAGGGTACCTCCTGAACTATTTAGGTTAGTTGAGCCCTGCCTGGGAATTACAGACTAGTCCAGTGACTAATTTCTGAATTTTTTTCCTCTGTCCCTCTTCCCTTCTATCCCCCAAATGAGATTGCTAAAAAGGAGACTTAGTGTGTTACAGCTGTCAGCCTTGCTTTTGTGAGCTGGTGGATACTCTGAGGGGACTGGCTCAAGTTGTTTAAGTAAGGGAAATGTACCAATTCAATGCAAATGTGGTGAGAGATGGCCCAAGCAGAGTGTCTCTCTCTCTCTCTCTCTCTCTCTCTCTCTCTCTCTCTCTCTCTCTCTCTCTCTCTCCCTCTCTCCCTCTCTCTCCCTCCTTCCCTCCCTCTCTCTCTTCTCTCTCTCTCTCTCTCTCTCTCTCTCTCTCTCTCTCTCTCTCTCTCTCCCTCTCCCTCTCTCTCTGTGCGTGCATGTGCGCACGCACGCGTGCACACACACATATTCCTGAGAGATTAATTGAATGTTCAGAGTATAGAAAAGTTACAGTCAGGTGCATTGTAGGGGAAGGGTCTCCTTCCCCCTCCCCCTTTTTATAAAGACCTCTATTTACCTCAGAGGAAAAAGTTTTGGTTTTGGTTTGGTTTTTTGAGACAGAGTTTTCTCTGTATAGCCCTGGCTGTCTTAGAACTCACTTTGTAGACCAGGCTGGCCTTGAATTTAGAAATCTGCCTGCTTCTGCCTCCCAAGTGCTGGGATTTAAGGTGTGTGCTACCATGCGTGGCGAGGAAAATGATTTTGGTTCCTTTACCTTTAATTGAAAGTTTCCCACATTTCTCTTTGAGTTCCTGGCTTATAAGTAGATACAGAAATGGTCAGGAATAACACCCATGCTATTTTCTCTTTGGGAATATAAAATTAAAGAGTTAAATAATTATTCTATCTAAAAATTTTGATCTCTTCAGCTAAAGAGAAGTTGTTGTTAGAGAAATGTGGATTGACCCATTTTAAAGTTAAATTTGTAGCCCTGTCTTATAATTGTAGATCAAAAAGAAGGGTAAGTGACTCACTGGTGTTGTATCCTCTGTTCCATCAAGAAGTGACGTTTTAACCCTCAGGTAGATTGAACCATTTCATCTTTCCCCCTTTCAGGAACCTGGTGGCCATACTCCTTCAGGTGGATCAACAGGCACACGACATGGGAAAGAAGACCAAGAGGACAGCCGACAGCTCTTCTTCAGAGGATGAGGAGGAATATGTGGTGGAAAAGGTGTTGGACAGGCGCATGGTTAAGGGACAAGTGGAGTACCTGTTGAAGTGGAAAGGCTTTTCTGAGTAAGTGCTTTCCTTTTCAGTCTTTAGAACTCTGTGGAGGTAGAAAACTTTGATTTACTTGCCCATGAGCCACAGTCTGTCTTTTTCCCAGTTACATACTTTCATGAGAATCAAGAGAGGCAGCAGACTACATAGTCTCCCTATTGTGGAGCTGATATTTTAATGTTCTTATTTTGAGGGGTACTTTAAGGAATTGGTTGGGAACACAGATGTCCTGGGACCAGATTCTTGTTCCACCTGGTAAGATACAGGTGAATGACATTGATTAATTTCTTTTATTATTATGACTTAACATTTGTTGTTGTTGTTGTTTTGTTTGTTTATTTTTTATGTTTTTTGAGACAGGGTTTTTCTGTGTAGCCTTGGCTGTCCTGGAACTCCCTCAGTGAACCAGGCTGACTTTGAACTCAGGAGATCAGCCTGCCAAGTGCTGGGATTAAAGGCATGCGCCACTATACAGAGCTAAATTTTTTTTGCTTGTATAACTGTTTGGCTTGCATGCATTGCATGTATGTTGTCTGGTACCCACAGTCCAGGCATCAGATCAGCTAGAAGAGGAGTTACAGATAGTTGTAAGCTGCCATGTGAATGCTGGAAATCAGACCACAGTTCTCTGGGAGAGCAGACAGTGCTCTTAAACACTGAGCCATTTCTTCAGCCCATTGGTTAATTTCATAGTCTATCTCCCTCCCTAGTAAAGCTCTAGTAAAATAGGGATAAGAGGTTGGTATGTATAGCTTAGTAGTAGAGAGCTTTCTCCCAGCTTACTCAGGGTCTTGGTTTGGTCCTAACATATACCAGAAGAAGAAAAGAGAACAAAACCCTAGGGTCTCAGTGAGTGTGGGTAGACCTCTGACCATTGCAAGTGTGAGCATCTGAATTGAGATCACCAGAACCCAGGTAAGGTCATTTCTCCCTGTAGTGATACGCTAAGATGGGAGACCGAGAAGAGAATCCCTGGGAGCCTGAGGGACAACTAGCCAGTCATACATAGCAGTGAATAAGGGACCCTATTCAAACAAGGTGGAAGGCAGGGACCAACAGCTGAGGTGGTCTCTGACCTCTAATTGTATATACCCAAACTCACATGCAGTACACTAACAGACTTAAAAGAAGCTAAACTTTTAATCTCAGCTCTCAGAGGCAGATAGATCTCCTGAATTCCAGGTCAGGGCTGAGATGGAAGGTATATACTACTATGGCGAATTTATAACTAACATTTCAATGTAAACATCTTCTTTGTTAGTAACTTTTAACTTGTGAGGGGCAGGTCACTTTCACTTTCTTATATGTGTCAGGGTCTCTTGGTTTGGTTGTGTACAGCATATCTGAGACTAGCTGGTCTCCTCCCATCTTATAGTAGGAACACCAGTGCATCCAGCTTTTTATGTGAGTTCTGGAGAACTCAGGTTTTCAGGGCTTGCTCAGGAAATAAATAGCTCAGAAGTAGAGTGTTTGTTTGCCCAGCATATGTGAGGGTTTGGGTTTTATTCTCAGTACCACAGAAAGCAAACATAGAAACAAAATGCAATAGAAGCAAGGGATGAAACTCAATTTTCAAAGAATCAGTGTATTGATGGTGCCTTTACGTTAAGGCCCTTCAGGACCTCTGAAACGTTATTTCATGATTTAACATTGGTCATATGGAACCTTGAGCATTTTAGGTAAGTTGATTCATGCATTACAGGATACTTAGCATCTGTTGAACCAGATTAATATTTTTATTTTTATTTTCCATAGCCCAAGCTGAACTAGAATTTATCCTGTAGCTTAAGATGATAACCTTGAACTTCTTTAACCTTTATTTTTTTCAAAGATTTATTTATTTTATATATGTGTAAGTATACTGATGAGGTCTACAACACACCAGAAGAGGGCATCATATCCCATTACAAATGGTTGTGAGCTACCATGTGGTTGCTGGGAATTGAACTCAGGACCTCTAGAAGAGCAGTCAGTGCTTTTAACTGCTAAGCCATCTCTCCAGCCCAACCTTGAACTTATGATCTTCATGTTTTTTCTTTCCAAGTGTTGTGATTCTGAGCCACCACTGTAGTGGTGCATTAGTTAAATCATTGCTTTATGCTCCCAGTGGGTCCCACCTGCCAGAGCCCTCTGGATTCTTGAGTGAAACACACACACACACACACACCCTGGCTTAATTTTGATAGGCCTTGATGAGCTCAATGACTGGGCATTTCTAATCCTCCCTGTAGCCAGCATACATTTCCCTGCAGTGTTCCTGGTTTAACACCTTCTAAACTATATTTCATCTCTGCTACCCCATTACCTCCTCGGGGAGCTCTCCAGAAGGTGCATTCCCTTTCCACCTGCATTGCTGGATGGTTTCTCTCCTGCATCTCTTAAATCTGATACTTCTACCTATCTCTCCACCCCCACCCCTCACCTCCCAGGTCTCTTGCCTTTGCAGTCTAGAAGTCCCACCCTGTCTCCCTGCCCAGACAATGGCTGTACAGCAATTCTTTGAAGCCAGATAGAGCCAGGGACCCTTAGGTTTGGGAGCCGAAATAAGACAAAGCTTTAGGGGCTGCAGAGGTGGCTCAGCAATTAAGAATGTACTGGCTGCTCTTCTGAAGGTCCTGAGTTCAGTTCTCAGGAACCACATGGGGGCTCACAACCATCTGTAATGGGATCCGATGCCCTCTTCTGATGTGTCTGAAAACAGTTACAGTGCACTCATATATATTAAATAAATAAATCTTTAAAAAAAGAAAGAAAGAAAAAAGACAAAGCTTTAGAACCAGTTCCCAACACACCACATAAAAACTGGCCATACTGGCTGGAGAGATGGCTCAGTAGTTAAGAGCACTGATGTTCTCCCAAAGGTCCTGAGTTTTTTTTTTTTTTTTTTTTTTGATTTTTAATATTTTTATTACATATTTTCCTCAATTACATTTCCAATGCTATCCCAAAAGTCCCCCATAGCGCCCCCCACTTCCCTACCCACCCATTCCCATTCTTTTGGCCCTGGCATTCCCCTATATTGGGGCATATAAAGTTTGCAAGTCCAATGGGCCTCTCTTTCCATTGATGGCCGACTAGGTCATCTTTCGATACATATGCAGCTAGAGACAAGAGCTCCGGGGTTCTGGTTAGTACATCATGTTGTTCCAACAATAGGGTTGCAGAGGTCCTGAGTTTAAATCCCAGCAACCACATGGTGGCTCACAACCATCCATAATGAGATCTGATGCCCTCTTCTGGTGTGTCTGAAGACAGCTACAGTGTACTTACATATAATAATAAATCAATCTTAAAAGAAAAACAAAACTTGCTCTACTTAATTAAACAAAAGCAAAGTCCAGCTGTGTAGTTCCAAGACTGACAACTTGGACTTGAGCAGTCCTCCTTTTCTGGAGCTGCCATCAGCCACACACAGGTCACCTCTACTCCACACCTGCCATTGTCACTGCATCTTCAGTGTTCTGGGGTTGCCACTGCAACTGAGGCTGCACCTTCAATAGATGGTGTCTCTGAGGTCTTTATTCCTGTCCCTTGGAACTAGGCATCAAATGCTCTTCATGAGAGATGTCATGTCTCAAAAAACCAGTACAGCATAGGACACTTAAATATTACCAAGTTCTGACAGCTTGATGTGCAGCCTAGAAACCCTGCAGCTTCTATGTCCCCAGAAGTCCCCAGAAGACCGACTAGCAAAAGGTTCACTTCTACAGATTTCTTTTTCTTTTCTTGGTTTTTCGAGACAGGGTTTCTCTGTGTAGCCCTGGCTGTCCTGGCACTCACTTTGTAGACCAGGCTGGCCTCGAACTCAGAAATCCGCCTGTCTCTGCCTCCCAAGTGCTGGGACTAAAGGTGTGTGTCACCACCTCCCGGCAAGTTATTCTTGACTACATAGAGAGTTTGAGGCCAGTCTGGGCCACATGGAACCCTCTTTCCAAAAATTTACTTTTCATGTTGTAGAGCTTTCTGTTTTGTGTTTTGTTAGAGATTATTTCAGATTTCTCATAAAACTTGGTGACAGAAGACTTGAGTTGATCACATTTGAATTAATGCATTCACACTCTTACTATAGTATATAAATAATATTCAAGACAATAGAAATTGGGAGGCATGACTGGGCATGATGGTGTAGAACTTTAATCTCAGCATTTGAGAGATAGAGGCAGGAGGATCTCTTGAGTTGTAGGAGGGCCCTACCTACTGTGGGCAGTTCCATGCCTGGGGTTTATAAGGAAGATGACAGCTAGGCCTGATAGTACACACTTTCAATCTTAGCACTCCAGAGGCAAAAGCAGGCAGATCTTTGGGAGTTCAAAGCCAGCCTGGTCTACAGAGTGAGTTCCAGGATATCTACATAAAGAAATTTAAAAAAAATTATTATCTCAGAAACAGAAAAGAAAGACTGGAGGTATTTGACTTACTAAGTTATCCTTTTTGTATAGGATGTATTTTATGTATAAAATCACATTCTTTTGATAATTAAGTATTTCAATTTGGCCTTTTTTCATGGAGAGAAGATATGCTAGGGATTAATGCCATGGAGCCTTGCTTACAACTGGACAAGCACCTTTACCACTGAGCTATATACCCAACTTCTAAACTGGGTTTGTTTTGGTTTTTTAAAGATTCAATTGTGGAGGGGGGACTTATTTTGTTTGGTTGTTGTGTTTTGGGGGTGTTTTTGTTTTGTTTTTAAAAAGGCAGTCGGGCAGTTGTGGCACATGCCTTTAATCCCAGCATTCTGACTTGGGAGTCAGAAGCCGGTGGATTTCTGAGTTCAAGGCCATCTGGTCTACAGAGTGAGTTCCAAGACAGCCAGGGCTACACAGAGAAACCCTGTCTCAAAAAACAAAAAACAAACAACAAAAAAAGGCAAAGTTTCTCTGTGTGGTCCTGGCTGCCATGGAACTTGATCTGTAGATCAGGCTGCCTCTGCCTCCTGGGTGCTGGGATTAAAGGTGACTACCACCACCTGCTAATTTTGTGTGTCTGTGTCTGTGTCTGGGGAGGGAGGGTAATATGAATACTTTGCAGGTACCTGTGGAGGCCAGAGGGCATTAGATTCACTGGAATTGTAATTACCCATGTTCAGGTCCTCTGCAAGAAGAACAAGCACTCTTAACTACTGAGTCATCTCTCCAGCCCCCAAATTGGTAGTTTTAAATGGGTTTATTAAACTATAATTTATGTACCATAAGAGTTACCTACTCTAGGCAGTGGTTGCACATGCCTTTAGTCCCAACACTGGCTTTTAATCCCAGCATTTGGGAAGCAGAGGCAGGCAGATATCTTGCGTTTGGGTTCAGTCTAGTCCATAGAGTGAGGTTTAGGACAGCACTCACCCTCAAAAAAAAATAAAAAATAATAAAAGAGCCACCCATATCCATTGAAATTGTACAATGTGATGTTTCTTGTTTTGTTTTTTCGAGACAGGGTTTCTCTGTGTAGCCCTGGCCGTCCTGGAACTCACTTTGTAGACCAGGCTGGCCTCGAACTCAGAAATCCGCCTGCCTCTGCCTCTCGAGTGTTGGGATTAAAGGTGTGTACCACCATGCCCGGCATTGTCTTGTTTTTTTGAGACAAGGTTTCTCTCCTTGTAGCTCTGGCTGTTCTGGAAACTATTCTGTAGACCAGACTAGCTTTGAACTCCGAGATTAATGTGGCTTGTTACTGCGTGTCCATTACAGAACATTTCTTCAGTTTAATCTAAAATATATCTTGCCAGGGTATGTCAGAGAAATGAAAACAGAAAGAAAGCATATGTTTTCTTACAAACTCAGTATACTGTTTTTGAGATTTTTCTCAAATTGTATTTTGGTTTTTTTTTGTTGCTTAATACTATTCCATTATACAGTTGCATCATATTTTTGTTCATCCATTCTTTCAGTTGGTGACTGTTCAGGTTTGTTTTGGGGTTTGGCTACTAAAATGTTGCTATAGGGCTGTACTCTCGGTGGTAGAGCAGACATAAAATTCTGGTTTAGGGTTTGATCCCCAGTTCTGAAAAAAATACTGCTGCTATAATAGTTCTTTACATGACTTTTATGAATGTAATTTTTCCCTTGTCTCTTCTGTGAAAATTGAAAATCAAATTTGTTGGATTTCTTTTTCTCTGCAGAGCTGCAGCTCAAGCCTATGGCACTGCATATGCTAGCGGCTTACCACTGAACTATACCCTAAGTATAGATTTCCTGTCCTTCCCTCACATGTCCTCTTTACAACAAGCCTTAGTAATGAAAACAGCTAAGGATGTAGTTTGCAAAAACTCGCCAGTTTTAAGTTCTGCGGAGATGGGAAGTGGGTGAAAACAGGGCATTATCCTATCCCTCATTCTTTCCTTTTGTCTTTATTTTTGTCCAGGGAGCACAATACTTGGGAACCTGAGAAGAACTTGGATTGTCCTGAACTAATTTCTGAGTTTATGAAAAAGTATAAGAAGATGAAGGAGGGTGAAAACAACAAGCCCAGGGAGAAATCAGAAGGAAACAAGAGGAAATCCAGTTTCTCCAACAGCGCTGATGATATTAAATCTAAAAAAAAGAGAGAGGTGAGCTTCCTGCTCCTGTCACTGTCCTCTTGCTCCTGCTGTGCAACTGGGGGTTTAGGTTTTCTCTTCTAAGGATGGACCTTGGGGTAGATTGTTAAACAAAAGCTTGCAGGGAAGTGTGTTGATTAGCTACAGTGACCCCTTCTGGCTGAGTGAGAACTAGTAGTGCTAATTGTATTTAAAGTGTGAAGATTAATATGAAATGGAATCTCTTCTGCCTCTCCCATGAATAGAAATGTATATGAGTGAGTGTCTGGTGTGGGTACCCTAGGAAGCCAGAAGATGTAGGATTCCCTGCAGGTAGAGTTACAAATAGTTGTGAGCTCCTTAAAGTGAGTGCTGGGAACCAAACTAGGATCTCTAGAAGAGCAGCAATCTCTCTTAGCCACTGAGCCAAGACGAAGACACTTTAATCTTCTTCTTCTTCTTCTTTTAAAGATTTATTTATTTATTATTATATGTAAGTACACTGTCTTCAGACACTCCAGAAGAGGGAGTCAGATCTCGTTACGGATGGTTGTGAGCCACCATGTGGTTGCTGGTATTTGAACTCCAGACCTTTGGAAGAGCAGTCGGGTGCTCTTACCCACTGAGCCATCTCTCCAGCCCTAATTTTGAGAGAAAAGTTGCTAAGGAGTTGGCTCAGGAGTAAAAGTACTTGTTGCCAAGCCTGAAAACCTGAGTTCAATTATGAGTCCTCATATTGTAGGATAAAACTGACTCCTTACGTTGATCTTTGACCCCTACATTCACCTGCCCACCTGAACACACTAATAATAACTAACACTAAAAAAAAGAAAAGAAAAGTACTGAAATGTTTACTGTTTTACTCTATGTTGTCTTTTGTTCCAATAACATTATTTTTCATCCTATATCTTATTTTTTGTGTGATATGTGTTTAGTTTACATATTTGTTAGTATGTGTATGTGCATGTATGCATATGTACACATTCATATGTATGTGTAGACTAGAGATCAAGGTCAGATGTCTTTCTTTTTGTTTGTTTGTTTTGGTTTGGTTTGGATTTCCGAGACAGGGTTTTCATGTGTAGCCCTGGCTGTCCTGGAACTCACTTTGTAGACCAGGCTGGCCTCGAACTCAGAAATCCACCTGCCTCTGCCTCCCTAGTGCTGGGATTAAAGGCGTGCGCCACCACTGCCGGCCCGATGTCTTTCTTGTGTTCATTGATACACATAGGCTTGCTGGCTAATGGGCCTGGGGGATCAGTCTGTCTTCCCATCCATAGCATTTATTTTTTCTTAGTTTTTTTGTTTGTTATTGTTTCTGTTGTTGATATTTGAGACAGTGCCCCATGTGTCTTAAGTCAGCCACCCAAGTCAGCCTCACATTCTGAGTATGGCTGAGGATTACTTTGAACTTCTAGTGCTCCTACCTTAACCTCCCAAGTACTGAGATGGCCGGCCTGTGGTATTGTTTTATGCTGTGCTAGGGATTGGACTCAGAACTTGCTGCATATTAGATGAGAATTCTGCCAACCGAACTGAGAATCCCAGGCTCTCTGTTGTTTAAAGGCAAAGGTCATGCTTTATAACTTGTCTGACTCTGAACTCACAATATATTTCTGGCTAGCCTGGAGCTTCCATTTCTGCCTTAGGCTCCTGATTGGTGGGTTTTAGGCATGTACCTAATTAGCACCACACCTGACTATTTCCACTAATTTTTATTCTAGCTATATACCCCAAAGAAGAAAATAATTTTCATCTTCTTTTGTGTGTTTATTGTTTAATTTGGAAACTAATTATGAAGTTTGGTTTGATTCGTTGCTTTTATCTGATTTTTAGATTGAAGGTAAAAACATAAACAACATATTGCCCCTTTTTTTCTTTTGCATCTTTGCTGTGTGCAGATGTTACACAAACACTCTACGTCTCTAGCGTTCCCTCTTCCCATTTATTTCAGGGTTATAAAGCCTGTGTATTTAAAATGTCATAAAATACAAGCATGAGTCCATAGAGCATCCCGGCACTGATTCCCTCTTTGCCTATGCTATGCTTAGATGCCCACTTTTCTACACTGTTACTCTCAATTGTGACTGTACCTCAGAACCACCCAGCAGGTCTTTAAAAAATGAAAACTCTAGTACCCAAGATGAGCCTTACATCAGTTAAATGAGAGTTTCTGTGGGTAAACTGAGGCAATGGGGTTTTTTTATAAAGGTTATATGTAATTCTTGGACTCTACGGGGGCTGTTTCTGACTTCTTTCTCCTGTTAATTTTATTTTTACAACTTTTTGTTTGTTTGTTTAAGACAAGGTCTCTTTGTATAGTCATGGCTGTCCTGGAACTTGCTATATAGACCTGGCTGATCTCTAATTCACAGAGATCCTCTTGTATCTGCCTTCTGTGGGCTGTAACCTATGCCATGTTCTGATTATGATAAACTCTACTGATAAGGAATTTTTTTGTTTTAGGGTTTGTTTGTATGTTTGTTTGAGATAGGGCCTCAAACATACATGAGCCTGGGCTGGCCAGAAACTCACTATGTAGACTATGCTGGTCTCAAACTCTGTCTCTGTCTCCCAATCTCCCCTCACCCTTCTATAATTTTATTTATATATTTTATTATTTTGCATGTGTGTGTGAGCATGTATGCAGCTATACATGTGTGGAGGGTAAAGAACAACTTGGACAAGTCAGTTGCCTTCTTCTACCAGGTTGGTCCTGGGAATTGAAGTTGCAACTTTAGGCTTGGTGGTAATCACCTTTTCTTATGTTTTTGTTAGCCATTTGTATTCTGGCTTTTGTCATTTGGTTCATTTCTAGTTAAAGTAGCAAGTAACACAACCAAAGACTTTTTTGTTGTTGTTTTTTGAGACTAGGTTTCTCTGAATAGCCCTGGCTGTACAGAGTGAGCCCTGGCGCTCACTCTGTAGACCAGGCTGGCCTTGAACTCAGAAATCCGCCTGCCTGTGCCTCCCAAGTGTTGGGATTAAAGGCATGCGCCACCATTGCCCAGCTACAACCAAAGACTTTTAACTATATATTTCTTTTAACTATATACACATTTCTTCAACTTAGAGGCTTTGTTCTTTTAAAGGTGGTAATCTGGCTTTGAGTCTTTGGCCACTTCAGAGAGCTTCATGTCTAGGTTCTGGAGCTGCTGACCTTGAAAACAACCTCCAGACATCCTTTACGTCATAATGTTTGTCTGGAGCCCTTGATAGCATTCTCAGCTATACCAGCAGCTGTCAGGTAGACAGCTGTCATGATGGTAGTCGTGTGTTTTCAAGGTATGGGAAGATTGCCTTTTTTTAGACTAAGAAGAAATTTCTTAGTTGGTTTTATGCCTGATTTAAGATTACTGCCTGTGATGATTTTAGTGTTTTTCTTGCCACAGCTCCTTTCAGCAGCTTGAACATTCTTTTTCCATTTCCCTCCCTATGTAGCAGACTGTTTCCAGCTGCCAGAGATGATGTATGACTTAGTCCCTATGTCAGCATTCCAGCTGTGAGCAGCTGTGTTTGCATCTGGGAACCAATTCTCCTTAAATTCCCCAAAGAGGTTGTGTCTTAAAGAGCCAGTGTCTTCCCATTAACCCATGGCTAAGATTTTCTTCCTGTTGTGGGTTCTGGTATCTTTGGGGACCACCAGGAATGTGCAAACTTTTGTGTATCTGTTTCAAAATAATTTGTTTGTTTTGTGTTTGCTCCTTGTTTGGGGGCTGTGGGTCAGGGAATATGTGGGCATTGATACTCTCCACACACCATGTGAGTTGCAGGGATCAAACTCAGGTTGTTGGGCTTGTCTGCAAGCCCTTTTGCCCACTGAGCCATCTCACTGGCCTGCTTTTGTATCTCGAAGGCAAGTAAGATGATCAGAGGGTTGGGATTTGGTTCTTATGGTAAATCTTAAGTTTTCTTTGTGTTGCTGATGAATGAGCTTGCATTATCTCTTGTGAATTTTAGAAAAATTGTGATATGTATAAAATTAGACTTTTTTGTTCTGACCCCTGCATTACACCTGGATCATCCATTCTCATGAGTTATCTGTTCAGTTGTTTGCAGTCTCAGACCAAATTAATGTTAATAGCCTGTCTGAGCAGACCAGAGGCTCCTCTCTCAAGTTATATGCAAACTAGTGTTTGTGATCTTTGAAATTTGCCCATTTTAGACTATTGGTCTTGCATTCTCCTTACCTGTTGTGAAATATTAAAACTGTTGGTCACTGTTAAGATAAATTAGAAGTCTAAAAGCATATAGTTGAGAAAGCATATCTGAAGTTTGAGAGAGTGAAATTGAGCTTGTGTGGTGTCTGCAGTGCTGAAGAGATTGAGTGGGTTAGAGGGATGGAGTGCCCAGGTGATTCTCCTGAGACTCCTGGGGTGCTAAAGACTTGTGGGGGTCCCTTCCTTTGTTTTTTTTGAGACAGGGTTTCTCTGTGTAGCCCTGGCTGTGCTGGAACTCACTTTGTAGACCAGGCTGGCCTTGAACTCAGAAATCCACCTACCTCTGCCTCCCGAGTGCTGGGATTAAAAGTGTGCACCACCACTGCCCGGTGTGGGGGTCCCTTCCTAATCATTTGCAAGGAATACCAGGAAAGATGACTACATCTTATTGCAAAAATATCTCTTAACATTGCTGTCCCTGATTGACCTATGTCGGTATTATATTTCTTGAGTTATAAGGATTTTTCTGAACTGAATACAAATGATACCAGGTGATACTAACAAAGGCTATGATTTGTTGTTCTGAAAAACAGGTTTGGTTTGGTTTGGTTTTTCCTTGAATTCTACAAGCACTAATCTCTCCTGTCTTATTTATAGCAAAGCAATGATATCGCTCGGGGCTTTGAGAGAGGACTGGAACCAGAAAAGATCATTGGGGCAACAGATTCCTGTGGCGACTTAATGTTCTTAATGAAATGGTGAGAGGAATTGTGCTTCACTTTACAGTTGTATTTTTGCTACGAAGAAAGAGTGTAAAATTGAGAATTCCTGAATTTAATCCTTAACCAACTCCAGTGTCAGTATTAAGTGGGAATTTATGGTTCAGAATGAATTTGTGACATTCTCAAGCTTTGGTATTGTGTTATAATAACCATATTTGGGTAAAAAATTTTGGGGTAAAAAAATTGTATTACTACTACCTAAATATCTATTTGTATAGAACTAAATCATTTATGTAAGATCATGAGCCTATGACTACGGGATAAGAGCTAAGTAAAGCTTACATCACTGAGGGTCAGGGTCACCGAATGATATCTAAAAGAGAAATTAATTTCCACAAAAGGCATCAAACTTAATGGTAAATAAAGCATAAATTACTTTATCAGAGATAGTGACTTATAGAAGAAAGTGGAATACTCCCATCCTTCTGCTCTCCTTTCCTGACAGGGTCTCATGTAGCTCAGGCTGTCCTTGAACTCAATAAGGAGTCCAGAATATTAAATTCCTATCCCCATCTCCCTAGGACTGGCTTTTTCCTCCCCCTATTTCCTTTCCTTTTCTCCCTTCCCTTTTTCTTTTAAGGATTTATTTCTTATGTCATTGAATGCTGCATATATGTGCTCTGCCTGAGTATATAAATGTGCACCATGTGCATGCAGTGCTTACAGAGGCATTGGATCCCCTGGAACTAACATTACAGGCAGTTTGTGTGGTACCATGTAGGTGCTGGAAACTGAGCCTGGGTCCTCTGTAAGAACAGCCATCTCTTCAGCTCTTTCTTTCTTGTTTATTTTTTTTTTTTTTTTTTTTTTTTTTTGGTTTTTCGAGACAGGGTTTCTCTGTGTAGCCCTGGCTGTCCTGGCACTCACTTTGTAGACCAGGCTGGCCTCGAACTCAGAAATCCGCCTGCCTCTACCTCCCGAGTGCTGGGATTAAAGGCGTGCGCCACCACGCCCGGCTCTTGTTTATTTTTTGATGCTAAAGATCAAATACAGAAGTTCTACCACTGAGTTATACCTCCAGCCCTGTAAAGACCCTTTCTACTTTGAGATCGAACCAGCTAACCTCAAACAGTGACACTGACAGATTGTCTCAGTTTCATGTCTCCTTCTAAGTCTTACACCCTTTCTTTCCAGGAAAGACACAGATGAAGCTGACCTGGTTCTTGCAAAAGAAGCTAACGTGAAGTGTCCACAGATTGTGATAGCATTTTATGAAGAGAGACTGACGTGGCATGCATATCCAGAGGATGCGGAAAACAAAGAAAAAGAAAGCGCAAAGAGCTAAAGGAGGAGGCAGTCTCTGTCGTTTCTCTTTGTATATAATACCTTTACCTTCCTGCCTCCTCTCTTTCCTCCCACCCCTTTCCATCCTAAACGCATCCATAAACCACTGCGCTCATCACTGTGCTCCACGGGGGAGATGTTGGTATTGGTTCTCCTGTAATATAACTGATGATCTGATTCCTAAGTGTAGCTCTGTGAAAGTCAGGCATTACGTCATTCACATGCTGTGTGGTTCCCATAGTGTTCTCTTTCACCCTGATCTTTTCCTTCTGTTCCCCTGTAACTTCTTAATCACCTTAGAGTCATGATCTTTGGGGTTGGTTGCTTTGGGGGATTTTATTATGACGATGACTTCAGTTTCTTGATTGTTATTAGATTATATTGATGACCAGCTGGCCTTTGTTTTGACATACTGGCATAGAAAGGATATTGTCCATCTATTTAGAAAGCTATTAAGGGCAACCTACCTGTTGTGTCTTTTCCAATCTCATTTAGCTCTGCCAGGAGAATACAGGGTCCCTGGTGTGGTCTTCTGGGCCGCTCCTGACTATCCTCACCTACCCTCCCATAACAATTCAGTTCTCTTAGGGCTTGAAACTTTACATTTAAATCTGTCAAGGCGCTCTGTTTAGCCCTCACACTTTCTTGGCCTTGTTACTTTCAATCCCTGATTCTGCTTCTGTAAAGTGGTAATCAATTTATTATTAAATGACAAGATTAACTGTGGAGTCTGTAAGCTGTAGTGCAGGAAGATAATAGGATGGGGCTGGATACAGTTATCACGTGGTGTGTATGTATTCTTTCCTTTATCCCTCATATTTAGACTGTATTTATGAAGGTGTGAGTGATTGCCTGGTGCTTGCTTGTGCCAAGGTGCTGGGCACCCTCTAACCCTGCCAACTTTTATGGCCTCCCAAAGCATTCCTGTACCAAAGAGGCATCAGCAGATCCATGCCATTATTTTAAGTTGGGAATTGTTGGAGAGGAGCCACTAGCCACAGTGTCACTGGCTTTTACGTCCTCGCAGCATTGATGCTCTTTAATTTACTGCCTCATGGCTTGTGGATTTGCCACCAAGTCCTCAGAGGATTAATGTTCCTGCCCTCTCCACTTGAGTCTGAGGACTTTAGTTGTAGCTTATTTTAAAAACCTAGAAGACTATGGCCTCAGAAACCGACAGGTCTTGATATTAACTTTTTGACACAACCTTCTCTCACAACAAACTACTTCCTTTTTGGTTTACTCTTGCTTTGCTATTATTTCTGCTCCTACTCTACTTTTTGTCCCCTGAAAAATGCCCATCTTCTCTTCATTTCTTTCTTCTTGTATAGTTGAGGAAGCTGGAGAATCAGGACTAAAAGTAAGGAAATAACAGAGTTTGGAGCTGAGCAGTCTTGTCCCAGCTCCAATGCTGAGGAAAAAGAATAAACACTGAAGTAGCCTTAATTCCAGACTTCGTCAGCTACTGAGCTGCTTTTGTTGTTGCGTTTGATTTTTTTTTAAAGCATAGCTGTCTGGGCCAGAGCATCCAGCCACCGGGTTGTTGATAGTAATGAGAGGAACGGATGGAGTGCTTCAGTCCACAGATGAGCCAGATAATATGCAAATCCCAGACCCATTCACAGCATTTGTTGTTAACACTGCTTTCCTGCTCAGCTGCTATTTGAGTTCTGTGTTCTTGAATAAATTATGCCAACAATTATACTGCACCGTTGAGAAGGCAGCTTGTACTGCAGTGACATGGTAGACAGACAGTGAAGCTTTGCCTTACTTAAGTCAGCCAGGAACAACCTGTGAATGGTAATGTGGTAGGAGAATAGCACCTAACCCATACCTCACATGGGTGAGCGTTTTCTCTCTGTAGTCCGTAGTTGTCTGAAGATGTTAGAGGCAGTATCAAATGCTGGATAAGTGACCGTTGTCTGTACTTAACTTGATGAAATGAAGGATGGTTAGAGAGCAGATCTGTCCTTCAGGCAACCAAGGATAGTAGTAATTAGGGCAGATGAAAATAGCACAGAAGTAGCCAGAGCTCCTGAGGGTCTTCACTGGCAACTAGAGGAAAGGACAACCCACTGAGTAGTCAGGAGTAGTGGGCATGTACATTGCAGTGACTATAATTTTTAAAGCAAAATCTTAGCCTTTGGGCAACCATAACAATGATATTGGTACTAAGATTAGTCCTAAGAAGTCAGGCCTGGTGACAAAAAGGTACACAGTCCCAGACTGATACAGGGGTACTGTATGTTCAATGCCTGTTGGGGAACTTAGTGAGACCCTAACTCAAGATAAAAAATACAAGGACCAAGGATACAGTCTGAGAGCTAATGCCTTGTAATGCAAAAAATGAAGGGAAGAAGTGTCCTGCTGGTTTTAATGCTCTTTATAATGTTTTTTCTCTTAAAAGTTCATGGAGTATTGGTTTTCTGTTAACTATTACCAAAACACCTTGTTTTCTTCTTCGTACTTTTCCTGGTTATAGATAGAAATAGGGAACCGGGATTCTAGTATTATCTTCAACGCTCAGTGTAAAGAAGCCAGACACCCATCTGTGCCAAGCCACCCACCCAGCATGTGTTGTGCCAAGTAGCTTGTTTCTGCTGGAGAATTGCAGCCTTGGACAGAAGTGTTTCCTAGAGCTATCTTCCCTCTAAAGAGTTCACAGCCAAAGGTGAAATACTCCTAAACACTTGACTATATTCTCTTGTGTTAATCCTCTTTCAAAACTAATTTTGTGGTACTGGGAATTGAGCTTAGACATGCCACGCAAGTGCTATGCCACTGAACTGACATCTTTTTCTGCCCCCTCCCCGCCATACACCATTTTATTGTTGTTCTAAAGACTAAGTCTCTGATACCAGGCTAGCCTCAACTTGCTGTATAGACAAGTTGAAAAAAAATTTTTTTTTCATCTGTAGCTGTCTTCAGACACACCAGAAGAGGGCATTGAATCTCATTACAGATGGTTGTGAGCCACCATGTGGTTTCTGGGAATTGAACTGGGGACCTCTAGAAGAGCAGTCAGTGCTCTAAACTGCTGAGCCATCTCTCCAGCCCTGCCAAGCTGAATTCTTGATCTCTTGCCTCTTATCTCACAGTCTCTAGGATTGTAAGTGTGTGGCACCATATCACCATATTCTTCTTTTATAGAGACTGGACCTTCAAAATTACCTATGCTAGCCAGGTATAGTGAAATACATCTTTAATTACAGCATTTAGGAGGCAGAAGTAGATGAATCTTAATTAGAGGCCACCCTGGTCTATATAGTGAGTTCTAGGCTAGCCAGACCTTTATAGATTCTGTTGTGAAAGGAAAATAAGAAAAGATTGGCCTTGAACTTAGGATCTGTTTGTATCAGTTTTGTGCCACTATGCCTGGCTCCTTTTTTTTTTTTTTTTTAATTAAGTTATTGTGTATATGGGATTTCTGCCTGCACATATATCTGTGCACCATATGCATGCCTGGTTCCCTAGGAGACCAGAAGAGGGTCTTATATCCTCTGGGATAGGAGTGAGCCACTATATGGGTGTTGAGAATCAAATCCCAGTCCTCTGGAAGAGTGGGTGCCATCTCCCACCCTTCAAAACATCTCTTTAATGTTGAATTTATTTCTTTTTTTTCCTCCCCCGCCCCACCCCCCTTTTCTGTTTAATCCTGGCTGTTTCTTGCCAGCTTCACCCTCTAATACTCAGTTTTGCTAGCTTTACACGAAAGCAGAGGTGAACTGGGTGATCCATCAACATTATTCACTGTGCTGTTCACATTTCTACAACTTTAGCATGCATCAATATTGTTTTCATTCAACAAACATTTTGGCTCAGGATACAAAGTTTAAACTCCTTTGCTAGAGAACTTTGATAGTGGTGTGGGATGAGTTGATCATTATAGTTTTGTATAATGAATATTGCACATGTATATAATTTACTGGTCTGGGGCAGCAACAGGTATACAGAAGCATGAGCCTTTAGTGGGCAGTTAGTTCAGTGGTTGAGTGCTGGTGGAGAATACATAAAGCCCTGGGTTCTCACGGGAGGAGGGGGAGGATCTGCAATAGGAGGGTGCCATTAATTGGTTTATCTGTGGGAAAGACCCGTTGTCTTGGATGAACTGAGTTAACTGGCCATGGGGAATATTGCAGAAAATAAAGCTAGAAATGTGGTCATTGCCAAGAGTGCAGATACGTGAGCATAAGAACCATCTTGTTTAGACTCTGCCAAAGCATTCATGACTTTGTTAGTATTGTCTGAAGATCTCATTGTATGTGATGGTGTTATGGGTCTGTTTGTATATTTCTTCTTCATGGGCATTTTAGCATGTTGCTCACACTGTACAATTTCTAACCCTTTTGGAGAAATCAACATTAGTCTGGCTTTAAAGCCTAAAACATACCATCTAATGACAGACTTTGTTAGAGAAAAACTTAGATAAAGTCAGCTAATATCTGAGTGTCTGCCTTTGGGTCATGTGGGTTTCAGTGCCAGGGAGTAAGCAGCTCCTGTGTCACTTATATCAAAACCTTCCACAGGAATAATGTGTTCTGGCTCCTCATTGTGCATGATGCCCCTCCCAGATAAGAAACAGTCTGGTTTTCAGGTTCTCATTCTGACTTTTGAGAGCACAAGATAAAGATCTTAGCTCTACTTGGATAATTGACTAACTTTAGAAATCAGAATTCTCAGAAATCAACTGCTTTAGAAGGTTAAAATGTGAAGTTTCTTGTTTGTTTTTTGCTTGTACTGAATATTTTGAATTTTAATCTACCTCGTCTCATTTTTTGTAGTTACTTCTGTCATTGCCACTTGAGCATGAAGCTTGACTTTGGTCGTTGTCTAAAATGGGATCTCTCCTGTTCAGTGACAGTTTATTCTCCTGCCTTTCCTTTTGGCCCCCATTTCACCTAACATCATCTCTTATTGCTCCTGTCAGAAATATGTTTTAAAGTCTTGTTTTATGGGAAAAAGTGGTTCACCAATGCTGTTTGTCTCTGAGGTCAGTGAGAGAAGGAGTTAAAACACAGTGGTGAAGGAAGGGCAGATCCTGCTCTGGAGGCAAAAGCTGACAAGGAAGGAGTCATTAATTACAGACAATTTCAAAGTCAACTGATTGTGATCATTAATGTCACAATAGATCAAAACCTAATTATCACAGCCTAGGTAAGAGCCATCAGTATTAATCGGAAAATCTAATAGGAAACTATTACCGAGAAATTAGGCCAAATTGAATGCAATGAACTTTTTATCATCTTTTTTTGGTTATGTTCTTGGTGTTGGCAACTGTGACCCTAACAGCTGGTCTAAGCCCAGATTGCTAATTTCACTTTTAAAGAGCCTAGGCTGGCCCTAGTGCTTGCAGTTCTCCTGCCTCAGCCTTAAACACTGGGATTATGAGGGGGTATGTGCATTCCTGTTTGGGTGGGTGGGTAGAAGAGAATTGAACTCAGGGCCTTGTACATTTTAGACAAGTGCTCTACCACTGAGCTGTATTCCTAGCTCAGAGTGTTTTGTTTGTTAGGGAAGTTTCCAGACAGACTGAATCTGAGCTAACATTGCTGAAACACCAACCTTGAATTTTCTCATCATCTGGATTTGTCCAGTCTAATCAGACAATGGAATATACAGATATAAAAGTCATAGAGTGTCCCTGGTGAACATTGTTGCCGTATCATCCGTTGAGTGCTCCTGTATAGAGCTCTGTACTGGCTGCTGTGAAGGCTGTGGGAGGAAGGCAGTGTCCTGCTTTGAAGTTCTTTGAGAACTAAAAAGATAGTTTCCTTGTATGACAACGGGAAGAAGATGCAAGCCAGTGTTTTCCCGTTTGCAGTAGCGCTAGGATTTGATCCTGAACAGCCTGGCAGTGTGCCCGATCCCAGTAGTTCTAAGATAGGAACAAAATAATTTCCCACTGGAATTCTAAGGGATGGGGAAGATATCTTTGTTTTTGTTTTCCTTTCTGTGTTACAAGTTATATATCTGGTAGTAGGAGAAGCCATCAGTATGTCCTTAAGATGTTTGTGAAGATGCTACCACCTTTGGGTGAGATGAGTCAGGCAGTGGAAAAGTTGCTGTCCTTTGGGTGTCACAGGAGGAATGCCAGGCAGTAGTAGAGGAAATTGTGCCTAGGAGTCTACACTGTGCCCTGCAGCCCTGCTGCACTTCAGGTGCTCAGTGCTAATCTTACTTAGAAAGACCATGCTGCTTTCTGGACCTTGGGAACTTGGATTACCCGCTACAAGACTGAGAATCAGTGTCATTTGTTTGGTTGGTTTTTTTCAAGACAGGGTTTCTATGTAGCCATGGATGTCCTGGAACTTGCTCTGTTGACCAGGCTGGCCTCGAACTCAGAGATCTGCCTGCCCCTGCCTCTCAAGTACTGGGATCGAACATGTGCATCACCACTGCCTGGCTAACCCTTCACTTCTTAAGTAAGTTTTAGTGTTTAAAATGCAACTTAATTTTCAAAATGGCACTAAGGTGGTTGTCCAGCCTTGGTTTACTCCAGATGAGCAGCAGCCCTCAACAGTGTGTTGATTGAACTCATCTGGCTGCAGTGAAATGGCTGAAAGTGAGATTTTCTAGTGCACACTTCTGTGCTAGCCTCCCTACTTGGTCTTAATGGCTGACCTTGGGCAAGTCTTTCCTTTCAATGCCTCAGTTCCCCATCTGTCAAATGGGGTGATAATACTGACCTACCTCATGGGGTGTTGTGAGGCATTACAGATCAGAGCTGATCAACTCCTTTAGGATTGCCTGTGGCGGATACCTTCAGTCGAAGTTTTTTTAGCCCTCACTGAGCTACTTCCAAGTTTGGAAGTACTTAGTGACCTTGGTGAGTTTCTGTCCCCAATCCCTTAACCCCTCATCAAAGCTGCTAGTTCAGATGTTGACAGTGTTTTGTGAATGTTGGAGTCTTGATCATCCAGTCTAACTTGGGATGCTGTGACGGAAGGCACTTGTGGGCTCTGTGTGCATCACAAAGAGACTTAGAAATTCAAGAGCCTTGGGTTAGGGAATCTTGAGGCAGGAGTGCTACTGCATGTCTTTCTCTGCAGGTTGGGAGTTAAGGTCCTATTCTCATGGATGACTTCTGCTGATTGTCTTGGTAGTGTGGATTGATATTGTTGCTTTCATTTTCCAGGCTGATCCTAGGACAGGTAGTCCACTGAACTCTTCATGCTCCTATGCCTCTGCCCTCTCATAGAAGCCAGATGGCTCAAGCAACATAACACTCCCTTCCCCTACCAAAAAGAGCTACATTGGATTTTGTTTTTTCTAGAAATAGATATAACATTTCAGAATTGAGCATTGGTCCTCAAGGCTTCTTCCGGTACACTGTGTGTGGAATCTGTCCGCTCTTTTCAGTGTCTACCATCTGACCCACTGAGGACATCTTGGACACTAGTTTGCCCACCTGAGGGTTCAAGAGCCTTTCTTGCTCTGTCTCAGTATAGGGGCTAAGGCATCCCCAAACTCTTCATGATAGGTCTCCTTTCCCCTGCTTGACCTTCTATTGGTACCCATGAAAAAGCACAAGGTCCTAGCTCCCTATAGATACACACTCCAGTTCTGTTGGGTAGACTCTGCTCCTAACAGGGGTCCTAGAGGGTTCTCTGGAGGATGGGAAAGGAACAGTCTCATGTCCTGCCAAATAGTAGCCAGCAGTTGCCTTACCCCTGCCTGCTGGCCGTGAACCCACATTCTCATGGAAAGGCCTTTCAGAGACCCCTGGTTTTTTCTCAGCACTGTACCATTCTGTGTAGGAAGCAGGTCACACCTTGTAGCCAGGTGTCTAAATGGAAGTGAAACAGTGAATTCTCTGTGGACTTTTTTGGTTTGTGGGGGAGTTTTGGTTGTGTTTCTTGGTTCTGTTTCAGCCAAACTTGTCTGCTTTTGATTTCTTTAAAGGATAAGTGATCTATCTATCTACACGTATGTTTGCATTTTAAGTGTACATGTTTTGAAAAAAACGGACATTATGTCATTCTACAACTGACATCCAATTCAGACATCATCCTCTCCCCCTTCCACCCTCTTTTCCCTCTTTTCATACTCTTGTATTGGTTCTAATAAACGATTGCTTTTCAAATATGGATCTTGAGTGGTAGTTTGAAGAGCTGGGTCTATAAACCTTTTAAATTTGGGTCCTGAAGTGTTAGCCAGTAGTCATACATTTCTGGCATTTCCTATTTCTTTGAGTGCTGAGCATCAAACCTTGTGCATGCTAAGCAGCACTCACTCCCTGAGCTGACCCCAGCCATCCATCCATCCATCCCATTTCTGGAGCATTTCTGAAGGAAAAGAAGAGAGAACCGGCTGCTGTTTACCTTCTTTGGGGATTTGTTGGTTCCGACTTTCTACAAACAACCACAGGGTGGCGCCAACCCTGGGGAAATAAGACAGCGCCGGTGCCTACTGTGTCCCTGAGCTGAGTCAGTTTATTTGCCTTCTTGGTTTCCCTGCTCTTCCAGCTCTTGATAGATGGTTCAGAAAATAAACGAGCCTCCGGTGCTCTTCACCAATAAAGCATCAAGCAAAGCGTGAGGCTTACAAAGCCCCGTGTGGCTACCCTGTGACTGTGTCATCTTTGACTTGTTTCACACATACCAAAGAAGCCTGTGCCCTACCTGTGGGCCAGAAATGGGGTGGCGTGGCAGAATTGAATCAGGAGGGGAGAGTGAGGTAATGTGGCCCTGAGCCTGGTGTGGTCGGTCAGGAGCTTGCAGAGTGAGGCCTGAAGATAGACCCTGGAGCCGAGTCCTGGTTTCCACCAGCTTGTCTGCAACTCCTCCCTCTTGTTTTCCTTCCTGGCTGCTGAATTATAGGGTCTCTGCAGTCTAATCTCGTAAAAGTCTTATGAAGACATCTGTAGGTTGGCTGGCTTAATGGTCCATGACCCCATAAACATGGGACAGGAGAGCCATTTGGTCCACTTCAGAGATAGGCCTTTCTGGACATTATTTATTTCCTACCTCTGAGGTCTGGGTCTGCTTTTTCCCTTCCTGTTCTAGTCTGTCTGCCTTAGGCCCATCAAGAATCAGGACTAACTCCAGAATTACAGGGGGTTTGACCCCACTCTCCCAGCCCTAGACAACTATCTTGGTTTGTGTCTCCCCTCTGTGATGAAAGGAGTCTGCCTGGCCCTGGTTCAGATGAGCTCTTTGCTCTTTGCTGATATAGCTTCCCCTCAGAATCTTTCAGTTTCCAGACTGGGCAATTTTGCCTCTTCCTTGTTTGTGTTAAAGGTTACCAAGCTAGTGAAATAGATGCACTGCTGGCAGCCGGGGGCAAGTGGAGGGTCACTGTGGGGGTCTGTGATCTGCTGGCTCATTGAGCACGTAGCTCTGAACGGCTCCGTTGGAGTCAGCAGCTCCAGGCTCTTTGCTCTTTGAGAGGAAATAGAAGGTGGAGCCAGGTGTCCACCATGATGAGAGCTGACCCTGACTGAACAGAGGCAGCCATGACAGCAGCTGCTGTCCAGGCCTGGAGTGGACCTGTTTGTGTGCTTGGAGAGAGGAACACAAGTGTGATGTAAGAGCTCGGTGGGTAAAGGCACTTTGCAAAGTCGGCAACCCAAGTCCAGTCCCTGGAAGAGATCAGGAGAAAACCAACTCCACAAAGTTGACTTCCTTATGTATGCTTTTTGTGTTTGGTTTTTTTAAGGGAGACCTCACTGGGCATGGTGTCATGCTTGGAATGAAGTAAGACCCTATCTACCTGAAAGGGGGGTGGGGTAGGGGGGAGAGGCAGTGACAAAGTGAAGGCAGGGTCAGTTGGAATGTGGGCATCTGGCAATATAGGCACTGTGTGGCTCTTTACAAACCCTGAGCCCACTATTTAGTGTCAGGTGAAAGCACTGTCTAGTCTGAGACTCTAGTCTCCTCCCTGATCTCCATGTTGCCTCTGTCCCCTCCCCTCAGCAGCTGTAGCATCTTGGTTTCCAGGTGCAGGCTCTCCCCACTCAAACCGTACCACCCGCTTTTCATGGTATTTACCCAGTGTATTGTGTGCATTTGTCTGGTCTTTTTTCCTGATTTCTGATTTTTCTACCCCTCCCAATTCCATAAGCGACCTTAATTTGGATATTTCATTTCAACCTACCAAATTATCATCTTTCTTGCAATGATCCAGGACTCTCTTTATAAGCTCGTTCTACCCCATGCAGACTCTGGAAGCAGGTGCAAGTCTATATGAAATGTGGTGCCCACTTCCAGACTGGGAGAAGCAAGCCTCCGGCCCACTTCCAGACTGGGAGCCTCCAGCTCCCTCAGCAGCAGCTTGTCTGATAATTTGGTTGTGAGCCAGGGAGGGAGAAATGCTGATAATTTTAAATGGGGGCTGTGAGTGCACCCTCCTCCACCCCCTCCTGTCATTGCTGCCTTTGGAGAAGGAAGGGTGTAGGGAGATGCAGCGTTGGCCACAGTTGCTACAGCTTGTGAAATTTTGCCACATCTGCAAGGAGGCAAGGGAGCAGGTGAGCAGGAGTCCTTGCCATTGCTGTCGGGGAGTGGGATGGGCTTCCTCCAGCTATATCCACACCTGCAGCCCCTCCTGAGGCAGCCTGGCTTCCCTCATAATTTTCAGCTTTCTTGCGTGTTTCCATCCATGGTGGAAGCCAGGGGTGCTCAGCTCCTAGGGACCTGTGGCTATCCTGTGTCCTGTCTACTGCCTTGCTCTAGCTTCTGCCTCACTGTCTCATTCAGACAATGTGTTTTGTCTGCATGTATACCACACATATATGACTGTGATCTACCGTGTGGGTGATGATAGGAAATGAACCTGGGTCCTATGCAAGAAAAGCAGGTGCTTTTAACCACAGAAGCATTTCCCCAGCCTACTAATGGCAACATTGGAGAATTTTATAACCTTTGGGGTGTTTGTGTCATCTCAGGACAGGGGTTTCAATAAGACTGGAAGTTGCTGATATAAAACCATTGGATTCTTTGTCTGAAAAACACCTTTTTGAGGCAGAATCTCAAGGGTGGCCTTGAACTCTTATTCTTTGGCCTTAGCATCCTGAATGTTATTACAGGGGGGCACCACCACGCCTAGCTTCTGTCTGAAATATTTGTTCCTTTCATCATATCTGTAAAAACTTTCCATTCATCAGTCTGAGGAGCATGTAGGCCTCTGGAAACCTGATGCCCAAGGTTGTCTCAAACTCACTGTTTATCCAGGAGTGAGCTTGAATGTCTGATCTTTCTGCTTCTACCCCCCAAGTGCTGGGGTTCTAGGTATGTGCCACCATATCTGGGGCCTTGTGCAAGCTAGGCAAAAGCAAGTGCTCTACCAAGTGGATTATGTCCCTATACTCACCCTAGCCCTGCCCTTTACTTCACTGGAAGAGTGAGTCTGGGGCATGGATTAGAGTTGGGTCAGTGTGGCTTGGGGACCAAGAGACAAGCTTGGGGAGGAGGTGGGAAAGAGGAACACACGTGTCCCTGTGGGAATCAGCACATGAATGAAATGGTGGCGGAAAGGCAGAAGTGAGAACTTGGTGAGATCAGATCTGCCGTGTGTGCCAAGCAGATTCAAGGACTGAGGAAGCCCAAGGAAGGTGCATGCTTCTGTGGCTCCAGGCAGCAAGCGCCATCACTCCCCATAAACAGCAGGCTAGAGCTTTGCTTCCCAAGAGCTCTCTCTCCAATGAATCAATTCAGCATCTGCCCTCCCATGATCTGAAAAAGGATAGGCTTCCCTCTCAATTCCATCACCTCCCAGGAAACCTGAAGAATATGTGGATAATTTTAGGTGCCCCTATGCATCTTTAGTGGCTTTAATTTTTACTGGGGGTGGGGGGGTTGGGGTGCCTCAATCTCCACAACCTTTAGGCATCCTAAAAAGGGATGACAGGAAGAGCAAGGACTTGGCAGTTCAGTGGCCACAGGTAAAGACGCCCAGTCTCTACTGGAGGGCCAAGTGACATTTGATGAGATTTTTACTGACTGTCTCTGGGTCCCTCACAAAGAAATGGTGCATCTGGATGTGGGTGAACTGGAGGGAAGGATCCATTTGAATACGTTTGTACTCATTTTGACTACATTAAATTCCACTGGTTCTAAGTTGAGCCATTTAATGGGCATGGGCGGAAAGCAGTTGCCTGGAAAATTCAAGGCAGCACATAATCTGCAGATCATTTATGAAAATGAGCAAACGGTGCTTGGGTTGCTGCTTGGCAGGAGTTTCTCCGAGCTAAGAGGAAGAAGTCATTATGGAGAAGGGACAGTTGCTCCCTCTCCTACCTCTTCTCCAAGCATGCAACTTAGTCCCTAAGCTAACATCCCCACCTCCAGCTCTCAGTTCTGAGAGAGGCCTAGGAAAACTAAAAAGTATGGGGGAAAGAGGAAATTGGGGATTATGGCTCAGTTGCCCAACAAGTGCAATGGGTTTGGTCCACAGCACGGACCCTGAACACCCTAGGCTATGGACAGGGTCATTAAGTGTGGAAGTCAGGCTGGGTGACTGATGGAAGAGTACAAGCCGGATATGTGCACCCCCAGCACCACAAAAATACAAATTTGTTGGTTCTGTACCAACCCTCTGTATCCGTTTCCCCGGAACCAGGCACACACGTGATGCACAGACATCAGTGCAGGCAAACACTCATACTTTAAAAAAAATTTTTTTTTTCATGATAGTCTGACTATGTAGATCCGCTGGCCTGGAACTCACTATGTAAACCAGGCTGGCCTTGAACTCACAGAGATCTGCCTGCCTCTGCCTCCACCTCCACCTCCTAAGTCGTGGGACTAAAGGCATATGGCACTACACCTGGGTTTTAAAAAGTTCCTTAGCTTTATGAAACATTAAAAAAAAAAAAAAAAAAAGGCTGATGAGATGACTCCATGTGTTAAGGTGCACGAAGCACAAGGCCTGAACCCTGGAGCCCACATAGAGGTGGAAGGAGAAAACTTGACTCCACAAAGCTGATCTCTACACATCCATTGTGACATGGTGTGGCTACACATATGTGTGCTCACACATACACATTAACTCACTAATTTAAAAAATATTTGCAAATTATACTTGTACTAATTTATGAGCTTTGAAGCAGTACGTTTATAGTGTGAAATAATTGAATTAACATACCCATCACTTCTATTACTCCTGCCTACCTGGACCGTTTTCATCCTTTGACCATCACCTTTCGGCTCTTCCCAAGCACTTCTGCCGATAAATCAGAGGAAACTGGCCCGCGCTAGGCATCTTGGTCCTCTGCACCAGAAGCAGGCGTGTTTCCAGCAGGACTCCCGGAGGAGCTCCTTTCCCATGAGACCAAGGACTCATCTCAGTCCTTGGCCAACAATTTAGGGCCTGTGACCACTGTGAGAGACAGGCTGAGCAACTAGAAGACAGCAGCTAGGCCAAGCCAGGGATGGGGTTCAGTCTGGAGAATTCAGAATCAGGCTGCCTGAGGTGATTTGGAGGTTCATGCTGCCCTCTGGCAGCCACCGTGGAAATCGCATCCAGGTCAGCTCAGACTGAACATTCCTCCAATGCCAGGGTTGCCGTGCCAGGGTTGCCGGGGACGTGTCGTCCTACTACGAGCAAGGGGCAAGCGACTCCCCTTTCACTCACCCAACGCCGGGGAATCTTCCCTTTCATACAAGTACTAAGCGTTTGATTCCCTCGCCCAGTGGGGTCTATCTACTAGGATCTCTCCAATTTTGTAGCTCAGGTTCAGCTTCAAGAGGAGAATGCTTTCTTCAGGCTGAACCACGACCCCTTGGCCCGATCTGAAGCTGTCCCTGCAGCCTGCACTCCCATGCCCCAGGTTTCCCACCTTGGATTCTCGTGCATCGGGTGAGCTGGGGTGGCTTGGAGAGCTGCGTGGAGCCAGGCCTCCCATGCGGTTTTTCACGGTTGTCCTTGAGATTGCCTGATGACCTTGGAGTGTCTGTGGGTCCCTGAGAGGATCGGGCTTCATTCGCCGTCTAGTTTTTCTGAGTGACCCTGGAGCACCAGACTCTAGCTCAAAGTAGGACACCGCCAAAAACAGACATGATCCCTGTCTTGAGAAAGCTCACAATCTAGGGAGTGCAAGCGACCAAATGTCTGTAGATATTGGTGCCAGGGGGCCTGAGAGGACAGTGGAAGCTCTTTTTTCTTTTATCTCGGGGTGTGTGTGTGTGTGTGTGTGTGTGTGTGTTCTGAGAACCCAGGGCCTTTCATACTGTAGGCAGGTGCTTTACCATTGAACTATATCCCCAGTCTTTAAAGATCAGCTTTATTATTAATAATGATACTTACTACTGTGACTGGATCCTGCTATGAAGCTCTGGCTGACCTGGAATTTACCATGTAGCCCAGACTGACCTGAAACTCAAGATAATCTTCCTGCCTCAGCATCCAGAGTGCTAGGATTACAGGTGTCAGCTAACATCTGATGTGTGTGTGTGACACACATTTTTTTGTTTTGGGGTTTTTTTGTTTGTTTGTTTGTTTTTGGTGTTTTCGAGACAGGGTTTCTCTGTGTAGCCCTGGCTGTCCTGGAACTCACTCTGTAGACCAGGATGTCCTTAAACTCAGAAATCCACCAACCTCTGCCTCCCAAGTGCTGGGATTAAAGGCATGTTTCACCGCTGCCCAGCCAATTTCTTTTTAATTAATTTTTTTTAGGGTTTTCCTACATTGCCCGGGGTTGTCTTGAATTTGTGATTCTTTTGTTTCAACTCCTGTACATCTGGGATTACAGGTCTATACCACCAACTCTGTCTGGGAGACAAGAGGGCTGGAAGGCAGTCAGGGTGAGCAACAGCTCATGAGCTGAGTGAGGGCAGTCCAGAGGCTGCAGTCCTCTGATAGAAGGCCAATGGGCACAAGCCTGGCCCAGATGCAAGAGATCAAGCTACATGGAGCTGCTGGCAGAAGTCGAAGGATGTTCTTAACCAGAGCATACATCATAATCTTTGTCTGAAATTCGGGGAATTTCCAGAGTTTTGGGGTACCCCAACACATACACTGCATTTTAGCAGGATACCAGACTTCACGAATCCTTCAGGAAGGTTGAACTAGGAAGGAGCCTAGGTGGTCCTAGAAGACTAGGAGGTTGGTGGCGTCTAATCCCGGTTGTGGGCCTCGGTCTGCGGCTGGAGGATGCAAAGAGATGCCCAGAAGGTGGCGCGAGCCGGCGACAGCGGTCAAGCACAGAGGTGGCCCGCTCCGTGGGTCTCACTCGCCCTGCGCGCAGCCCACCCACTGCCAAATGAAGGCTTGGCAGCCAAAGGCAGCGGTGCACAGCTGGATATGCAAATGTGTGCAAATGACATGGCGACTGGGTTGGGGAGGGAGCGTGGCGCTGTCACAATTCCTGCTTCAAAAGACTTAGGGTGGGCTGTGCATGGTCCCAGACCTGCTTGCTGGGTGACCATTTCCTGGGCTCCCACACACTCAGTTCTCATCCTGCATAAGGCACAGGCAAAGAGCAGGCCCCTGGCATGGAGAAATGTTCCTACCCACCTGTCAGCTGAGCGTAGTTCCTTAATGAACAGGCATGTGAGGCTCGCTGTGACGATCCCACACTCACCCCAGCCTCAGAATCCTCTCTTCCCAGGACCAAGCCATTTGCCCTCCTCCATTCCTTCATTAATATCCGTCTCCCTGCTTCCCTATCTGAAGTCCTTCCAGAAGTCTAACCACAATCACACTTGCTGCTGTTAGTACGTTACTTTTCCTTGTGGTTTGGCGAAACCATTCTACAAGTCCAGGTTGCTGTGTTTTTGAGTGTGTGTAGACAGGCTGAAGGATTCCAAGGCACTGCTGAGGATGTCGGGGAATAAGTCCCTACCCTAGGCCAGAACCCCGGAATCCGCTCTGGTGCCTGGGCGCTCTCCCTCTTCTGCGCCACCTACAACGGCCACACGGGGTCTTCCTTGAGCTAAGAATGGGAACTCGTGCGCCCCGCGCTGGTGCGGGCGGGATGCGGGACTCTAAGACTGGGCTCAGGCTTCCCACTGAGCACCTCTCCGCAAACAGCTTACGACCTCCATCCCCCATCCCCACACCCCAAACCATGCTTAGCAGGAGGGCGGGGAGGGAGCCACATACTCAGCGCCCTCCCAGGGAAACAAGCTATCCACGAGTCCAGCTCTTGGGGATTGGGTATGGCTCAGCTAGCGAGGCGGAGAGATTAGAATGGGGGTAGGGGGAGACAATCAGAAGCAGCGTTGGATGGCCTGGATGACAAAAGGCGAACGGAATGCAAGATGGAGTGGCGGGGACAGGTTTTTGTATAGGGGAACGGAATTGTAAGCAAGCGTGGGAAGAAAATTAAGGCACTCACTTTCTCCAGTGAGGCTGTAACTTGGAAGATTTGGCTGCAGATGCAGTAAGAGGGATGGTGGTCAGACACCAGGAAGGACTTCCCCAAAGGAGTCAAACCTGGATGCTCAGGGAGAAGGACTGAAAAAGAGGACTGTAACCTGAAACCCCCTCATAACTAGAAACTGGTAGGGAGAGGTGTGAAAAATGCTGCGGGGGTTGGGAGGGGGAGGCAATGGAAGGAAGCTCAGGTGGAATGAGTTGCCCTTCACCCCCGGAAGCGGCGGCGGGTCTGACCAGGTGCTCACATGGTGGCCGCCCACTGGGACTCCCGGGTGGCCCCGCGCCCCACCCCCGCTCCAGGCTGGCCCGGTGGGTTCCGGGGCGAGACTGTCTGCAGGACCTGCCTCGCCGTGCTCTTTCTAGCGCCCAAGTCGCCCTGGGTGGTCGCAATTAGGAAGCACCCAGTAGGGAGTTTAAGTCCCTCGAGACCCGTCCCCGCGGGTGACACCGTGTGTGGGGGAATGAGGGGGGGTGGGTGGGAGGAGGCTCAGGTGTCCGGCAGGGGGCGCCCGCGAGAGCGAGGCCCTGCTCCTGCACGTCTCGCGCGCTCCCTCTGCTGGCAGCGGCGCTGCCTCCACTGCAGGCCGCCGGTGGACCTCATAGATGCTATCCGACCCTAAGGCAGGCCTGGCTCCTCTCCATCCTTCAGAGGTGTGGGAAGATTTAAGAACAATGATCCCACGCAGTTCTGCAGCGACTCAAGACAAGCAGAGTGGGAATCCCCAGACCCCCGAGGGATCTTTCATGTCCACTGTGGAGGCCTGGAGTCCAGCCTGTTCCCAGGGTCTCCTAGTCAAGCTCCAAATTACCAGTGCTCTTCCCCATTTGTCAGAACTGCCTTCTGAACACACAAATCAATATGGGCCTCTCTCCTATCTCCAAAGTACTCACAGGAAAGGACGCTCCTTCGGCCACCTTGGCCTTGCCCGTGTCCACACTTGTCCTGCTCCTCAACAGCCTTGGCAATGGCTTGCAGTCTTCACTAGCAGGTTCCTGCTCAATCCTTAACGTACACTTCAAATGTCCAAACTGAGTTTTTCCTTCCCATAGAGAGTCCAGCTTGGCCTATAACAGAGTCTGGCCTTTGATTGATACTCCTGCCTCCAACTCCTTAGCGCTGGAATGATGGGCACACACCACAACCCTAGGCTACGTGAACTTTAGAAGCATCTCTCTTGTGGAGGCTTTTATCCTAGGTGTGATCTAATTATTATCCTGTTTTCCATGCTTCCATCTATCTAGAACAAGATGGAGTTCTTAAGCACACTTAGTGTTGCTGAGAGCCCACCTAATCTCTCTCACTGAAGCACACAAGGACTCACGTGTGCCCCTAGGCCTAGACTGACCTCTACCTGCCTATAAGACAATGGGACAAACCACTCCTGGAGTAGACCCTACCTCCATCCTTGACTCTCAAGAGATCAGCTGCCTCCCTGTTTCTTTGGTTTTACTGGGAACCCAAATCTAAGGGAGGGAGATGCAGAGCCTAGATACAGATGGAGGGCACTTACTTCCTGGAGAGTACTGAGGACTCCCCCCCCCCGAACCCCCCCCTTGGTACTTCTTGGGTCTAACCTACTCCTCACTCACCTAAGCTGGGGCTCGGGGGCAAAATCATAAATTTGGGAGACAAGAGGAGAGATAAAGATCGTTTGTTGAGAATGGTGTTATCAATCATGTTGCTGGAGAGAATGCATACAAAAATTCCCTAAACATGGGTGCTCAGATGCAACATTCCAGTCTTTCTTAAAAGCCCCCAGCCTCTAGTCAGCCCCTCCATGGGTTTGAGGTTGCTATGGGTTCATCTCTAAGCTCTGTCTGTATCCTCAGAAACCCCAGCCCTTTCCTCTCCCACTTGGGAAGGGTCTTAGGATGGAAAGAGACATCTCCACCCACTCTGTTAAAGATTATATTTTTGAAAGAGCCTGGAGGGAGATTCCCTAACTCCTAGTTTCTGAGTTTCAGGTTGAGGACAGCCAGATAAATAATGGCTTGCCAAATTAATTAATTATTTTATTAGCCTGAGTAATTATTAATCAGGCCATTAATCACCCAGCTGTGTCCTATGAATAGCAATTAGTTGGGGGTGGGGGCAATGGAGAATCAGGTCATGGTTGTAAGGTCTGCTAGCCTGTATACGTTCTCCAGTCCTAGGAAATTTGGGGAGATTCATGGTGCCCCATCTCTCTCTCCCCTTCACCCTCACACCTAGGCATGGATGTGGACACTAGAACAGGGTCTGCCTGAATCCCTTTGCCTTCTCTCTTGGTTGTCTGATGTCACGTGGGGGTAGGACCATATACACAGGTGAAAGGAAGTGGAACTGGGTATAGAGATGGGCTGGGGAGACAGCAACATGTGCCAGATGTCTCTACAGCTGCAGTCCCTACTGGTCATTGAAATATGAAATGAGTGATTGTATGAGCTCCAAGTTTGGCCCTTAATTCAATATGTTGAGGGGATGGAGAGATGGCTCAGCAATTAGGAACATTTGCTAATTGTCTATAGGCTTCAGGTTCAATTCCCAGCACACAGAGACTCACAAGGGTCTGTAGCTCCATTTCTGTAACTCTAGTGTCAGGGAGTCCAATGCCCTCCCTCTTCTGGCTTCTGAGAGCACCAGGTCTGCTACCCAGACATACATGCAGGCAAAACACTCATACATATAAAGTAATAATAAAATAATTTTAAAAATTCAGCGTGTTGGAAACGTGGAAATGGAGGAGGTAGAAAACAAAGGAGAATAGGTCAAGTGGGATGGACTGAAGTCAGGGTGGGGGTGGAGGATGTGCTGGTGACAGACTGGCTTTTTGCCTCGGAGTTGGGAACCTGCCCCTCTAGAATAGATGCCTGGGGACTTCCTGCTAGACCCCTCTGCTCCCAGGACCTCTGTCCGGACATTAGCAATGGACCCAGCTCTTGATCATCAATTCCTTGGTACTTCCTGGCACTCTGTCCCTGCTCCATGGGGTTGCAGGTGTGTGCTGTGATGGAGAGCTGGTGAGGTGGTGTCCTGGATACTGTCACTGTGTTATCTCACTCCTGTCCTGCACTTTTGGTCCTTCCTTTCCCTGGACTAGGTGCCTCAGAGCACCCCCCCCCTGCTGTGTTGTCCTGAGAGTCCCTCAGCTGGAGCCACTCTCCCTTTCTGTTTATAGAGGTTCCTGCTTTGTATTTACAGTAGACCTATTTGGTTTACAGCCTACCCAGGGCAGCTGCACTTGGGGGTCTCAGGCTCTGTTCCCTGCACCGTGTTTATTTGTGAGGAAGGGAGGCTGTCCAGACAGGCTGGGGGGGGCGTGGCGCAGAGGGGAGATGGTGGTGGGGGATGGGTTAAAGAGGGAGCAGCTAGAACACAAGAAGCACACGGGGAAGCAGAACACTCTTAACCCACTTGCTCTTAAGTCGTCTGGAAAAAAAGCTTCCCACCCCAGGCCCACCTGTGTGGGGCTCAAGCTAAGAATGGAGAAACAGTTTTCCTTTAACCTCAGACAAAAAGGGCCTGTCCACCCATCCCTGCTCAATGTATGTTCTAGCAGAGCCCTGGGGGTAGGGCTGGGGGTCAGAGGTGGGCAGCTTCTGGCTGGACAGAGCTTGCCATGACATAAACAGGGTCTGGATCCTGGCCCTTTGTTTGGAATTCTTGGCAGCTGGAGTGGTGGTGTGGGAGGAGATGGTCGGGCAGTTGGTGGGAAATGGAGTGGAGAGGACAGGGCAGACCTCAGGAAGGGTGGGGATGGTGCTGAGGGACACAGCTCCATGCTTCGGAAGGATATTTGGACCTTGGCTTTCAAGAAAGGTCTACAATCCAAAGTCCCTTGAGCTTATTTGACATCCTCTCTGCTGGAATCACCCAGTGCCTTGAATGAGCTGGCACATGGAAAGCAGGAATAAAGAGGGGCTGTCAGGTTCAGGGCCTGGGGCCACAGCCCAGTGCCCGACATGTGAAGAAGTGCTTCCTGCCTGTGCCTCCTTGCCCTGGCTTGCAGAGTGGCCTGGTTGCCTGCTCTGGCACTCATGCCTGGCTTGGAGTTGCTGTCTTCAGCAGACACTGAGTGGAACCTAAGAGACTCAGGGTGGTCATTGTTGCAAGGAGTCCTGCCCTTGTTAGTAGGCACATTTGATATTTCCTCCCATCCCTAACCTACTGTGAACGTGAGAGTGGGGTGTGGGTGGGTTTAGGGCTTGCTTCACATCTCTGGCAGCCCTGTCCCCAGGTCTTCAGTGGTGTTACAGTCCTTCCTGTAGCTCTTTTGTCCCTCTCCCGGTTGTTTGTCAGGCTGTGGGCATCTCAGGAAAAGCCCATGTCGGTTTTTCTATTGCTCCCTCTGCTGAGCTAACAAACTACTTCGCGACTCTGCAACACTTCTACAAGGGCTCCGCCCTACGTGACCAAGATTTTCAAACCTCTTTAGCCTAAATGTCTATGACTCCTTTGCAGATTCTAGAGGACCTTGGGAACATGGAGAGGAGCCCCCTTCTAGCCCTGGTTCCCAGACATTCCGTGGCTGAGAGTGAAGTGCCAGCAGAGGGCAACACGCACTCGAGGGCGGGTGAAGGATGCAGAGGGACGCTGTAGGTCCACCTCAGGGAACTAACTAGCTTTGGGGCAGAGTTTGTAGGCCTGCTGGACATGGAGGAAATCTCCTGTTCTCTGCTTTATTTACAGGCTCTATAAAGCTAATCATATCAACTATAATTTGAAGCAGGAAGTTTGTACCCCACTTGTCACATTCCCAAAAGAACCGTGAGGAGCTATGATTTCCATTCTCTAAAGAACGAACTAAAACTGAGGAAGGTTAAATCACGAGCCCAAGGTCACACAGCGGGAGCAAACTGGGGCACTTAGGTGGTGCTAGGTGGCCCTGCCTGGGGGGTCTTGCCCCTCCAGCTCAGTGTGCAGCCTGCAGGCCCCAAGCCCAGCCCCTTCCTTCCGGCGCCCAGCAGGGTTCAAAGGAGGGCTGGGCGGGGAGCAATCCCCCCCAACCCCCAGCCTCCTGTCCAGGCCAGATGCCTTGGGGCCTGGAGACAACGGCTGGAGAATGGGGCAGCCATAAACAGCGTCCTGGCTGCGGGAAGCTGTAAAACTAGCGGACTGAGGCTGGAATGCACAGGGATCCGGGAAGGATTTTCCGCAGGGTCTGGCTGATAGCATCTTTGGGGCCCTGGGGTCAAAGGGGAACCCGCCTCCCTTCCCTCCCCCAGCCCGTGGTCCTGCAGCCCGAGTACTGTCTGTAGATGTTCATCACGTGTCTGTCTCCCAGACTCTTTGCTTGTTCCCAGGGATAAGGTCCCTGTTTGAGCTTGCTGGCTGTGTGGCTTCTTTGCTTTGGTCCTTGTGAAACGAGAACCACTGCAACCACATTTATCAGATCTTAAAGCACGCAGGACATGGCCTCGCTCATTTGTTTATTCATTTCTAAATACCACTGCGTTCGAAATTCCTTTTCTGTAGAGGGATCAGGGCCAGTGGAGAGTCCTTCTCATTCTTATCACAGCCTTTCCTGGGATCCCGGAGGGCGGGGCGGGAGAGGGGAGCAATTGGATGGGACGAGCCTAAGGACCGGGTGAAGCTGGACAACCTACCTGCCAACAGGCCGGGCTCTCAAATCTAACTCCTGTAGGAGAGGCTGCCACGCCACACTTGACCAGCAGGGGGCAGCAGATGCCCGGCCTGTAGCACCCAGAAGTGGTGTGCCAGCTTGACTCGGCATTGGGTGGTTAGAGCTAAGGAAAGCAAAGGGAGACCAGGGCGTGCGAACCGCAAGGTCAATGCCCTTACCTCTGAACCTCTGTGTACGAGAGTAAGGTAGTTTCCAGGTGAAATGCACAGAGGTCACGTGTCTTAGAATGCACCCAAACACCAACTCATCATTTTATTATGGTCAGAGGGGACTCAAGATTGTCTGATGGTCCAGTGCCTTAATCTTGAGATGAGGTAGCTGAAGCTGGGGGAGGTCAAACGGCTAATCCAGGCTTGCAGCAGTTTGTGTATACATCCCTGCTGCTGTTACTAGTGTGGTCGGTGCATCTGTCGATATGAAGCAGCCTGAGAATCTAACCCAGGGTGCCTGCTGAAGGTCCTGCTGTCCTCTCACTGGTAATTCTCCTGCCTCTGCCTTGGCCTCTCTCTTACGGTTCAGGTGAACCGACTACATGAAGGCTAAGCACTTTCTTCCCTTGACTCCAGTGTTGGGAGCAGGGCAGGACCTCTGGTAATAAAAATGTAAACCTTGCTAGGTTTCACACCTTTAATCTCAGCAGCAAAGGGACAGAGATAGGTGGATCCTTGTGAGTTCAGGGCCAGCCTGGTCTACATAGTGAGTTCCAGGATTACATAGTGAGACACACTGTTTTGGAAAAGAAAGAAAGAAAGAAAAATCTCTCTCTCTCTCTCTCTCATCATCATCATCATCATCCAGATTGGACAAAATCCACCATGTATCTGAAGATGACCTTGAATTTCTGGTCCTCTGCTTCCATGTCTCTTGCTTCCCCGTTCCAAGTGGACCCACGTGTACCATTATGCCTGTGATAGAATTTAGGGTAGAACCCAGGAATTTGTACATGTACTATTCAAGCACTGTGCTAACTGAGCTCTGTCTTCAAGCTAAGAGCCACTATTATTCCTTTCATTATTATAGCTGACACTTGTACCAAGATGATTGCCACACATATCACATCATTTAATTATTCGATCCCTCAAGAGCCCCACAGGGAGGGCATTCTGACCACTTGCCCTCCACATACAAGACATCGAGGCTCAGGAGGGTCAAGGGTCTGCCCTGAAATCACACAGTCAGCCAGCAACTAGGCTGCCCTAACTGAGTACCAAATTCCAACCACACAATGGTGCCAGCCACTTGACAATCTACCCAGGTAGGCTCTAGAATGCTCATCAAATGTCAATCACTTCTCATTCATTCGTTACTGCCCTGAATCTCTAGCCAAATCCTGTGAAATATGTTGCAGAGGAGGGAATGGAAGCTTCAATCAATAAGCAGAAGGGATAGGGGCAGGAACAGGGATAGGGCCAAGCCTCTCAGCCCGGCTGTCTGGCTCCAAGTTGCTCCAAAGTCTGCCTTTACCAAAGTCACAAGCACAGTGATGTAGATTCAGAAACAAAACCTGGATTCCTAGAGGAACCAGGTTCGATTCTCAGCACCATGTGGCTACTCACAATCATCAGTAATTCCAATTACAGGGGATCTGACACCTTTTTCTGGTCCCCATAAGGTATGCAGATTGTATGCAGAGTTACAGGCAGGCAACCCACAGTCAGTCAGTCAGACAGACAGACAGACAGACAGAGTTGCACACACACACACACACACACACACACACACACCCTGGATTCCTGGCCTCTTCGATGCTCTTGGTGGTCCCTGGTGTTCTGGAAAGGCAGGCTCCTAGGTGAGTCTAGACAGAGAGGTCACTGGAAGCAGGGTTGTCCTCCTTCCATCTTCTTTCATCTTCGTTTCTCCTTTTGCTTCTTCCACACTTTCTGCTGTGAACATGTTCTCTGTCCTCTTAGCCTGAGCATCTCCTCTCATCTCTCCGCTCCCCAGATGAGCTCTAGGCCACTTGCTTTTAGCCTGTCTGTACCAGCTTGTCAGTGTGCCTTTGAATGGCACTGGCTGCCCTGCAGCAATGCTCAGGCCTCCTGTCCATTCTGACCAGGATGGTGCCAGCATCAAGCTTCCTGCAAGAGAGCTTCAGGGCTGCCAGGCTGAGCAGGCAGCTCCTGGAGAGGATCGGTCACATCCAGGCTGGGAAGGGGATGAATTCCCTAGCCCACCTCTGCATGCAGCAGCCAGGCGCTGTTGCCTGCTCCCTGCCTTGGCTGGGATGCCAGAGCCCCATTCTCCAGAGTTTTCCCTGTCCTGCCCTCAATGTAGCTTAAGGATCCCTGGTGCCCTGGTCTGGAGTGGAGCTGGCCAGCCCAAACTGAGAGAGAACTGGGACCCAGGCCTGTTCCAGATCCTGGGGACATTCCACTCCACAGTATCTGGGAGCTCTTCCTGTGGCAGATGCTGGGCTGGGCTCAGACTGGCAGAGCCTCTCGTTCTGTGGACTGAAAGGGGACCTGGACAGGGGCTTCCACAAACAGAACTGGGGGCAGGACCAGGGTCTCTGGAGTCAGGACAGTTCATGTTCCCTCCTTGGCAAGTGGAGTCCAGCTTGGTGGGGGCCTGGCCTTGTTTCCCTTCCTGCATCAGCACAGGCCATGTGAGTATCCTTGGGATGACTTATAATTGGGTGTGTGGGAGAGCATTAAGATCCCAATTCCTGGGTTCTGAGGGGTAGCTCAGGAATGCAGAGGCCTCCAACTTCCCTTAAGGCTGAGGTAGCAAAGCCCCCTCCTAATCCCCAGCATGGGTAGGCTTGTCACTCAGTTCATATAGGGAACCAGTGTGGGTGTTCTCAGGCTAGGTCATCTCAGGACATTTAGAGGCCATCCCTAACCATTTCCACCTGAGATCCTGTCCCATCTACGGAGGACTTCTCTCTTCTCTGCTGTGTGTTCATCTCTTCTCTTCCTTTTCTGTCACACTGTCATGCTCAGCTTTCAATTAGCTAATGGTCCCCCACCCCACCCCTGAATGTCATCATGAGCCCTTTTCTGGGAAATTCTCCCTGTGGTCTCTCTCAAGTCTCTCTTCCAAAGCAGCCCATATCCCAATTTATCTGGCAAAGGGGTGTCCCGTGACTGTTCCAGCTCAGTCTGGTACCACCCTGTCTCTTTCACTCTTTTGTGCTTATTTCTCTTTCCTCTTCAGAGTTCCAAAATAGTTTCTATGGCTTAAAATGGGGTAAAAGGCTAAAATAATCCTCACAGAGAAACCCTCTAGGTTAGATATCTGGACTGACTTCCAAATAGTCCAGGAGAGTAGTCCTAAAGAGTATGGGCTCCAGGGGAGAAATGGTCTCTGGGTTAAAGCCCTCACCAGGTTCCTTCTTGGCCTACATTTTCCCACCCTGTAAGGATCCTTGGCCTTCATCACAAGTGCTAGAAATGATGCAAAACTTGAGGTCTCCTCAGGGCCTCACCAGTGTTACAGGCTCCCTGCCCTTGCCCTTTATCCTGGTCTAGGACTTGTAAGTGCTGTTCTTCATCTACTCAGGACCAACGGAGTCTCTGGAGAGCCACATGTGTGGGGAGTCCTGATTGTGGGGCTAGCCTGTGTATTCGGTAGTGCGGGAGACAGAGCATGTCTGAGTGGCTCTTACTTCAGCCTCTGGCCTCTGTTTCACCTAGCCTCAGCTGTGTCTGTGGCGGAAAGCCTTACAGAGCCCAAGCATGTGGTGACACGACACGTCGAGAGGGATACTAGCTCTTGAGGGTTCCCTGATCTCCTGCTGTCTGCTTGTGGCCTCAGGCCAGCCTGACTGATCACCAGCACACCCACAGGGTGCTAAGCCTAAACTTGCAGATTACCCTGCCTTGAAGGCACAGCAGAAGGCCTTGGGTCTTCACAATCTGTCTATGATTCTTTCTAAGGGCTCCTGGGATCCCTCTCCCAAAGATCTCAGCAGGGGAGAGATTCAGAGGAACAGAGCCCATTGCATGCCCGAGCCTCACCCTTACCACATGCTGAAGCCTTTTTTGTTTGTTTGTTTGTTTCTTTCTTTCTTTAAAAACATTTTCTTTGTAGTTGTGGCTGTCCTAGACCATGATGGCCTTAACTCACAGAGATCCATCTGCCTCTGCCTCTGCCTCTGCCTCCGAAGTGCTGGGACTAAAGGACAGCACCAAGTGGGACTTTGAAGTGGGACTTGGACATTCTGAACTCTTAGAACTGTACAGTGTGCCAGATATGATACTTTCAGCTTGTAATCCCAACACTTGTAAGACAGGAGGATTGCAGCCTACTCCTTTGGCTTCAGTCTCTCTCCCTCAGGGCTGGAGTCATAGGTGTGAGGGAACCATCCAAAATCAAATCTGATCTCTTTGGATGGATAAGGAAACTGAAACCCAAGGGGAGACATGCCAAAAGCCGGTGGCTATGGAAATCCAAGGCATTAAGCCTTGTTCTGCCTAGCCCGACCTCAGAGCTCAGCTCACCTCCCTGCAGAGGCCCAGCCCTCATAACCAGGCTGGGTGCATGCGGCGCCTCTGATCCTGCCCTGAGCGGCCACAAGGGGGCTCTGGGACCAGCCTTTTTCCTTCTGGTGTATGGTGCTTCGAGAACCCCTGCGAAGCTGGCACGCAGAGCTAGCTTCTTTGCACCTCGGGTTACCTCAGCTCCTGCTCAGGTAGCTGCCACCGAGGGGCCTGCACCACTACGGACGCTGTTAGACTCATGCAGACTTTGACTTCATCTTACTATCCCAGAATCCTTCCCTTGTCTCAGCTAGCTAGTCCTTCCAGTTGTCTACCTTCTATTTCAACTGCAACAGGGGGAGAAAGGAGTTGGTGGACGCTGTCTCCTCCTCACAGTCCTCCTAGTGCTCCTTCTTTGTCCTCAGCCGCGTACTCGTCTTTCTCCTCTCCTTGTCTCTTCCCACTCCCATTCCTCCATCCAAGACTGAAAGCTATTCTTCTCTTGCCCACCATCCCCCAGAGCACTAGAGTTCTGGCTCTGCTCTGTCATTGCGGAGCCTCGAAAATAGAGTATCAGGAAAAGATGTAAGTTATGCACCAGGAAGGACGAGCCCACGAGCTACAAGGTTTGGCGAAATGAAGGAGGCAGAAGGCAGGAAAGCAGCTTGTTCCTCTGGAGCCAGGCTCTGTCTCTGTGGGGTTAAGGAGAGCACTCTGTGACCCACTGGCTCCCACCTATGTCCCACCTATGAAGCAGAGGGGAAGTGGCAGTCCAGTTACCTGCACTACGCATCTTTGTGCCTCGGACAACAATGGACACGCTGGTGCTACAAGCGCCTGAGCCTTCTGTCAGGGTTAGAGGAAGGAAGCAGATTCCGTAGTCAGTCATTCGGTGTGCCTTGGAGGCTCAGATGGCCAGATAGAGCCCGCAACCTCTCACACAGGGGTGGGCAGGCCTGTTTGCGCCCGGGGGCTACACAGCCTCACAACCGGACTGCAGCACCCTAGTCCCAGTGAGGTGACAAACCTCTGCCTCCCCTTCTTTTTCCCAATGTCGGGAAGAAGGCAGAAGGGAGATGCATCCATTTCTCCGGCAGAAAAACTGGCTAGGTGTGTGTGGTGGCACACTTGTAATTCTAGCCTTAAGAGCTGAGGCTGGAGGATCACAGCAAGTTCCAGGTCAGCTGAGGCCACACTGGGAGACCCCATCAAACAGACAAAACCCAAACCAAACCAAACGCACTCGGAAAACAAGAGCAGGAGTGACTAGGCCCAGCTGGATTTGCTCCAGCGGGGGTCAAGGCTCACTCCTCCCTGATTCCCAGCTCAGCTGACCCAGCCTCCAGGGCTCCGCCCTCCCGTTCGGCCCCGCCTTTTTTCTCCTTGCTTTGGGTTCTGCTGCTCTTCCGTGCCTTCCTGACCCACACTCTCCTCTCATAGCCCTAGTTTCTCGTTCCTTTCTTCCACTTGGCCTGCCCTTCTATGCTTCCTTGTGCAAAGGGACCATTTAGGAAACAAGAAAGCGTCCCTCGCATTCCTTCCTGACCTCCTCTGGGGTGCACCCCTGCTTGGTACTTGGAATGCTAAGAACATCTGAGTCTCATCTCTAAGTGTGTTCCGGGAAGGTTGAACAGGATGTGCGGCCTCTGCCTGATGCTGGGGGTAGTGGTGTTAAGGAGGAATGTCAGGGAGGGCTTCCCAAGAAAGGTGACTATTGATTGGGTTTTGAGGGATGCGCTAGAGTTTACTTGGTTCATAGTGGGCGTGTGGAGAAGACAGTCCTACTGGAGAGACCACCATGGGTTGGTCTATAAGCTGTGCAAACCCTGTGCCGTGTTGTCCTCTGATGACAGGTCAGACAACGACAGTTTTAGAGGTCATGGAGAGGCTAGCTCTTGAGGTTTGTGTAGTTAGAGAAAGCTTCATGGAAGAAGTTAGCTGCAGTTGGGCTAAACAGTGTGTGTGTGTGTGTGTGTGTGTGTGAGAGAGAGAGAGAGAGAGAGAGAGAGAGAGAGAGAGAGAGAGAGAGAGAGACAGAGACAGAGAGAGACAGAGAGAGACAGAGAGAGCGCCAGGGTCATAGAGGACCTGCCTTGAAGCTCCGAGGAGGGGTGGCTTTAATCTGCGCAGTGTAGTGACTCCTACAGGATCCAAGGGTATCTTTCTCACGCCCGCCCTGCCCTTCCTCACCTCTCCTGGGCTACTTGGGCCCAGTTGAAGTTCAAAGCAAGGTGGGGTTAGGGGTTAGACTGCAGAACCCGAGGGGAGGAATGGGAACTCGGACATACAAATGAGATGCAAATGATGCTCGACCACACCCACCCTCTGGGGCTCAATGAGCCACACCCGTGCCTCCTAGTCCTTGAGAGGGGCAGCCCTTGGCCTTTTCCAGCCCCAGACGTGCCTTGCGCCCTCCTGCACTGGCGGAGTCCGGGGAGATCCCTACGCTCGCAGAGATGTCTGTTTCCCCGAGCCAGGGCGAAGGGCAGGCCATGAGGTGCGGTGACTGGGCTGGGTCACAGACAGGGGAGACCGGAGGGCAGGCGCGGTGAGCTCGGAGGCAAAGACCCGCAGGAAAATGAGAGAGACTAGAGCCGCAGTACCCTCAGGGACCCGGCCACATTCCTGCAGAGAGCCTTGAGTGACATGAGCAGGCGGGAGGGCTCGCTCACATGCCCGCCGGTGGACGTGCAGCTGTCTCTGCCTCTCGGCTGTCTGCCTGTCCCCAGCCACAGTCCCTTTGTCTGTCCAGTGCTTTGTGTGTTTCTCCCTTTGTCTGCCCGCTTCTTTCCCATCCCCCTTTCTTCCTCCTCTGCCTGCTGTCTGTTAGTCCAGACATCGTTGTCTGTCCCTGCTCACTGCCTAGAGGCCCTGGGCCCTGGGCTCGTTTCCTGTCTAGTTTGGGTCTCCATTTTTTCTTTTCTAGGGTGATAGGCAGCCGTCTGCCTTCTATCATGTTTGTAAAACTCAAGAATGTGGGCAGGTGGCTGTACTTGGATTGCTCTGACATTGTAACAAAGGATTTAAAGCATGGGAGAGGTGACGTGGCTCTCTTCCAAGGACAAACAAGAAGAAAATGCAGCATGAGGCACAATGGTTAGATATTCAGAAGGACTTCCGAGAAGGGAGGCGCATTAAATATTGGAAGAGGTCCACAGAAGAGGTTAAACGACCACCATCATACTCTTCAGTAGGAGGATGGGCAACAAAACCTAACCACTTCAAGAAAAGGCAACAGGGACTTGCACAGGGTACACCCCACCTACACAAGCTCTCACGTTGAGAAGGGGCATGCGGGCAACGGCGGTTCCCCACCTTCATCTGGCTTTCTGGCATCTTCAGCCCAGGACCCGGACCAGCCCCCCGCCGCTCTCTGAGAGGTGGCTGCTGGGGACGGAGTGATGTATGGAACACAGATAAAATGTCAGCAGTTCTAAATGGGTCCGGAGATGCAGCCGTGGGGGGCGCGCGGGGTCCCACACCCCCTCCCCGTGAGCCCCGCGGCCGGAGCCCAAATGAGGTTTTGAAGAGGAGCCGGCGGGCGGGGCGGCGGCCGGGCGGGGCGGCGGGCGCTGATGTATGGCGGTTTCATAACTTCCTCGGTATTAAAGGCGGGTTCACGCGGAGGGCAGCGCCATCAATCAGCGGCCTCAATGGGCTGGGATCCTCCGCGAGGCGCGCGGCTGCGCGGCACGGCCGGCGCGGGGGGCGCGGGGACCCTGGCCGCACCCAGGAGGATGTGCGGGGTGGCCCGCCCGCACGGGCCGAGGGGCAGGCTTTGAACGTGAAATTGATCACATGCAAATCGCATGCAAATATATGCAAGCGAGCTAGTGCTGCGGGACTGGCCGCTCCCGCGTCCTCCCTTCTGGGCGAGGGCTGGGGTGGGTTTGCATCCGGTTCCGCCTAGTGCCCAGGGTGCCTGGGGCTTCATCCTGGCTGCAAGGGGGTGAGGGTGGGGCAGTTCTCAAGGCCACTCTGCTCAAGAGATGTGACCAGAGAGGATGGGCCCCAGTGACAGGGACGTATTGAGTGTTGGGAGAGGCTCCCTGGGCAAAGAGCAGAAGGTCCTTGTGGCCTGTGAAGTGTGCCTGGTGTCCCCACTGACAGGTGAAGAGGTGTCAGCCTAGGAGGAAGTCTCCCCCTCTGGGAAGGCTGGGCGCCACAGCCAGCATAGGTGGCAGTTAAGCCTCCCGGATCTGCTCTGATACTTTGGGTTTTTTTTTGTTTTTTTTTTTTTGACACAATGTCTCATACACAGCAAGTCTGATTCAAACTCACTACTAGCTGATGATGACCTTGAGTTCTTGATGCTCCTGACTCCACCTTTCCCTGCAATCTCTGGATCTCAGGTGTGAGCCACCATGCCTACTCTGCTATTTTCTTTCTTCGTTGCTGAGGGTAAAACCTAGGACTTGGAACCTGCTAAGGCAGGGCTCCCCTCTTAGCACCACCTCAATCCCACATAGGGATTCTCTATATACTAGACACGCAGGCTGCACCCTCCAGTAACACACACACACTGGCAGAGCCATGAGCCCGAAAGCACTAACAGACATATACTGAGCTATTGGTTCCAAAGGTCACCAGCCTGGTACAGGCTAAGAGAGGGGAGTCCTTCCAATGGAGTGGGGTGGGGGCTTGGAAAATGGAAAGAATTCCAGGCCAGAGACAATAGTGGTGTGGCAGTGGAAATGAGAAAGGCCAAATCTGGATGGGGAGGGCTGAGGAGGGAGGTGAATCCAGCTAGAAGCACTTCTGTGGTGCCGGGTGTGGGAGGAGACTCAGTAGAGATCAGCGGCTCTTGCTGTCATGCTTAACACTGTTCTGTAAGCTGTGGAGTGGATTATAGAGGTGAGGAGAGGATTATTTGTGTGTTCCGGGGTGGGGTGGGGTGGGGTGGGGGAGGCAGGGGTTGGAGGACACCACATGGGACTGGGTAGAAAAGGGAACACAGGCTCAGGGAGGCTGTGGAAGAAGGCTGGTGACAGAACAGGATTAAGTGTGGCCTTCAAGTACCACAGGAGGACTCAAGTCTTCCTTTGTGTCTGGCTGGTTGTGGACATAGGCAGGGTGATTGGGTGATGGCTAGGTGGCATGTAGGGTCTCAGAGCACCTTCCTGCTTGGCTTAGTGCCTCGCTCCCAGGCTGACCTGCCTTCCTCCCCTAGCTGCTCAGCTCAGCTCTACTGTGGAGATGTTCTCAGGCTGCAAAATCTAGCATCCATTTTTCTCACTCCAAGACCTGGGTATCAGTCTCCCAACCCCAAACACTGTCTGATGTCTGTGTGGTCCATTCAGGGTAACTGTTTTGGACAACTATAACACCACTCAGACAGATTATGCAGCCTCCTGCCCTCCCGGACATCTCCCACCATAGCATCGAGCCAAATTACTCGGTACCCCCTCCCCCAGCCCGGGGCTCTGATAAAATCCGATTAGTGAGAACTGAGCCTCACTGAGCTGATGGCTCCTCCGATAATTGCTTCCCAAGTAAGCAGTGTCAGCTCTCTAGCTGCCCACCCCTCTCCTGGGTTTCAAGGCATCCAGAGCCAGGAGACTGGGGACACCTGAGCTGTAAGATTAGGAAGCTGCCACCTGTCTCCATTTAAGTGGGGTTTGACCCAAAAAGTTGGCTTCTGTGGTCTTGGAATTGAGGGTCAGGGTAAAGCCTTAGTCAATGGAGGCCCACATTCCTACCTTCTCACTTTTGGGGTAAATCGATATACCCATTTCGCTGCAGGATAGAGGAAGGTAAACACAGAGACCAAAGGCAAGGAAACGGCTTGATATGAACTCAGCTGCCCTGCTTCCCCAATTCTGGGAGGTAGGTGGGAATGGGGTGGGGGGTGGGGACTTGACCTGCAGGCAGCTTCCTCTACTCTAGTCTCCTATCCACCAGGCAACCCAGGGAAGGTTAAACTCCTGAAGAACTGGAGAGTCCTGTAACAGATGCTTTTGGAGGCTGATCAGCCTCTGTGAGTTCTGAGCCAGAGTCAAGGACAGGCTGTTGGGGTGCAGAGGCCTGGGTTCCCCTACATTCTGGGCCTGCCCTCCTCCTTTTCAAAACAGCACATTTTGTGGGTTTGGTGTCTGTTTGACATTTATTTAGTTATGAGTGTGTAATCATGTGCCATCATCACCTTTTGTAGAGGCATAAAAAGACTGCAGGAGGAGTCAGTTCTCTCCTACCATGTGGATTTTAGGGATTGAATTTAGGTCATCAGGCTTAGTAGCAGGCACTTTTACCTGTGGAGCCATCCTCTTCTGTCTGTGTTTTTTGTTTTGTTTTTTAAAACTGAGTCTAGCTCTATAGCCCGGGCTGGTGCCAAACTTGTGATCATCCTCCCCCAGTCTCTAGTGCTGATATTATAGGTGCATGAAACCATACCCAGCAAAAAGGGCATTTTATGTGCCTGCTAATTCCTCCTTGTTGCCTTTTAATGCAAGTGTGTGTGTGCACATGCACACTTGCATTCGTGTGTGCATGTGTGTGTGTACAATTGAATAGAATCCAGGACTTTGTGCATGCTAATCTGTAGTTCACCACTGAGTTATACCCAGTCCTCCTTCCTTTTTCTGACCTTTCATTTAGTCCCCCGACCTTTGGAAACTGAACTCCCAGTCCCCACACCTAACTCAGGTAGGGTGTGGTCTCTGATGGACTTTCCAGGGATGGGTTGGCTAGTACTATACTGTGCCTTTGTGTCTGGCCGGGAGGTTGAGGGTTCAGCCCAGCATCCTCTTTCAGGCCTGCCAGTAACCATAGCAACCTGTGTGACTAACCTTCACACAGCTCCTTTTGGGACAGGCCTTAATAAAGCACTTTGCCAGTTAATTTATCACGAAAAACAAAGAGATTTCAAGGATTGTCCCATTTTACAGCTGAGATAACCGAGGCACAGAGAAGTGAAGTAACCTGCCTGACGTCCCCATTAGTAAGCCGAGAGCGTGACCGCAGATCAAGCCCTGATTCCAGCTTTCATTCTGACCTGGCTGGGAGAGAGGGAATTAGAGTGTGGAAAGAAAGCTCCAAAAAGTCCTTTGGAGTTCCCCAGGGAAATGACCAGGTGACACCTGGTACCCGGAGAGGGGAAAACGTGGCTTGCATTCATCCAAGAGGCAATTTTAAGCTTTGTGCAGCCGGAGCCCTTGGCAGGAGAAAGGCTGCCTGGCCTAGAAATCCTAGCGAAGCAAAGCTAGCTCCCTCAACAGCCGATAGATGGCGCTCGTGGCCCAACACAGCCTCTGCAGCCTGCGGAAACCCGAGGGAAACTAGAAAGCAGGTTAACCCTTCTGCACCCGGGAGGCGAGTAGACGCTGTGGGGCCTCAGAGGCCCCTTCACAGCTTAGAGCGCACCTGCTAGCTCTTTCTTGGCTGCGGCCAGAATTTACTGTCCCCCTTATCTCACAGGACCAACAGACATTGTCAGCTTGTCCGTTGGAAGCTTCTGGAGAGTCAGGAGACTAGGGAAGGGCTATGCTCACCTTTCATCTCTGGGTCTCATTTCTAAGAATCTTTAGCAGAGCTCCATGAGAAGGCAGATGCTGAGGGGTGGGTATAAGTTGAATTGGAGGTGGTGACCCGTATGGGACTTCAATTCTAGCACTTGGAAGATAAAGTCAAGCAGATCTCTGTGAGGTCAGTCTGGTCTAGGTAGTGAGTTCCAGGGCAGCCAAGCTGAGACCTTGTTTCAAAACACTACCACTACCACCACCACCACCACCACCACCACCACCACCAACCCCTACCCCTGAAGCAGGAACAAAAACCCAACTGGAAGAATCTGGTAAGCCAAAAAATTGTGGGGGACACAGGTATCTGAATGGAAAATGGAGTCTATAATTAATTCCTTGCATCCTTCCACCAACTTTTTTTTTCTCTTTTCCTTTTTTTTAGACAAGATTTCACTTATCTCAGGCTGGCCTCAAGTGTGATATGTAGCAGAGGAACTTCCTGAATTTCTGATATTCCTTCCTTCTCTCCCAGAGCTGTGGTGTTACATATAGCCCTCCTGTCTCACCAGGCTCTTAGGATTCTTAAATAACAAGACAACACTATGGTGAGGTGTTTTTGTTTGTTTGTTTGTTTGTTTGGAGACAGGAAAATGTGCAGATAACAGAGATAGAGAGTCCTGTTCTCGAAGTTTACTTTTTCTTCATTGCAGAGGAAATAGAGACATTGAGGTATGCCCAGGGGAATACAGAGGCAACCTAGAGACAGAAAGCAAGCCATGGAAGAGGTGGTGACAAATCGTACAGAAAGAAAGTGGCAAGACCCAGAGGGACGAGGCTGCTGTGCACCACAGCTCAGCAAGTAAGGGGCAGCCTCGCTGGAATACATGTGAGTGATTCCTCACCTTGATGTCACTACTCACAACAGCTGCACCCACTGCTTTTATCTGGATGCTAGAGCAGTCTTGGGAAAGGCATTGTGTTCTGGGTTCCCTGGTCTTCTTCCCTAGCACCCATTGGGGACTTTGCTTTGGTGATGAGGCCCTGGCTTCCCCAGGCATGAGTATTGGGGGGAGGCAAGGGACCCAGAAGATATCTACCCACGGAAGATTCCAGTTGAGTGAAAAGTCACAGTGAAATGTCCAGTTAGATAGGAACAAAGCAGGGTGTGAATGGCTTTGGAAGTCAGTGCTGAGGGGGCTAGTTAGGTGCAATTAGGGATTAAAGTTTGTTGGGGAAGGCTTCCTGGGAAGACTGTTGTAGAAGAATCTGGAAAGATGGGATGTGTTATTTATATATGTCTACTTATTTATATATGTTTACTTTGTGGTAAACAAAAATCTGAGTCAGGACGATCTTCCTTACTAACCTGGGTGGGCACCACCAACCTGTTCAGAGTCCAGTGCAACCAATGACTAAGGAAAGGACTCTCCAGGGTCTCACTGTGTAGCCCAAGGTCTCACTGTGTAGCCCAAGCTGACATTCAACTGTTGATCCTCCTTCAGCGACTCAACTGGTTAGATTACAGGTATATGCCACTACATCAGCCATACTAGCTTCCAATTCTGCCTCTGCAGACTGGGCCACCCACCCTCTGCTTTCTGACAGCATGTGAGACTCGTCTGAGGGCCTTGGTTCTCAGATCTTTTCATCTCTGAGGCTTCTAATAGAAGCTGATCTATAGAACCACCTTGGACTCAGACTGAACGACACATAGGGCTTTCCTGGTTCTCCAGCTTACAGGCAGCAGGTCCCATAGGATTGTGAGCAGTATTTCCACAATACATCTCCTCACATAGATAAAAAGATGGTTTTGATTTTGCTTCTTGGAGAAGCCCAATCCAGAATACAGGCTGGCAGATGTCAAGGCAAGAGAGAAACAGATTAAAACGGCAAGGCTGTGGATTTAGATGCTAATGCTAACAGGGGTGTTCATTGTCAAAGAGGTAAGTGCTGAGAGAAATGCCTTCGTGGATATTTGTTTGGTTGTTTTGTTTTGTCGAGTCAGGGTTTCTGTGTAGCCCTGGCTGTCCTGGAACTCACTCTGTAGATCTGCCACAACCACACGGTTGCCTCTTTGGATGTTATGTACACAGTTAATGGCCCTTGGAGGGCTGCAAAGATGATGCCTTATACCTCGGGGCAGCAGGAGGTCTGGGAAAGGTCTCTGGTGGGTGAGGGATTGGGGATGGCTGCAGAGTCCAGATTGTTGTGACGTCTTGATGTAAATCATATTATTAAACTACAATCCCCAGCGACCCGTGGAACTCTTTTAGCGAGCTTTCCGGGGATTTGGCATTTCCGGCGGAAGCAGACGCCGCTAGCCATTCTTCTTATTTAAATGCTGTTGACTACAACTACCAGTGCCCTCCGCGCCAGGACGAAGAAAGGAAGCGGAAGCTGCATGGGGAGCTTGTGCAGGTGAGGGAGTAGGGGGCTGGATCTCTGCGAAGGGCGGTGGGGGCTCGCGGGGTTCCGGAGAGGTAGCCGCGCTGTGACGCCAAGGCCTACAAGGGGCCCCTGTGAGCCCTACAGCGCTGTTTTGATTTAAATCCTGTGGATTTCTGTACCACCTACAAGGGACAGCGGCTAGCTAGTGGCTTGGATTCTTATTTTTGTTTTAGGTTTATTTATTTATGTTATTTTTTTTATATATGGGTGTTTTGTCTGCACACCAGAAGAGGGCATTGGATACTATAGGACTGCAGTTTGACTCTTGCAAGCCGCTTTATGGGTGCTGGGAATTAAACCGAGAACCATTAAAAGAGCAGCCAGTGCTTTTACTTAATGAGCCTCCATAGCACTGTGGCCTGGATGTATCTCAGGGTTGCCCTTTGTTTTTAAATGTAATTTGAAATGCGTGACATGCTTCTTAAGGCTTTTTGCTTTTTGAGGGGAAAAAAATGCACAAAAAAATGGCTCCTGATCGTCTCATCTTTCCTCCTCTACCTCCTGAGTGCTGAGCTGATAGATACGAGCTGGTTTACAGTGCTGGGGATTGAACCCAAGGCTTCATTCATCTTTGGTATATACTCCACTGAGTTGCAGCATCAGGCATTGAGCTTATGGCTGTTGGTGACTTTAGGGAGGACTGTCAGACTTCCTGCTAGGAATTTTTTTTTTTTTTTTTTGATGTTTTGTCCAGGACAGCAAAGCTCAGATTATATCTGTCCTCTTAGCTCTTCATGGCTTATCCCAAACCTGTCTTATATCTTATTTTGGAGTTATTCCCCCAACATATGAGGGACTCAAATATTTAAGAAATAAACAATTGCTGGAGGTAGGTTGATGGACTGTGTGGTTCCTATAGAGAAGAGCCTTAAAGTGACTTGTGCAAGAGAACCTTCTCAGATGTCTTGGCTGATAGGGCTCTCGCCACCAAACCTGATGACTTATATTCATTCCTCAGAGCCTTGACAGTAGAAGAGAACCAGCTCTCAAAAGTTATCTTTTACCATATGAGTTGCTAAGGCGTGCTTGCTCTCCCTAGTAAATAAAAACAAATGTTAAGAGAAAGAACCATTTAAGAGAGGAAACTAGGACTAGCATTCTAGTTAGCTGACTTAGCCTGTGACACTTGCTACCAGATGAACAGTGAAAATAGGCTCTCCTTACTTCTGTGCATGCCTATCCTTGCTGTCTTCAGCCCAGAGCAGACCCATCTTAGACCTGAGAGAGATCCCTGTGCTGTTTTTTCTAATATTGGTTCTACACAGGGACGTGCAAAGCAAAGATCCCAGAAAACCCAGTTCACCACACCGTCCTCAGCTTTCCAGAATGTTCTGGGAGCCTGTGTGGACAAACCAAAAATTTCTAGCCCGCTATGGTGACACATCCAGGTAATCCCAGCACTCGGGAGACTGAGGCAGGAAGAAGGCCACTGGTTGGAGGTTAGTAGGTCTACATCTTGAATTTTAGGACAGGCAAAGCCATGTAGTGAGACTTTGTCTCAAAACGCATAAGATAAAAATAAAGTCTAAAAGAAAGAAGGAGGAGGAGGGGGAGGAGGAAGCAGCAGAGGCAGTGGGAGCTAGTGATGTAGCTTAGTGATATAATATTATTACCATCATTCTCTCATACTGGGGTCGTGGGTGGTAGAGAGGAATCCATCAGTAATGGTTCATTAAGGATCAGGGCAGCTCAGTAGTAAAGTCCTTGCCTGGCTCCAGGGTTCCACCTCTAGCACAGAGAAACAAAAATGTTTTGTTTAAAGGTAGCTCTAAACAAGACTGCTAGATAGAGTGGAAATGGATAGAACTGGGCAGGGGCTGGTGGTAAGACCTAGGATGTTGTAGATGTGGTGGGGATAGACTAGAACCTGGCTTCTAGTCTTCCTTACTTTGGTTGGGGAGGCAAAAGGGTGAAGTCATGAAGAAGCCACTAATTCTGGCAGTACCCAGTGGCTCTCAGCCTTCTCCTGCACATCTGAATCACTTTGTTTGAGATACATATGTCTTGGCTTCACAGCCAAAATGCCAGGCAGTTCATTGCTCTGAGAAAAACAGCACGAGAGAGGGCAGCTAGAACCTATTCAGTCACCCCTGAGTCACAGATTCAGGGGTTCCAGTCCCTGGCTGTTTGGCCTCGTGGCTTGTGCTGAGGCAGAACATCATGGTGGAAAGGTGGGTATAGGGCAAAGCTCCTCATATATTAGCCAGAAAGAAGGGGTGTAGGGATGAAGGGATCAGGGCCAAGATACACCCTTCAAAGACACACCCCCAGGGACCTGCTTCCTCCAATGAGGCCTCACTTCCAGTAGCCTATGATGTTAGCATCCTCATTTATCCAGCCATCTCTGATAGCTGGAGATCAAACCTTCAACATTTTATAATCCTAGCTGTGGGGTGGGCTGGGCTCTGAGGAACATTTCCGTATACTGAAGAGGCAAAGCTTACCAAGGAGGTGGTTTGAGCTGCATCTTGAAGGATGAGTATGAACTAGATGTGTTGGGTTACCCTCTTGGTTGGCTGCTGTTTGATGTCCTGGTTAACTCAAGGATCATATTTGGTTGGGTTTGTAGAATGACCTGTATAAAATTTTGGGAGTAGGGGTAGGAGAAGCATTTTGAAGTGAGTGGAATGGGCAGGGACAAGAACTGGGTGTGCATAGGAGTGTGGGAAAGAACAGCTGTTGCCGTTCAGAAGGCATGCTGCCGGGCTTCTTCCCCCTCTCCCATGCATAGACAGCTTTATGAAGTGGGTATTATCCTTAGTATTCAGATGTGAAAACCTGAGGTTCTGGCCATGGTTGCGTAGCTTGTAAGAGTCTATTCAGAGTCTGTGTAATCATCTTTCTTACCTCTGAGGATTCTCGAGTGTGGGAAAGAAGCTGGGCTGGGGTTAGGGGCTTGTAGAATTAGTAGGGTGGCTCATAAAACCATCTAAGGCAAGATGCTGTGGGTGGTTAAGAGCATAGCGTGAGTCAGATAGTGTGGGTTCAAATCCCAGCTTCATTACTTGCTAACTGCATGACCCTAGGCAACTTGCTTGATCTTGTTAAGCCTCAGTCTCCTGGCTTGTAACATGGGAGCAATAATACCCACCTCATGGGGTTGTTATGAAGATCAATGAGGTGTACCTGGCGTAGAGCAATTGCTTGCCACCTGGAAGCTGCTGTAATTAGCCTTCCCAAGTCTCTGGGCTGTGGCTGTGCACCTGCATCTCATTTGTCAGCATAGTGTTTCCAGGACACGCTCATCCTGGCTGGACTGGTTTTATTAAGGATGACATTGGAGAGAGAGGATAGCAGTAGATGTGTTCTGACAGTGTAGCCTGGCCTGCTGCAGGCTGTAATCCCAGCTCTTTAGAAGCGGAGGCAGGAAGATCAGGAGTTCATGACCATCATCAGCTTCTTACCGAGCTTGAGACCTGTGGCTCTATCTCAATAAATCCATAAGAGAAGGGGCTAGAGATATGATTTGGTGGTTAAGAATATGTCCTGCTCTTGCAGAGAACCCGAGTTGAGTTCCCAGCACCCACTTAAGCTCAACAACTTTCTACTTTCTGTAACTCCAGTTCCAGGGGCTTCCTTGATCACCACAGATGAGTGTACACACACACACACACACACACACACACAAATACCTTTTTTGAGGGGGTTGTGTATTTTGAGACAGGTTCTCTCTCTGTAGCCCTGGCTATCCTGTAGACCAGGCTGGCCTTGAAACTCAGAAATCCACTAGCCTCTGAAGTGCTGGGATTAAAGGCATTATCATGATGCCTGGCACTTTTTTTTTTACAAAAAAGAATTGTACCTGCCTACCCCCGCCCCCCAACACACACACAAAAGAGAGGAAAGAAATTATATTAGTAGACATACCTGCTTATGTAGGTTGTAATTTCATTTATTTCAGAGGCTGTGGCAACAGGATTACAAGTTCAGGACCAGTCTAGGCTACAGAGTAAATTCAAGGTTGACCTAAGTAATTTATGAGACACCCCTCATGTACTCCACTCCCTGCCCATCAAAATGTAAAAAGGATTAGGACTGTAGCGCACTTGCCTAGCATGGTTGAAAACTCATTTAACTCTTAATACTGAAGGGGGAGAACGGAGAGAGGGCAGAGAAAACTAAGAAAATGTTCTCTGTGTTCAGCATGGACTAAGAACTGATGGTTCTAGCCTCACCTGATGTAAGGGTTGGGATGAGGGTACTGTTATGGTTAATATCTGTGCCAACTTGACAGATCTGGAATTATTTTGAAGATGAATCTCTGGGCACGGTCTGTGAAAGGGCTTCTAAATTAGGTTAATTGAGACGAGAAAGCCTGAACTGAATGTGCGTGGTACCAACCATTGGCTGGGGTCCTGGATGTCTTAGGGTTTCTAGCGCTGGGATAAAACACCATGACCGAAAGCAACTAAGGGGTTTGTTTTAGCTTGCCGTTCTTTATCACAGTCCATCATCAAGGAAGTCAGGACAGGAGCACAAAGCAGGAATCTAGAAGCAGGAGCTGAAACAGAAGCCATGGAGAAGCGCTGTTTCCTGGCTAGCTCCCATGGCTGCTCAGCTGCTCTTTAATAGCAACCAGGTTCATCAGCTCGGGGCTGGCGCTGCCCACAGTGAGCTCTTCCATGTTATTCACCAGTCAGTCAGGGTAACTAACGCACCACAGGCGCTTGTCCACAGGCCAGACTGGTGGGGGCATTTTCTCAATTGAGGATCCATCTTCCAACATGACTTTAGCTTGTTAACAAAAAAAGTAGCCAGCACAGCATAAAAAGAAGAACTCTAGCCAGGGGTGATAACATACACTCTTAATACCAGGTAGATACATGAGGACCTCCATGAGTTCAAGGCTAGCCTGGTCAGCATGTCAAACTCCAGGTCATTCAAGGTTGCATAGTGAGAACCGGTCTCATAAAACCTCGGGGAAGGTTGTTCAGGGAGAGAGATATAGTTGAATCTAGGTAGGCATCTATTGCTTTCTGAGTTTTGACTACGACTGCAATGTGTTTTTCTCCTGCAGCCACGACCCACCGTGATGAACTGTACTCTCCGAGAGATGAGATAAATCCTCCCTTCAATTTGCCTTTGCAGGTACTTTGTAGCAACAAGACCAGTAGCTAAGGTAGGATGCTTGGTGTATCAGAAAGAGGGAGGGCTCCAGAGGTGGGGAGCAAAAAAAAAAAAATTCCTTTGTTACCAGGAAAGTGAGCTTCTAGTGACTGACAAGGTTTCTTCTGAGCCCAGGAAATGGCAGAAGGAGCTCCTAGCTAGTACAGATCCTAACGCTGGTTTTGGGGTTGAAGGAAGTGCTGTCCCCTTCTTTTCCAGGTGACAGCAGCATGGCTGTGTCCCAGACCTTCCCACTGGGGCCTACCCATGAGCCTGCAAGCGCCCTGATGGAGCCTCTGCCTTGTACACGAAGCTTGGCTGAGGGCTTCCTGGAGGAGGAGCTTCGGCTCAATGCCGAGCTGAGCCAGCTGCAGTTCCCGGAGCCCGTGGGTGTCATCTACAACCCAGTGGATTATGCTTGGGAGCCACACCGTAACTATGTGACTCGCTACTGCCAAGGCCCCAAGGAAGTGCTGTTCTTGGGCATGAACCCAGGACCTTTTGGCATGGCCCAAACAGGGGTAAAGGACTGGCTTCCTCTCTTGGGTGTTTCTGAGGTGGATGTTGATGTGTTTATAAAAAGATAAAGAGAGAAAAATATGTTCTATAGGGGTGCGGTGAGGTATGGGGGGAAAGGGATGTCTCAGTGGGCCCATGCCAAGGCCCATCTCTTCCCACTGAGGGACCAAGCCACATAAAGGTAGAGTATAGAATAGAGTTTATTCAGGGCACGGGGAGGAGAGTTAAGAGGGTACTAGAGGCAGAGAAAGGCAGAGAGAGAGTAGAGAAGTAGAGGCCTGCCATGGCCATGAGCACGTGGATAGAGGGGGAAGGGAAGAGCAAGAACAAGAGAGAAGCAAGAGATCAAGAGGGAGGAGGGGGCAAGCAGCCCCTTTTATAGTGGGTCAGGCCTACCTGGCTGTTGCTAGGTAACCGTGGGGAGGATACCTGACTGTTGCCAGGTAACTGTGTGGGTGGAGTTTAGACAGAATGTTAACTGATGTGGGCTGTAGAGGAGGAATATGTGATTGGGCGTGGGTGGGTCTTGTCGTCCCCCGCCCCCATCCCCTGCAGGACACACACTGGCTCCTGTGGTCTCAAGCACTTCTCCGTTCATAGTTAACCAAGCACATTAACGGTAGTTCCGTTTCCCCCGTGAGCTTTCCACTAATTGCCTCTGAGAGCCCTTCCTTCCGTCAGCCTGCCCTGTACCTTACCTTGCCGGATCTCCCTTGTCCCTAGAGAGTGGTTGGCGTCAGGAGAAGGGCTGGGACTTCTGGGACCTCAGGAAGAGTGGCCGGGGTGAGATGGGTGTATAGGTGCTGCAGGGCGTTCTGCTGGCAAGTCCCTGGGTCTCCAAAAGGTTTAGAACAGAGTCAGGTTTAGGGCTGCCTGCTTTCCCTGAGGGACCGGATGAGTGACTGCTGTTCAGTAGGGGTGCGTTGTAGATGGGGGAGGTAAAGAAGCCTGGGGCAGGAGGCTCAATCGCTTTTATTGACCCCAACTGAGTGATGAAAGGTGATCAATGATGATCGATGGAAATGACAGCCTGAGGCCTGGGGCAGGAAGGGTATCCAGAGATCAGTGATCAGCCTGTCCTATCTCCTTTTACCCTGGCGATCTGTCTGTCACCAGTATTAGAATCATCACGCCTTCTGTAGTACCAAATGCCCCAGTGTTCTGCCAGTATTTGGTCCCAGTGCCTGGAGGAAGCAGAGGCACACAGTTTCAACTGGTCGTGGTCCACAGTGTGAAACACTGGAGGAAAATGGACAGAGGCAAACCAGAGGGCAGAGAGTCCTTAACACAGATCTGTAGGGGCAGTAGAAACTATCGTGGTAGGTGGAAAGGGTCAGATCTCCAGCCTGAAGCCCCTTTCGTCTATCTCCTCCCGCAGGTACCTTTTGGGGAAGTGAATGTGGTCCGGGACTGGTTGGGCGTTGGGGGTCCTGTGCTGACCCCTCCACAAGAGCACCCCAAGCGGCCAGTGTTGGGACTGGAGTGCCCACAGTCAGAGGTGAGCGGAGCCCGATTCTGGGGCTTTTTCCGGACCCTCTGCGGACAGCCTCAAGTCTTCTTCCGGCACTGCTTTGTCCACAATCTGTGTCCTCTACTCTTCTTGGCTCCCAGTGGACGAAACCTTACCCCAGCTGAGCTGCCCGCCAAGCAGCGGGAGCAGCTGCTGTCGATCTGCGACGCAGCTCTCTGCCGGCAGGTGCAGCTGCTAGGGGTGCGGCTGGTAGTGGGAGTGGGGCGGCTGGCAGAGCAGCGAGCCCGAAGAGCTCTAGCAGGGCTGACCCCGGAGGTGCAGGTGGAGGGGCTCCTGCATCCATCTCCTCGAAGCGCACAGGCCAACAAAGGCTGGGAGACGGCAGCCAGGGAAAGACTCCAGGAGTTGGGGCTGCTGCCTCTGCTAACGGATGAGGGTTCAGCCAGACCTACACAGTAGAGACCCCAGCCAGTGTTGCTGGGCTCCGTGTTGCATTCAGCCTGCTGGACTGTCCTCTAATGGCCTAGGGTGTGCAGCTCTCCTGCTGTCTTCCCCTTCCCTTGAGCCTCTTACCCTTTTGTCTCCAGTGTCTGGTCATGCACGGCATCAGCAGAGGGTTGGGCCTGTGCACTCCACCTACCACATCCTTGCCTTGGGAGTCTCTGTGTGCAGTGCAGAGTCCTAGGTAGGGATGTCTGAAGTCATATTCGCAGTTTTGGAGGAAAGATGGTTTTTGTTTTAATCTTTCCTGCTTTGCTTTTTATTGGCATCATGTTTGGCATTGTGTCATGTACACTAGAAATGTTCTCTAATGCTGATCTACCTCAGCCTTTTTTGACACTAACTACATACTAGTGGGGTTCAGTGTGATGTTTCCACACAGGCATTCAGCGTACACCGATGGAGTCCAACCCCCTTTTATCTGTCCTCTCCACACTTCCTCTTCCCCAGTCAATGGACAATCTTTCCAGGATCCCTGCACATCCTTACAGATCATCTGGCAGACTCCTGTAATCCCAGCACTCAGAGGCAGGAAGATCAGGAGTTCAAGGACACCTTCAGCTACATATTGAGTTCAAGGCCAGCTTGGAACACATTAGTCTCTGTCTCAAAAATAAGTAAGTAAATAAGTAATAAAAAAGTGAACTTCTTCAGGGAGACCAGAGCTGTGTCTGAGGAGGGAGACTTCTGTGTGTCTAGACTAGGAAAGATCTAGATTTTCATCTCTCCCTTTTTTTTTTTGCTCCCTATAAGGCCTTTGAACTTTAAAAAAAAAATGTATTTATTTATTTTGGTTTTTCGAGGCAGGGTTTCTCAGTGTTGCCCTTACTGTCCTAGAACTCACTTTGTAGACCAGGTTGGCCTCAAACTCAGAGAATTTATATTAAAAAAAATCCCTCTGTTTTGTTTCTGTTAGCGTTGTCTATCTGTTTTAAATTTCGAAACAAGGTCTCATTGTGTTAGCCTGTAACTCATTATTGTAGACCAGCTCTGCTTTGATCTCACAAGAAATCTGCCTACCTCTGCTTCTTGAGTGCTGGGATTAAAAGGATGTTCCACCCTGCCGGACCTGCTTATGAACAACCTCTCTAAGCACCAAGATCCTTTAAAAAAAGGGGGGGGGGTGCTGCCTCCTGGCACTGGTGTGAGGTGTGAGAATCGACTGAGATAACACTGCAGAGTGTTTTGCAAAAGGCTGGCATATGGTCCTCACTACACACTCTTTCTGCTCACCTCCCTTCGAGGTGGGGTGTATCAATGCACTATAAGACCTACTACAGTAGGTCTGCTCTGAAGACCTTTGCCTATAACCCCACTCGCTCGCTGGAGAATGACCAATGTTACTAGAAACTTAGCCTCTGACTTTTCAGACTAAGCATTAAAGACTCCTAAGCCTTGTGTTGGGTCTCTCCTCTCTTCCTACACTTCATTGGTGGGAGAATGATTTTAGGTTATCTCCTCCCTTTTCTTACCTATTCACTGTCTGCAAAAACTTTTCTCAGGTGGCTTGAGGAGGGGGGACAGAGACCTCTGATTGCCCTAGCCAAGCTGCAGGGGTTTTGGTAGGGCCTGTCCTGAAGTTCATCAGATACTTGGGCAACTGTTGGGAACAATGGGAAGCTGGTGTCTCTTTAATGGTTGGTTGGATGGATATGTGGTAAAGGCTGGGAAGTGAGCCACAGTGAGAGCAGCAGGTCTTGGGGCCATCTTAATGACATGTGGTCTCTCTATCTCCTGGGGTACAAGTCATCTCCAGCATTCTAAAAATTAGTATATTTCTATCTCAGCTCCAGAGAAGGAGACTAAATCTTTGAGGATTCCCCAGTGATAGAAGTGTTGTAATTATTCATGTTGGGGGCCTTAGAGCATTCCAGGATTTGTTGAACTTTGACTCAGGATGGAGGCCAACCTTCCAGAAAGACCAGCCGTATGTATTGAGGGTTGGGGCTTAGCCTGAATGCCAGAATGGGACAAGGATAGAGATTAAGTTCAGCCACATGGCCCATGATCTCAACCAGTTATCCCTTCACAGTGACCCTGACCAGCTCTCTTGGACACTTGAGTTTCCACTAAGCTTGCTGGCTGGTGCACACATGTATATCTGTGTTTCTTTTTGGGTATTTGGTGCTGGTTTGTGTATTCATTCATTCATTCATTCATTTATTCATTCATGTGCTCTGTGTGTCATTTTGGAGTTCTGGGCATCAAGCCCAGAATTTTGTGAATGGGAAGCATGCACTCTTCTATCACTGAGCTACATCCCTTGATTTGTATTTGTGATAAATTGTAATAAATAAATAAACACAGTGTTTTTCCCCCTGAGTTTTGTCTTGCAAATTACTGAAGCCGAAGGGTTTCTGGGAACTCTTGGTCAGAACATGCAGCTGGTATCTGAAGTGAAATAAGTCATATTGGGAGCCCCCCCTAAGCTAGACTTCAGGAAGTCACTGTCAGAGCTACCTTACAGCATCACACCGTCACACACTGTGGTCCTGGCCTTCCTGCAGTTACTGCTAAGGATGAGTCATTGTGGTAGCATTGCGGACTTTACAGAGGTGAAGTTGCTGCACCCTTGCATGTTTAGCTGAGGTGGTGAGAAGCTCTAGTCAGGGGTGGCCTTGAATACTGGGAAAGCCATAGCTTAGAAGAGGGCGTTATCATGTTCAAGGGGAAAAGTAGATTAGTGAAAACTTGGCCAGGTGGGAGAAAAAGTGTAGAATAAGTTAGAGCCAGCTCATGAAGGTTCCTGACCACCAGGCGAGAGTCAGAATACACACGCAGAAACAACCAATAGAAGCCCACAGATGAAGGAGCCCAAGCAGGCAAACATCAGAGAGCCACGTTCCTAGTCTGGAAACAGTTTATTTTGGTACATAAGTTGAGCATTTCCAACCCATGGTCACTTAGCGCATTGCTTCTGCCCTTGGATGCAAAGTCCATCCATGTTAGGTATGGGGCAAAGAAATCCAGCTTGCCTCATGGCAGAAGTGAGGGCTGGAGTCCTAGTATCTTCTAAGGACACACCCAGTGACCTCACTTCCTCCCTCTAGGCTCTGCCTCTTAAAGGTTCTACACCTCCCTGTAGGACAATAGACTGGTGGAGTCTACAAATCATGGATTCTGGGGAACACTGAAGATCCAAAGTTCAGCAAAGGGAGTGAATTCAATAGTGGAGTGAGGGTAGGTGTGGGAATTGAGGGGATTAGCATGTAGTGAGAATATGCAGGAAGGCTGGTAGAGACCATGGTGCCTAAGGCACCTATGCTCTGACTGTAGTGGGCTATTACCCTCAATTCCTCCAATGTGACTTGTCAGAGACTGGTTAGAGTTCCATGCCTGCTAGAGTTGCCTTAACAAAAATACCCAGTCTGGATGGCTTGAACAATGGACTTTATTTTCTCATAATTCTGGCCACTGGAGGTACAAGATGACAGTGTTAGCTGCTCAGGCCCTACTGAGGCCTTCTTTCATCACAGCAGCTGGCTTCCATATCTTTACATACTTTTTTTTTTTTTTTTGCCATGTGTGACTCCGTAGTGTCTCCCTTCTTTCCTAGAAGGATACCAATCATTGGATTATTGCTTTACCCTGCGGATTTCATTTAACCTTTCGTTAATGCTTCTTCACTTATTTAAAGGATCTATCTCCAAAATATTAGGGCTTAAGCATATGAATTTTGTGGGGCATAATTCAGTTCATAGCAGCAAAGTCATTTTATCTGTCACCAGGGTTAACTTCATATGAGATAGTGCACTCAGGAGAGAAGTGCCCCTGTCCATTCCTGTGCCTGCACCCCCCCCCAACTCCCCTCCCTAGCTCACCCTGTCCCCACCCCCACTCCAAGCTTGGAATCTGGTCTGGGCCCATACCTACTTGTCCAGACTTAGTGCCATCAGATTGGCTTTTATCAATTAAATCAGAGGAGGATTGCTCAGTGCAGATAAGAGTATCCTTAGGGGAAGGAGCCTAATTGCTGTGCCCTAATCCTGGTGTGGAGACAAGATCCCTAGGGTGTGTTGGCCAGACAGTCTTCCTGGATAACAAGTTTTATTTTCACTGAGAGATCCCATCTCAAAAATAAGGACAGTAATAAAGGAAGGCACCTAACATTGACCTCTGGTCTATACAGACTTGCACACACACATGCACTTGCATGTATACATCTACATACCTGCAAGAACACTTATATACACTCAATACCCCCCCCCCCACACACACACATGCAAAAGTGGGGAGGAAAAGCTGAGGAAGACTCCTGATGAAGAGCATTTGTCCTCTATAGGCATGCACATATATATAGACATAGTCATGCATACACATGCACAAACACACATACAAAACCTGTCATCATGAGATGTGAAGTCTCAAATAACAGGGTTGTCCAGATGGCTCACTGGGTAAAGGCACTAGCCATACAAGCCTGGCAATCTGGGCTAGAGCCCAGAACCCATGTAAAGGTATAAGGAGAGAATTGATTCTGCTGACCTGACCACACTCATATGCACACATCAGTCACACACATGTGATAATGCTTTTTTTTTTTTTTTTTTTGACAGGGTTTCTCTGTGTAGCCCTGGCTGTCCTGGAACTAGGTTGGTCTTGAATTCAGAGACTGGCCTGCTGTACCTCCTTCGTGCTAGAGTTAAAAGGTGTGTGTCACTGTGTCTGGCCTTAAATTTTTCAAAGTAAATGAAATAGGGGCCTGGAGACGTGCTCAACAGCTAACAGCGAAGAGCATTTGTTCTTGCAGAAGACCTGGGTTCAATTCCAGTACCCACATGGCAGCCCACAACCTCCTATAATCCAGTTCTAGGGAATTCAAAGCCCTCTTTTGACCTCTGTGGGTACCAGTCATACATTCAGTGTAAAAACATTTAAACACTCAGACACATAAAAAATGAATCTAAAAAGAAAATAAATAATATGCATAGAACTTAGGGTCTTCTAGAATTTTGTGGACCATTACAACAATCACTAGCCACATACAGCCAACTTATTTATTGATAAATAAATCTCACGTGTCCCAGGCTATTCTTGAACCTGCTATGATGCTGAGGATAGCAGGGATGCTTTGGAATGCTGGGATAGCCGGTATGCACTTCCACATCTGGTCTTTTACAGTACTGGGAATCGAACCAAGGGGTCTGTGCATGCTAGGCTGGCAATTTACCAAATGAACTGTATCTCCTGCTCTGCGTGTGAAGAACCCATTTTAAATTAATAAGAATTAAGTTGTCTCGAAAAGACAAATAAAAAAAGAATTAAATAAATTTTCCTTCTTTAGTTCATTGGCCATATTTCAGGTGCTCATACACACATGGCTGGTGGCGCTGACAGAACAGATAAAGAACCTTTCCATTACTGTGGAAGTCCTGTTGGATAGCCCTAATGTAGAGGTCAACGGTTTGCAACCCTGCTGTGAATCAGAATTAACCGTGGAGGTTCAGAAAAATTCAGGTCTCTCTGCTTTACTTCAAGAGATTTTGATTTGAGAGGCCTGAGTGAGGAGCCTTCTGCTGGGGTTTTAACAGAATCTAGATCTCCCTATGCTTCCCTTATGCAACTCAGGTTAACTCTCTAAGGTACTCACGGGGCCTGAGGCCAGGAGAAGCGATCTTACCCCCCCCCCTTTCCCTATGCTAGTAAGGGAGGGTCCACGTGCCAATCCACGACCATCAGTTTATGCAGTGTCATTGTGTTTGCCCTGTGATGGAGTTTAGGTTCTGATTTAGAGGCTTAGAAGTTCTTACTCTAATACATATTCTCTCTCTCTCTCTCTCTCTCTCTCTCTCTCTCTCTCTCTCTCTCTCTCTTTCTCTCTCTCCATAGAGGCCAAAGCTGTGCTTGGTTGGGGTGCTAATGCTTCTGAGACTGAGAGGTAGAGTGGGCCAGGGAAGAAAGAATCCACTCACCTCTTTTTCCCCCAAACAGAATGGCTTAAAGGGAGATTGGGATGAAGCCCACTGCATGGGCTCACTCTTTTCTTCCATGTGCTGTGTGTCACTGTGCATGCTAGGAACTGCAAGGGTGGGGTTGGGGGGGGGATGAGATAATCCTTTATCTTCACAGTGTTCACTGTCTAGTGTATCTAGAGATATAAGCATATACTTTATAGGACAGATCAAGCTGAAAGCATGATGTGAACAGGTCGTTCACACAGCATTCTGGACATTCCTTAGACAGGTGTGTGTACTGATGGGACAGGCCAGCTTAACAATAAGAGAGACTTGGTAACGTCCCTTCTCTGTGGTCAGATGCTTTTCTGCCCTGACTGCCATGGGCTAGGAAACAAGTTGAGGGTGTGTGTGTGTGCTCAGAAGGAATCAGGCAGGAGCCAAATATTGGGCATATCTCCATGGAAGATGGGAAGTAGAGTTTGCTCTCTGTAAGAAGACCTTGTTCTAGTAGCTACTGGGGTGGACACAGTGTCAGGGAGTGTTATGGTACTAGATGAAAGGCTGGTCTGTAGTCGTAGACTGCCCACTCAGCATGTATAAAGGCCAGGGTTCACTTAGCCCTCTCCAACACATTTTATTAAAAAAGGTACTGGAGGGGGCTGGAGAGATGGCTCAGTGGTTAAGAGCACTGACTTCTCTTCCGGAGGTCCTGAGTTCAAATCTTAGCAACCACATGGTGGCTCACAACCATCTGCAATGAGACTGGATCCCCTCTTCAGGTGTGTCTGAAGACAGCTACAGTGTAGTTACATAAATAAATAAAGAAAGAAAGAAAGAAAGAAATCTTTTTTGTTTTTGTTTTTTTTTTTTTTCGAGACAGGGTTTCTCTGTGTAGATCTTGGCTCTCCTGGAACTCACTCTGTAGACCAGGCTGGCCTTGAACTCAGAAATACACCTGCCTCTGCCTCCAAGTGCTGGGATTAAAGGCGTGCGCCACCACTGCTCAGATAAATAAATAAATCTTAAAAAACCAAAAACCAACCAACAAACAACAACAACAAATGGTACTAGAAAGGCAGCTTGGTCATAGTTGAGGCCAAGAGCTAGTAGCAGAGTGGGAAAAAGAATAGAGATTAGAGCTTGTGACCTATCTCAAACCAACTCTCAGCTCTCCTACTGTTCCTATTTAGAATGCCAGTCCCTCTCCCTCCCTCCGATATTTCCCCAGAGAAGTAAATTCAACTGGAGCATGAGACATTGAGGTTAGACACATGGATAGACTGCCCACCAATGGCCATCAGATGATGCAGAAATAAGTTGCTTAGGGGGAAACCAATTGCTTTTCTTTTCAGAAGCCTCATTGTCAGCCTACCTGAACCGACACTTAGCAGACAAGGTGGAATTATCCTGTGTGTGAGGATACTTCCTCTTCTCTGATTGGGCCCTCATGCTCTCAGACACAATGCAAGCAGGTCAGCTGCAATAGAATCCCCCCCCCCGTACATTTTGCCCGGTCTTCTGTCCCCACAGCCCCGCTCAGGTCCTCAAGTCTCCGAGCCCTGCTCGCAGAAGGGATGGCGGAGAGCCCAGAATGGTCCTCTGTGGCGACCTGTGCCAAGCCAGGTTGCCATTTCCATTTTCATTAATTGAAGTGGCCGAATCCTGATCATCTCAGGTCAGCAGTTAACTGTTGCTGGCTGGGAGCATGTGGAGAACTGTCTATGCAGGACATGCTGTCCTCTCTAACCTTAACCCTAACCTCCATGGTGCTGACTTCTTAGCTAGCTCCCCACCTCACACACATGGCCAACCTCACCTCTTGGGATTCCAGTTTCTATCCTCTCAGGAAGGCCCTCCTAGTGTCTATCCGCTATCCCGCTTGTTGTAATTGGGACTCAATTTTCTTTCTTTGTTCAGTTTAAAGAACATCCTTACAAATGCAGTTGCTTCTTGAAGCTTCGTTTGCTGTGGTTTGGGAGGACAGCATGTCGCTGAACAAAAGGTTTTGTTTCCCAACCCTGAATGGGCAAAGCAAATAGGTGGTGGTCTGGCTGAGTGTAAGAGTGAACACAGGTTTCCCTTCTTACTCAGCTTTGGGGAGGGTCTCTGCCTCACCCTATGAGGGTCATGCTTTGGCATCCCTTCTGCCCATGCTTGGCAGTGTCACTTTGTGTGTGTCATTACCCCGGGAGAGGTCAGGTGATGTTTTGTCTTGCAGCATGAGTGTGTTAATACACACTTTTGTACTTCTGTGGTCTAGGGACCATCTTTGTTTGCCATTCTTAATCTTCCAGATGGACACTGGTATAAGTGAATGTAGCCAATTTTTGCTGCTGCTATGTCTTTGTGCGTCTTCAGGATGTGTGTGTGTGTGTTCGTGCGTAGCCTCTTAGTTTTCAGTCTTCATAGGCTGATGTCTTTCTGAGTGTCCTCTGGCCGGGTTCAGAAGGGAGGGAGAGAAGCGTCGGAGGCAAAGGATTGGGCAGGAGGGGGTGCGTGGCAATCTGTGACTCGGAAAACAGACGTGCAGCGCGTGCGGGGCGGAGGCGGGGGCACTCTGGCCCCCAGCTCCTCCGCAATCCAATTAAATAACATTTAAATGCATAACCAGCCCGCGCGCCGATGAGGCTGGAGATTGGAGCGGGCGCGGCGGCGGGCTGCGCGGGCGGCGTTTTGTGGAGCTCAGCGATTCTGGCGGCAATTTCCCCGCGCCGCGCGGCTTTTACGAGCCCGCTCCCGGCGCCCGCCCGCTCCGCTGAGCCCGCCGCCTCCTCCCGCCTCTGTCCGCCTCCGCCCGCGCAGCCCGGCAGTGTGTGGTCCTGCTGCCCGCGCCGCCCCGCCTGTTCCTCTTCAGAGCTGTCCTGGGCTCCTTCCTTCCAAAGCTTACCCTAATCCTTTGGACAGAGCGCCCAGCCCCTCAGGGCATTGCTGCTTTTCACCTGCTGGCTGCATCCACCTCTGACCTGGACCCCTTTTGGCCTGTGCAATTCTGCTCTATCTCTGAGTCACTGGCTCTGCACAGCTTGTGTTTCTCTCTGCCTCAGTTTACACTCTTAGGCCTCCTGTGCCCTTTACCCTGAGCCCTTCCCTTTCCTCTTCAAGCCTACATCCTAGCACCAGAGTAAGAGGCTTGAAGGAGAGGCAGGAGGTGGTGGTAACAAGTGCATGGTTGGAAGAGGTGACTTCTTCTCTGTATCCTTTCGGCATAGAAAGGATTGGCCTGTTCATTCAGGACCATCAGACGGCTCCTGTCCAGAAGTCCTGAGATTGACAGATGTGGGTCCATCAGCCCTGAGGTTAGTATGAAAGGGGCCACTTGCTGAAGAACCAAGAGCAGCCCCACCCCGAGATCCCTGATCTTCTGAAGACAGAATCCCAGGAAGACAGAAAGCAAGACAAGCCATTTCATGTGTTGTGTGGTACCCGACTCCCCTGTTTCATCTTCCCGTTCCCTCCCTTGCATATCTGTGTTCTGCCCCCCAACATATGGAACCTGGCATTTACCATATGCTGACGACCCAGGCAGATTTAGGGAAGATCTTTCCTGGCAGACAAACAGCAAGGAGAAACCCTCCTGCGAGCAGTCTGGCATGCTGGAGGAATGGCATTGAGGCCGGTATGACTAGAGCAGGGAAAATAAGGAAGGGAATGAGCTGTGGCTTCTAAGAGGTCACAGGAAGCTAATCACGATCATGTGGGGACTAATGAGTCACAGCAAAACTTGCACTTCCACTCTGAATGGACAGGGAGCCACTGGAGAGTCAGGGCCTGAGAGTGATATGTATGCTCCCCTTGACTACTCAATGCTGTCATGTTGAGAATGCAGTGGGAAACAAGGACGTCCAAGAGTGCACTGTAGCAGCAAGGAGAGAGTGGGGCCTGGATGAATGTTGCAGAGTCAGCTGGGGGGGGGGGGGGAGTTTGCGGTGAGTCAGATGGGAACCGTGGAAGCAGCATCATCAAGGATAAACTAAGAGGTTTTTGTGTTGTTTTGTTTCCTACCAGTGACCAGAACATGGAACTTGTCTTTACCTGGTATCATGGAATACCAAGGAGCTGGCTTCAGAAGACATGCTTCGGACACATTTAGTGTGAGATGCCTGCTAAAGATCCAAGTAGAGGAAGCTCATGGGTCTTAGTTTCCTGTGAAGACTAGGCTGGGGATAGAGACTTAGGAGTCCTCAGTGATACTGGGTGTGATCCTTCAGGGGTCCAAAGACAAGAGCACGGATACTTCAATATTGCAACAGAATGGGGAAAAAATGCTGAGGAGGATTTGGGGGAGAAATGTGGGATGAGGACTCTTGACTTGGCCATTCCTCATTCTGAGCAGCCCTCATTGGTTGTTATCTATACGGTCCTGGCTACTTGCTGGCTCTACTTCATTCCCCTGGGAACTCTGCACAACAGCCACTCTGGGCACTTTGTGCCACTCACTGTTGACCAGGGCCCGCAAGATTCCAGATGCTCAACCTTCTGGACCAGGAAAAACAGAGATCAATAGGATCTGAAATCCTGTCTCCTCTTTACAGCAATAGGGAAACTGAGGCCTTGAGAAACAGTTTGCTTGGGGACTCCTGCCAGCAAGCGACCAAGGCCCGTAGAGCAGAACTGAGTGCCCCTTGTGTACCTGCACTGTCACAGGCAGCAGAGGGCTACTGAGCACAAGGCTACACCCATGAGACAGAGGCTCGAAGGAGACAACAGAGGCAGGAGATATTCTCACTCCTCAGAAACTTTCACTAAAGTGTCCTCAGTTCTTTGCTTTCATTCTTGGTGACTTCCCAGTATGGTCTCTCCTCTCTACCCTAGATCCTTTTTGTCCTACAAACCTTACTCTGACCAGATCTTCCAGAACCAGTCCCAAGATCCTTAGATTGCTGATCCTGTCAGGTGGCTCAGGCCCTGAACCCAACAGCCTCTTCTTCCTTTCTCTTGAGTTCTTAATACCCAGGCCAGTATGTATTCACATGATTCAGCCCTATTATCAAAATGTAACATAATTCTGAGCTGGGGACTTCACTCTCTCCACTTGAAGAATTTCGGGCAAAGCTGGTTTTGTTCATCTATGTTGTTGACTGCTGCAGACTCCTAACTGATCCCCCCTTGCTGGTCCCATTCTGCATGCAGCAATCACTCTCACCCAACCCCTGAGTCTGTCTGTTCCTTACTTTTCTCCCGGTCCTTCAACCAGTCCCAACCAGTTCCTACTGGTCCCCTGTTCTGTGCTTACTCTGTTAGGCGGAGCCTGTCTCCACTGTCTCAGTCTCTGGGTTAAAGGGGGCTAGGAGAGACTGACACGGTGTTATCTCTAGGAGATGTGGGAAGCCAGAGTGGCATCCTGGAGGGGGCCCTAATAAAGAGACCAAAGGCTGGGGTATAGCTCAGTGATAGAGTTCTTGTCTGGCATGCCTAAGTTCCTGGGTCCCTCTCAACATTGGGGGTGGGGACACAAGCTTGAGTGTGCCCCTGGAATGGTGGGGCACATTCAGGAGTTTCCACTTTTGCTCAGACCCCCTGCCCCCCATCTTACTGCCCCTAATGCTGTCTGCTTTTTTATCCAAAGGATGAATCTTATCAGCCTCAGGGATGAGAGAGTCTTCAGTTAAATAAGGCCCTGTTCTGTGGAGCTGGGCTTAGACAACTAGCTAAGAACAAACCTGTTCTCTCAGCCTGGCCACCCAGACCTAGGCATCCACAGGTATCTGTCTATTTATTTAATGTGTATGTCTGTGTGTCATGTTCATGTCTGGTGCCCATGTCGGCTAGAAGAAGAAAGTATAGGCTCCTCTGGGACTGACGTAACATCGTCATGAGCTACCATGTGGGTACTGGGAACCAACGGAGGTTCTCTAAAAGAGCATCCATTTCTCCTGTCTGCCGAGCCATCTCTCCAGTCCCCCCAGTCATTCATAGTTTTATTCCCCAGTGCCTGACATCCTTCACTCAGCAGGTGCTTATTCCTTGCTTATCGAATAGGAGCTTTAGTAAATGAATGGCTTGGGCACTCTGCCTGTGGGGTCCCTGGTCTACCTTTCTGGAAGTGTAGGCTATGGCTTTCAACTCCAATCACCTGGGGATTGCAAGCTTTGCATGGGACAGAATGGGTCTGGGGCAGGGCCAAGAGTTTGCTTTTCCTGAAGCCTTCTGGACATGCATGTGCGGATGTTTCTCAGGCTACATTTTGAGGGACCATTCTCAGGCACAAGGCACCCTCAGCCTAAAATTAAGAGATTACAGACTGAGGGAGAGAGACGGCAAGAGAAGAGCCAAAGAAGCTCCAAAGCTCCCAAAGGTCCGCAGAAGTCCCTAGCTGGACAGTTTGAGGAAGGCTGGGAGCACCTATAGCACCCACTACATCACATCAAAGCCTCTTTCTCAAAGGCCCTCCCTACCCATGACGGGGAACAGGGCTCTTGAAGTGACTGCAGTCCCCCAGTCCCTAGTTGATCTCCTTACTCTGGGAACACTGTGAGTTACAAAGAGAAAATTAAGCTGAGCCCAGGTGTGTACTTTTCATTCTAAACCCTCAAGTGTAGCCCAAACTGCCTCTCAGACCAGGCACACAGGTGAACTCATGACAGAGTACCATCCAGGGAGGAGGGAGAAACAGTGATGAAGAACAGACCGCAGATGGAGCTCATCTGGTGGAGTTCGTGAGGCCTTAGGTTTGACTCCCCAGCACTGCACACAATGGGCTTGGAGGTACACAGCTGTCATCCAGCACTTGAGAGGCAGAGGCAGGAGGATCAGAAGTTCAAGGGTATCTTGACTACATAGTGAGTTCTAGGGCAATCTGGGATATGTGAGATATTGGGTGCTTTGTTTTGTTTTGTTTTAAAGTGAGAGAATGAGAAACATGGGAGGGATTTAAATTCTGACTTGAGAGAGGAGGGAGAGACTACTGAAGAGGGTGTGGGGCCCTGGGAAGAGGGGTGAGGATGTGCTAGAACAGCGAATGGGAAACAGGTGATCGGAGGTGTCAGTCCTGTGGAAGGTGTGGGGTATTGTTTTCATTTGATTTATTTAGTTGGCTGCTGGTATGCTAATGATCAGAAGCAGCTAGGAACAGCAGTGTTGGGTAGAAGGTAGAGAAACGGCTGGCAGGGGCTGAGTTCCATATGGGCCATTTGGTAGTGTGTGTAGTGGCGTGGGGCAGGAAACCCACCGGAGAACTTGCCTTCCCCTTGGGGCTTCTCTGCTCTGGGAGGGCTTTTGTTGGGGCACCATGACGTCTATCTCCTCCATTTCTCTCAGACATTGAGCTCTTTCAACCCAGCTGCCTTCCAGTTCCACAACAAAGGTTCTCTGCCTCACATCTCAAGAAAAAAAAAAAAATCTAGAATTTGTATAGTGATGACAGTAAGCTAAATCCTTGCTGTTGATCACAGTTTTTCTTATCTACTTTTTAATTTTGAGAGAAATTCTCTCTGTGTAGCCATGGCTGGCTTGGATCTCACAGAAATCCTCCTGCCTCCACCACATTGTAAAAGATTTATTTTGACTTATTTTGAGTACGCATGTGTCTGTATGTAGGTGTGTGTATGTGAATGAGGCCAGGGGAGGGACCTGAAGCTGGAATTACAGGTGTCTCGAGTTGCCCAACATGCTGGATGCAGAATTCATGTCCTCTGCAGGAACAGTGGCCACCCCTTAGCTGATGAGACATCCTGCTAGCCCTTCCTTTCATTGTTCTCTAAACACTTTAAAAATATTTATTTTATCTTATATGTATAAATATTTTGCCTGAATATATGTATGTATGTGTACCACATGTGTGCCTGGTGCCCTTGGAGGCCAGAAGAGGGTGTCAGATCCCCTGAAATTGGAGGCCAGAAATTGGGCTTATGGATGCCTGTGAGCCACCATGTTGGTGCTGGGAATTGAACTCAGGCTCTTTGCAAGCAGTAAGTGCTCTAATCACTGAACAATCTCTCCAGTGTGTGTGTGTGTGTATGTACGTCATGTGTGTGTGTTTCTTTAATTTCATTTATAGGTTGAAGAGATGTCTAAGTGATTAAGAGCACTTGCAACTCTTACTGAAGACCCAGTTTTGGTCCCCAGGACTGATATGGTGACTCATAACTGTCTGTAACTCCAGTTCCAGGTGATCAGACACCCTCTTATGACCTCCATGGGTACCAGAGATACACATGGTGTACATGCATGCAGACATGCAGACGCGCATACATCCATACAAACACTCATACACATCAAAGTAGGTACAATTTTAAAATTATTTATTTATCATTGTGTATACACGTGTGTATATATTGCCAGGGAAGGATCATTGGAAGGTCAGAGGACAACTTTACAGAATCCATTGTCTATGGAAACCTTTATCTGTATTCCAGGGATCTAACCTAGGTTATAAGTACTTTACCCAGAGAACCATCTTGCTGGCCCTGCCTGATCATGCTTTTGATGCATGGTAAGGAATTGGCTCTGGAAACAAGATTGATAAGCCTTCTGGTATGGGGGAGACTTGTTTATTATTTGAAACAGAGTCTCAGGTAGCCTAGGCTATCCTGGAACCCATTATGTATCTGAGGATGACTTTTAACTCCCGATCCTCCAGGTTCCATCTCCAAAATGCTAAGATTGCTGGTGAACGCCACCCTGTGTGGCTAGTGAGATTTTTTTTTTAAAAAGATTTATTTATTTATTATATGTAAGTACACTGTAGCTGTCTTCAGACACTCCAGAAGAGGGAGTCAGATCTCATTACAGGTGGTTGTGAGCCACCATGTGGTTGCTGGGATTTGAACTTCAGACCTTCGGAAAAGCAGTCGGGTGCTCTTACCCACTGAGCCGTCTCACCAGCCCGCTAGCGAGATTTTTAATGCTGCTATCTGGTTACCTTTATTTTGATGTTAGGAGTCTGTGATTAAGCTTTGGGTTCCTCTTCAGTTGCTGTACATTCCAGGCTTTTCTTCCCAGGAACATTTCTCACTCCACTTCTTCATTTGTTCTGGTTCTTTCGTGGGTGGGTCCTAGACGGCAGGCCATCTCTGGTCCTCTAGGGTGGAAATGGGGGAGACTGAGGTCCTGAAGATGTGACATGTCACCTGTCACATTGTACCGCAGCAGCTGCGTGATATGATTTCAGTTGGGTTGTCACCTTCCAGCTCATTCCCAAGTGAAGGGGCTCCAGGGTCTATGCAGCCGGCTACACCAGGTTCTGCTGCAAATGCCTGGAAAGTGAACAGAAAGCCAGCTTGAGGTTCATGAGGTGGTGTGCTAGGAAGAGAGAAGTGAAGATTGGACAGTAGAAAGAGGGTCAAGGGAAGAGGTACAGTGGGGTAGGGGCATGGGATTTCCTGGCCTCACAGCACCAGGCCTTAGCTTGCTTCTGCGGGACAGGGCTGTTTGCTCTGGAATGTGTGGTGGCCATAATGAGTAAGGCCATGCATGGTGTCTGAGTCACAAGGGTTCTTTGTAGATGTGAAGCCCCTTCTCTTTTCTTTGCTGTGGTAACTGCTATGTTCCCGGAGGTCAACATGCTGATGAGGTGGGATCTGCCAGAAGGAGGCTGACTCTCTGGGCTCTGATCTACCTTGGGGCTCTTCTCTCCCTGTGATCTGGTACTCAGAGTCCCAGCACCCCAGGCTTCCTCTTGCAGGCTTGGTGGGGGTGGTGGGAGGGAGGCTGAGAGAAGCCAAGCTGAAGATGAACTGTGAGGAGGCCAGGGAGCCAACTTCAGATCACGCTCAGGCAGAAGCCTTGCAACTCTGCCTTGTGGTTCCCACCTTTGTCTTAAGCCTGTTCCCTAACTCTTGCTTCTCTACTTTCCTGGCTTCCATTGCTCTCAGTACACCTACAACCCTAGCTCCTCCCTCATTCCAGCTCCTGTGTCTCTGGCCCATCCTTCTCTCTCTTTTTCTGCTCTAAGTCTGTCATGTTTTCTATTCCTGTCTACTCCCATCTTCCTTTTATGCTTCTAACCTTCCCTACGTACGTCTCTCCTCTTGCACCTCATTATCAGCCACACTATTGGATCCAGGGAGCTGCTGGCTAGATTCAGGGTCCATGCTTAACCTTTATTTGCTCACCTGATGAAGTCATAGTTACAACAGGGCTAAATTTAATCAGCACTTACTCCATCCAGAGCTGTGTACAGTCTCGTGTAATTCTCTCGGTAACTTTGAAAAATACTATTATTGTGCCCATTTCGTAGACGAGCAGAGCAGGTCTAGAGAAGCAAAAAAATGCTTGCTGAAGGCTTTTCAGTCAATCACATTGGACAGGCAAATGCAGGCTGCCCACCTAAAGGGCTCGGTCAGAAACCAGGGAGAGGTTGGTTTCACTCTCTCAGTGAGACTGAGAATCTTAACCTCAATCAATCAGAGTCTGTCTCTGTGTCTGTGTCTGTTTCTCTTACATGTGTGTGTGTGGGGTGTGTGTGTGTGTGTGTGGGGTGTCTGGCTCTGTGTCTGTCCAGTCTCTGTGTCTCTGTGTTTGTCTCTGTCTCTCTCACATGTGTGTGTGTAATCTGTCTCTGTGTCTGTCTCTCTCATGTGTGTGTGTGAATGTGTGTGTCTGTGTGGAGGCTGGAGGTTGGCTTCAGGTATCTTCTCACCTTGCTCTTCACTTTAGTGTTTGAGACAGTCTCTTACTGAACCTGGAGCTTTTCAGCTAGGCTGGCCACGGAACACTGAGATCTGCCTCTCTCCACCTTTGGCACTGGGGTTACAGCCATGCCTGGGTTCTATATGGGTGCTGAAAATCCAAACACTTTCTCATGCTTGCACAGTAAGCATTTTACTCACTGAGGTAACTTCTCAGCCCCCTCCTCTTTTTTTAAGCATCCTCGTGGTACCCCTAGAATCTTCCAAGGCTCTGATGGCCCCTCCTTCCTTTAAACACTCTCAGCTTGGCCCTGGGAGTCTGTTCTGTAACGTGAGGCAGAGCTGGATGCTGTATCTCATTTAGTCACAGAAACTCTAGGAGGTGTCTGCTGGTGAGACAATGGTATTGGGGACTTGCCTAGGGGCCACACAATAAGTGACTGAGCAAGGATCTGATCCCAGGGAACTTTGGCTGTCCAGAACCTCTCATTAGAGACTCCCCTGCACAGAGCCCTCAAAACAGAGTTGTGGCACCCACTGTGACTAGCCCAATGCTTTAAGCTGTTCTTGTAGTTCTACCCCAGCCCTTGGCTACAGCCTGCTTCTTCAAGCACTGCCTGCTGTGGCTTCCTCTGTGTCACCAGCATTAAAGTCTGTTGAGACTGCTCGACCTAATGGGTGCCTGGGGGGGATTTATAGACAGGGATCCCCCAGGAAGCAGGGACAAGTGTTTTCCACTCCAGCCCCACTGTGCAGCCTCCCAGCCCAACATCTCCCTCGTTCCGGCCCATCGCAGCAGCTGATTTAACTCAGTGGCTGGGGGATTTAGCTTCAGTGATGGTTCCTACTATAAATCCCTGGGCAAATAACCAAGTTGTGCATCAAATCTGCCCAGGAGAGAGTAGGAGCAGATGCTCGTGTGACCACAGTACAGGGCAGGTGGCAAAGACTCCAGGCTTTACCATCCATCTCTAGCCATAACACCAGGCCATACCTTGTTCAGGCCCACTGTCCAGTCAGTCAGATCTTACTGGCCCTATGTGTCATCCTTCAGGCACAGGCTCTGGCTGGTGGCAGACTCTGGTCTCTACCATTCCCATTTGGAATTTGTTCACTTGATACCCCTCCCCAATCCCGAAAAGGACAAAACCAAGACTAGGGTCTGGTCTTGCTTCCCAGTTGAGCTTTGCTTGGTCTTTCCCTGGCTGACCAATGAAGGCTCAATGGGAAAGGGTAAGATGTTTAGAATGTAGAGACCATTGGGGCTGAGGCAAATTTGCAGACCAGGAAAGGGTGGGTGAACCCTAGAGGGTAGAGGCATTTCCTGAGAGTGAAGGAGAGAGAGGTGGGTGGTCATAACTGGGATCCCAAACTTTCTATACCTTGGCCTATATTCAGGTAGGCAACGAGGCCTCTGTGGTTTGCATGGATCTGGGGATGAGGTAGCATTGGGTGGGATCACATTCTGTCTTGTCTGCTGGCTTCTCTGATGCTTCTGACACCTCTCTAGGGTTTTTCCAGTGGCTCCCCCTTGAGGCTCCCCTCACCTCCCCTCTGCTTCTGTGTTTTCCTGTTCTTTTCCCACAGCTTTCTCCCTCCAGACCTTGAAAGCACTCTTCCCTGGGCTGACCAGCTAGTGGTGATGGGCTGGTATCAGAGCCTGGTTCTGGTTCTGTTCCCTAAAAAGCCCCTCATCCTGAGCCTGTCCCTGGTGTCCATGATATCTCCCTCCTCATCCATCTTCCTTGTCCTCCTCCCTGCCCCTGCCGACCGCCTCCGCCTTGGATATTACAGACACTGAATCAGCAGCCTTTACCAAGGTTCTGCTGACAGGGAACTTTCTGCTTCTGAGGGCTCCTGGGTGGGATCAGAGTCTCTCCTGGAGCCTGCAGACATGGAGTGGGGGGAAGAAGGAAGGAAGGAAGGAAGGAAGGAAGGAAGGAAGGAAGGAAGGAAGGACAGAAGAAACAGGTAGATGGGGAGGGGGAGATGAAGGGCAGTCGGTAAGAAGGCAGGAAGGAACTTGGAGAGACAGAAGGAGAAGAGCAAAGGGGACTTGGGAAAACATGGGGTGGTATGTGAAAACACTGATGTGGACTTAGATTCCAGCAGAGGCAGGTGGAGTTCTGTGAGTTTCAGGCCAGCCTGGTCTACATAGAGAGTTCCAGGACAATCAGAGCTACATGGCGAGACCCTGTCTTGAAATAAAAGAAAAACAAACAAACAACAACAACAAAACAAAAACAGGGCTGGAGAGGTTGCTCAGTGGTTAGAGCTGGGTTCAGTTCCCAGCACCCACATTGCAGCTCAACCCATCTGTAAAGCCAGTTCCAGGGTTTCTGACAGTCTCACACAGACATACATGCAGGAAATGTAAATGTCCAATGTATTTAGACATACAGACATACATGTACCAATGAATATAAAATAAAAATAAATTAAAAAAAATAACTCCTCACCCCATTGTCAGGACAGTAAAGGATAATTAGTTAAAAAAAAAAAAAAAAAAGCCAGGCGTGGTGGCGTACGCCTTTAATCCCAGCACTCTGGAGGCAGAGGCAGGCAGATTTCTGAGTTTGAGGCCAGCCTGGTCTACAAAGTGAGTTCCAGGACAGCCAAGGCTACTCGGAGAAACCCTGTCTCAAAAAAACAAACAAACAAAAAAACAAACAAACAAAAAAAAAAAGAGGTACATGAAGATGGGAGAAACCTGCAGGAAGTAAGAGGCAGAGGACAGGGAGAGAGAGGGACAAGAGGAAGGATGGAATATGTGGTAAGCTTGTCTTGCCAGTGTGTGAACCCCCCACTCCCCAGCTTGTCCCAACCACCCTTGGGCCCTACAGGTACCTTGGAAGCCCAGGTTCCCTAGGCCTGGGTTGAGGGGTACAGGCTGGGCCTGCGGTTCTCCCCTGTACCTCCCTCTCTCCCTCTCACGTGGTGGTTTGTACTTCATCTTGTTTGCGGGGCGGCTGGGCCTGCTCTCGGGGTTTAATGATCTGTGCCATTATTTATAGCTTTGCACGCCGAGAAACACACTGAATTTATCGCTTGCTTCTATAAATAACCCTGGCAAACGGGTGCCCAGGGATGAGGGAGGGAGGGGGGAGGGAGAAGCAAAGAAAGGAGAGGTAGGGGGTAGGGCAGGGGAGGTCTCTGTGGATTCTGTCCCTAAAACGGGGGTGATATGCTTGCACAATGAGAGCAGAAGCTGAGGAGAGCGTGGGTGTGTGTTTAAGAACAAGTTAATATGAGCAGGGCGGCCTGTGCCTCTGTGAGGAGGAGAACAGATGCTCCTGTGTTTCTGAGGACGCTTGTGGGTTGATGGTTACTGCTTGTGTTTGTTTCTGGTGCCATGTTGGTGACAGTGAGATTGAAACAACACAAATGAGCTCCAAGAAATGGCTCGTTCGTACATGGCTGCGTACAAGAGCAGGGGTAGGCAAGGGAGAGTCTGACTCCGACTTTCTTCTTTATAATTGGGGTGACAGACTGTGGAATGCTTTTTCCCCCTTCTTCTTCTGAGTGTTCAAGGGCATAGGTGGGAAGAAATAAGGCCTGAGGATGCCTGTTAAGCCAGTAAGAGGGAGGGAGCTCCCAGTGTCCTGTGGGGCAGAGACCAGGGTCATCCTTCAGCCCACAGCTTTTGAGCTTCGGGGATGGAGAGATGGGGGTGGGGAGAGGAGAATGGTGCACTTGGCACCAGCGTTCCTCCTGCTGGTCCTGGTCCTGACAGGAGCAAAGCTATGCTCTGTCCGGTCTGCCCAAGCATTGTCAAATACCCTATGCAAAGACAGTAGCAGAAGCTTGCTGGTTGCTGTCCTTTGTCCCTGCAGTAGGCTCCTCCCCATTCCCCTCCCTAAGCCTGCCAGGGATCAGCCTTGGGGGATTGAGAGCCCTGGCACACCTCTTCTCCTTCCCATAGTCCCTGATCAGCACATCTTCGCAGAAACACTGCAGCCATTAGCTCAGGAAGTGTTCTGCATTGCTAATGAGTACATTTGCATATGTAATGAAGACCCTTCACAGGTGTTGGGGAAGTCCCCCTCCTCTTCCCCCTTTCTTCTCTCTTGCCAGCTGCCACTTTGACCTGTGGCTCTGGGGCTGAGGAGGGAGTTCCTCATCTGGTTTGGAGGTGTGCCAAGGAGTTAGAGGCAAGTAAGGGGTGGGGGAGGGGGAGTTCCTTTACCTGGGTCAGAAACAGTCAAGGTGAAGTCCTTCGTGTTAGTCCAGGGACATGTGACTATAAGCCTGTGCACACTCACAAAAATAAAGTACAAGGTCATCACGCCCAGCTCTTCCTTGGGCACTGCAGCACATTAGGTAATCAGTGCAAGTGTTCAAAACACATCCTGGGCTGTACCCACACCCTGTGTACAACTGCCAGCACATACTTCTTCATACACACTGTCTGGCATGGCCTAGCACAGCGGGGCATGCACATGGACAATCAGGGGTTGCACTTGTATTGGGATTTCCTCAGTTCAGCTTCTACCTTAGGTATCAGCACCTGTCTACTCTGGCCAGAAAACTATCTTCATCTCATTCCGACTAGGTAAAGATACAAGAGGCCATTGTCCTTTAAAAAGAGAAAAATGATGGGCCTAAATCAATGACGTGTAAGGGCAGGAGAAAATGCTAGATCGCCAGGGAGGTGGGCCTCAGATGAAGAGCTGGACGTAGATGGAAGGATGTCTTGGGAGGGAGACAGGGTAGCGCCAGGGGCACCAGAGTCCCTACAAGGTCATTCTTAGGTTATCCCCAACAGCCTTCAACTCTCCTGTTTCAGCCCAGCCAATCCTTAGCTCAGAGGCCTCCCCTCACGCTCCTATTGGTCCCGCCCAGTCATGTGACTCTTCCCATCTCTGGCAGCTGCCCCTGATGATGGATGCTGCTGCTTAGCTGTACCTGTTGGGGGACAAGGACTGCACGGCTCCTAATTACCTCCTTCTAGAACAAGGACTGGGGGCTGGGCTGTGTGAGGCAGCTTCCCCTCTGGGGGCTAGGGCTGCCATCCTGAGCTGGAGGCAGGTGTTTCCTCCAGTGCCCCTGGTGATGGGGTTACAGGGGCATCAGTCAGGGGTATGAAATGAGGGGAGCTATTCTGCAAGGCTGGTAGTATGAAAGCTTGTCAAAAACAACAGTGCTGGTGACCTGGTATATTGGCATAGGACTTAAAAATAAATGGCCTCTTCCTCGTGTCCTTCCCACAGAGGGCAAGATCAAGGAGAGGTGTTATAGAGAAATGCCTGGTATAATCAGGGATAAGGCACATTTGAAAAAAAAAAAAAGGCAGACGTGAGGGACTAGGAGCATGGTGGCACTTCTAAGGAGGTGGATCTCCTCTTACCCAGCAGGTCACCCACAGGCCTCAGCTGTAGAGGTAGTCTGGAGTTGGAGCAGGAGGGCATGAGGAAAAGCCTGGGACCGTTGTTTGGAAGGGAGGAGTGGGTGACACTGGCTAGCTGTTTGAGAAGGGGGCCTGTCATATGCTGATGCCAGAGGCTCTGGTCTGGGTTGGCTTGGGCAGGGAAGACAGACCCCAGGATTGAAAGGATGGTAAAGCTCCTGCTGACTTCCCCCCAGGGGCACCAAGATCTTAAGGGTTAAAAAGCATGTATTCAGCAATTCCCCGTGTCCAGAGCTTGAGGACCAAGCAGACTGAAATGGGGAATACGGGACCTCCACGAGGCTTGCTGCTTCTGAGCTCCTGTTATCTCCTAAGTGAGAATCCTGGGAGACTGGGGAAGGGTGAGTGAAGAGCTGGTACCCAACCTGTGTCTGTTCTCTGGGGTGGTGGAGGCTATGGTGAGGCAGATATGATAACTGCTAATCACTGTTAACTGATACAGCTCAGTGATGACTACCCCACCCAGGATTCATTATTTGCAGTTACCTATCTTTGGGGTGAAGAAGAAAGGATAAGGACTAACCTAAGCACCTGGGCAACCAGGTCTCAAATAAATAAATAAATAAATAAATAAATAAATAAATAAATAAAAAAAAAGGGTAGAAGAAACCAGCTGTCCAGCATGGAGGTATGATAGTGTTCTCGTGACCACAGTACCTGACAATCGGCTGAAAGGAAGATTTATTTTGACTCGTGGTCTAATCCATCATGGTGAGGAAAGCCTGGTGAATCAGCTTAGTTCACAGTGGGAGGGGTGGGAGGAGGGGCTTGGTAGGTGTCCTTCATGTCACAGCAGAGCAGGAAGCAAAGAGGAACCGGTGGCTGGGTATAAACATCCAATATCTTCCCCTTGTGACCTATCTCAACCAGGTAGGTCCACCCTCTGTGCATGCGTTTGCATTCGCACGCGTGCAGGTGCATATCTGTTGGTGCATGGTGCACGTGAGTGTATCTGCATATGGAGGTGAGAGGTCAGCTTCTAGTGGCTTTATCTCTTTGAGACAGGATCTCACGGGTCGGAGGTTGCCAGTGACCTAGCCATAGCATCCTTCTCTCTCCGTGTTCCCATTGCTGAGATGCCAAGTGTGTGCCACCACACCTGGCTTTTTACTTAACTCCTGGGGATTGATCTTAGGTCCCCCACATGTGTGTGGGTTGAGCGCTTCACCGACTCGGCCATCTTGGCATCCCTGGCTAGGCTTACCTTCTAAAGGTTCCAAAGCTTCCGAAAGTAACACTACTAGCTGGGCAACTGAGCATTTGAAGTGTGCGCCTGTAAGGGACATTTCAGATTTAAACCATACCAGTGGGTCTCCCTGACTTCAGTGAGGAGTGGAGAGTGTGTGTGTGTGTGTGTGGCGGGGGTTGGGCAGGAGGTCGGTCACTCGTGTCCCCCCACTGATTCCTCTTCTGGATAGTTCCCCAATTCTACTTATATCTTTTCAGTCACGTCCCCACCTCAGAGTTGACACGGTCCCCTCAGTTGGCTTGCCTTCATCAGCAATGTCCTTCCACCTCATGAAGCGCTGGACTCTTCACTACTTTTTGGAGCTCATCATCAGACTGAAGGATGGGCAGTCTCCATCTCATGCTGGGGTGGTGTCAGCCACTACTGGCATTAGATTTCAGAGCCTTGCCCGGTGTGGGAGATGCTCACTTTGTTCCTGGCTGTGTATGTGTCTGCGGAAGTAACTGCAGAAGCAGACTGGAGTTAGAGCAGGAGGTTGAGGGAGAGCCTGGATACACAAGGTGCCTGGGGACATTGGGGAGGGAAGATGGGGGTGGTGGTGGGGTGGTAGTGGTGGTGGTGGTAGGGAGGGGTGGTGGCTGCATTCCTGCCCAGCCAGGTAGCTAGGAAGATGGGAAAGCAAAGGGGGAAGGGAGGTGATGGTCCATCACCTCTTTGTTTGGGGTAGTTTGGTTGGAAGCAGGCTTTCTTAGACTGATCACCAGGGTTATGTATGCATGTGTCTGCATGTGAGAGCACACACTCACCTCCAGAGACAGTTATCACACCAACATTCTTGTTGCTTCACATTTTCTCACGGGCATTCTGTCTGATTTGTGAGCTGCTTCCAGGGCAGAGCTCAAATCCTGTTGCATGAGACTCTCTTTCACACCAGATAGAAACCTTCTGTAATTCCCCAGTACCGATGAAAAATAGTTGACTTCCAGCAGGAATTCACAGCTTTCTCTGATCTAGTCCCAACTTGCCTCCAGCCTTATCGCATATAAAGTCTCCAATGAAGACTATTTACATTTGCATTGCCTCCGCCTGAGTGGTCAAAGTGCCACTCAATAGCTGCTGGTTTGTGCCTGTCTCTTCCAGGAGGCATAAGGACAGGGTAGAGGAAGCATTTGGTATTATTTCTCAGGCTATTTCCACCTTTAAAAAAATATTTCTTCTTATTTTATATGTGGATGTTTTTTTCTGCTTGTCTGTGTAACATGTAGTACCTAGAGAGGCCAGAAGAGGGCGCATGATCCTCTGAAACTGGAATTACAAATGGTTGTGAGCTTCTATGAGGTTACTGGGAATAGAATCTGGGTCCTCTGGAAGAGCAGCAACTGCTCTTAACTGCTAAGCCACCTCTCTAACCCCTCTCTAGTCCTGGCTGGCCCGTGAATCACTGTATAAATCATGCTAGATTTAAACTCACAGAGATCCACTTGGCTCTGCCTCTCAAGTGCTGGGGTTAAAAGCATGCTCCACTATGCTTAGCTCTCTCAGGTCCCATTTTTAAGGCAAGATCTTGCTGTGTAACCCAGACTGGCCATGAACTCCTGATCTGCTTCCCTCCCTCTTGAGTGCTGGGATTACAGAAGCATGTCAATATACTTGACACCGGTTTGTTTATTTGTTTGTTTGTTTGTTTGTTTGAAAGGGTCTCATGTAGCCCCAGGCTGGCCTTGAACTTAATATCTATCTGACTTAGGATAACCTTAAACTCCTGTCCTGCTCTTATTCCCCAAGTTTCCGGGTTACATGTGTTTATCACCACACCTGGTTCATGCAGCGCTGGGCTTTATGCGTGCCTTTTGACTGTTCTTAGGAATTGGTGCTTTATAGTTCCCTCTCCTTGCTGAGCCTCAGAAGCAGGGCTCCTATTAATTTCCACGTCCCTGGCCTACCATGGTGCCTGGCATCTATGTGTATAACTGGCTGAGAGCCTGACTACAGAGGAAAGCACACCAATGAACTCGTTCAAGTCCCTGCTCTGCTTCTTGCTAGCTCTGTGATCCCGAGCAGGCAGTTTCTCTGGTCAGCTTTGTGGTTGTACCAGGAGGTGCTGGGGCCTCCCTGTTCTGAGATTTTGTGTATCCATGGTGGTAAGACTAGAGGCAGGCCCAGCGGCAGACTGACACACAGCCACTTCCTAGAGGGAAGGGAGGTTAAGTGGTAAGCCATGGATGGTGTTGAAATTGAGTTGGGTGGGTTATAGATCCAGAGAAAGTAGGTGAGTGTGAATTCTAAGCATATCCGCATGAAATGAGGACACTTTCTTATTGCTTATATTTACAATTTATTTATATTTAAAAGGTTGAGAACTAAACTAGGCTTGGTGGCGCACGCCTTTAATTCCAGCACTTGGGAAGCAGAGGCAGGAGGATCTCTGTGAATTTGAGGTCACTTTGATCTATATACTGAGTTCCAGGACAGCTAGGACTATGTAGAGTATTTCAAAAAGCAGACAGACAAACGGGGGAGCTTAACACACAGAGTACTACAAGACTCCACTATCTGAGTTTTGTCTGGTCCCCTCCCTCTCAGTCCCCTCGTGTGGGCTCTATTCTGTTTCTCTTCCCCTTGACAACTGCTGGGGAGAATCTGCGCTTCCACCCCTAGAACCAGCCCTGTGACTTGGCATCAGGCCTTCTCAGGTCCCCACTGGGATGCTGGGGTTGCAGAAGCTTGGCAAGTTTCCAGTGGGCGCCCCTGGTGAGGTCTGCTGCTGCTGCTACCTCAGGGACCGGAGTTTCCCATCGCCCTGGGTTCCCATACTTCTGTCTTCCGGCCCACAGCCAAGATATCCTGCCTTCTATCCCCGACCCTGACCTCTGGAGCCCTTCTTAGCCTGAGAACAGGCTCCTTGTTTTATCACCCTACTCTGAGAATACTGAGGCTGGAATTCTAAGAGACCAGAAAAACTCTTCCAAAGTGTGAAGAAGGGGGGGGGGGGCGGCTCCTGAGTGAATGAGACCCCCATCCTACATTTCTGCTTCTGACTAGCCCTCATTTTCCCACATCACCCCTGGGAGAGGAGTTGGTGGAAGCTGCAGAGAGTACCCCCCCCCCAAACTTCTGAGCTTCACATACCTTACCGACAGGAGATGTTCCTTGCAGGGAGCTGAAGGGGAGTCAGTACCTGTGCAAGACACCCTAGGGTCCTGTCCCTTACATCTCCCACTCTCTTGTGGTCCCTAAGGATCTTGGATATATCCAGAGACCCAGGAGCGGCTGCCCCTCAGTCCTGCTCTAGAGAGAAGAGGAGAAAGGCCATGGGAAAATCCCTGGGAAAAAAAAAAGTTAAGGAAGGGTGGTGGCTCCCTCCTCCCAGCAGCCTAATAAAATCCACCTTTGAAGACAGGCAGAGGAACCCAGGGGGTGAAGTTGAGGGCAGAGGAGGGTCTGTGGTTGCTGGGGGCTGAAATTGCTCTTAGTGAGTCCTGGCAAGATCCCAAAAAGGAAAATGCCAGGGCTCTGTAAGTAGTTTGGCTGTGAGCTTGAATATCAGAGAATCTCATCTTGAGTAGGTGTGAGGGCCCCAGAGGCTGGAGCTGAGTCACACATTTCTTACTTTATGAGATATTTGCTTACAGGAGACCCAGAGAGGGAAAAGATCCAGGCGGAGTCACACAGCATTTGTGTGTTCCTCATGGTTGGCTGGGCCTGGCTTTCTCCTGCTTTCTCTCTTTTCCTTCATATAAATTTAAAAATACTTCTGTTCTCCACTCTCAGCAAACACTTTGCTTATTCCAAACACTCTTCCTCTTCGATAGTTACCTGTGAACTTTGACCCCAGGAATCCACTTTGGGGAGGGCACTTGGAGAAAACAAGATAGATCTCCTTAACTCTCCCAAGGGCTTGCAGGTGGCCTGCTAAATTGCCCCTTCAAAGGAAAATTAAAGCAATGTGTGTTTTATGGAGTGTTGTTTTGGGCTGTAGCTAGGGTGGAGTTACAGGCTCAGGACTGAGGCCTGTCAGGGTGAAATACCTGGACCAGCAGAGCCCAACATGTCTGCTTCACTCCCTGGGACCCCACTTCCTGTCAGAGTAGACAAGCCCAAAGAACCTACCCCAGGAACTACTTCCTGTAGTATTTTTTCTCTCACAAGGAAGCCCTGGGAAGCACATGTCCCCTCTGGGGCCCCACCTCTTGGATTTCTGAGACCACATTGCCAGGGTCTAAGCCTGGGATCTGTAATACCCCAGGGTATTTTTCTGACAGGCTGCCAGTGTAGAGAAAAGAGGACCCCTCTGTTTAGGCTCCAGGCCATCTTGCTCTTGGCCCTGTGGTGTTTCCTTCTGACAGTCAAACTAATTTTTTGTTTCTTTTCCTTTTCCTTTTTCTATTTTTGGCTTTGTGACAGGGTTTCATTTAACCCGTGATGGTTTGGAATTTGATATGTAGCCAAGGATGCTCTGGAATTTCTGACTCCTACCTTTACTTCCTGAGTGCTGGGAATACATGCTTATATCGCCACACCCATCTTATAATGTGGTGAGGATTGAACCCAGGGCTTTGGGCATTTTAGGCAAACACTTTACCAATTCTTCAGCTCCTACGTCCCCATTTGTTGTGGGATTCAGAGTGAGTCATTTTGTTTTCCTTTTCGTTCTTTATTTCCAGGGAGGTCTTTTTGAAAAGAGGATCTAAAGTAATCATTCCTAATAGAATGCTCGTGACAGAGGAAGCCACTGTCTGCTCGTTATGGTTTTAATATGAAATATTTCCCCACAGGCTTGCATGTGGAACCAATTGGTCCCCAGCTGGGGGCGCTGTTTTAAGGTGTGATGGAAACATTAGGAGGTGGAGCTTAGATGGAGGAAGGCAACTGGGGCATACCTCTGGAGGGTCCTGTTCCTGGTTGCCATAAGCTGAGTAACTCTGTCCTCTACATCATCACAGCTATGATGCTCTGCTCCACTGGACACAGCGTTGCCCAGGCCATAGCTAAAGGCCTGAAACTGTGAGCAGAGACATGGCCCTTGAAGTTGTTCCTCAAGTCATTGTCTCAGTGACAGGAAACCCAAAACTACCCCAGATGAATTCTTCATTGTTCAACTAAGGGCAAGGGCATGTCTCAGGGAAAGAGCCTGGGTAAAAGAAAATCTAGGTTCTGATTCTGACCCAAGTCTCTTCTTTTTGGGCCTTATTTTTCCCATGTGTAAGACATGGAGCTAGAATCCGTGAACTTCAAAGGTCCTTTAGAGGTGGGCGAAAGAAAGCCTAGGTAAATGAGCACAGGACAATGATAATAGCCAATGTATTTGACCCCTAGAATGTGCTCGGTCCTACGTGCTGTGCATTTTCCATAGGCTGTCCTATTTAAGATTCAACCACATGATTATATAGCATTATGTAATTGCATAGTGAGACTTGTTCTCCAGAAGAAAACGTCCTACGAGTAAAATAAGACACAGAGAGGCTAAGTAACTGAGGACTTCTTTTTTGGTTTTGTTTTGTTTTCTTATTTTGAGAGAGGGCCTTGCTGTGTAGTTCAGTCTGATTTTGAACCCGAGATCCTCCTGCTTCAGCCTCCCGAGTCCTGGGATCACAGGCATGTGCTGCCATACCAAGCTCTAAAACGTGGCTTCTTGGAGGAGGCCTTGTAAAGCTGAGAGGAGGATTAGCTTTGTAGAGAGGGACTCCAGGAAGCTCCAAGGGTTCCTGGCCAGAGCATCACACGTATAATGCTATAGAAGATCTCTTCCCTGGGTTAGGGATGTAGCTCTACAGCAGAACACTTCTCAAGCATCAGTGAGGCCTCCAAGAACTGAGAAAAGAAAGGCTTGCTCTTTAGCCAAGTGTGGTAGCACACATCTCCAATCCCAGCACTTGGAGTCTTAGGCAAGAGGATCATGGGTTTGAGGCTGGCCTCTGTTGCATAGTGAGTCTTGTTCTCTCCAGAAGAAAACGTCCAAAGCCCTTGTTTGTCTCACATCTGTGCCAGGAGGCCCTGTGCCGGGAACTGGAGTAGCCCAGCCCACAGAGTCCTGAGTGCTGCTCCTACCCCACCCCACGCCACACACAGTTCCTCTTCCTCTCGGTACTCCGTATTGCGGCCACTTCTGCAAGGCTGGGCTGCTTGAACTCCGTGTTGGATTGGGCTTCTTCCTCAGAAGACAATTTATGGCGACATGTCGGAGACTCTGTTTTAATGAAGTTGCAAAAGTAGGTTAATGGGCTGTGGGTGTTTTTCATCCCCTCCCCCTGCCCCATCTCCACCCCTGGGCAGATGAGTGATGTATCTACCAGTAAGAGGCAGAGTCGGATCCAGCCTGGACTCACAAGCTCACACATCTATCCTTGACCTCCCCCGAGGCTCCTCAGTCTCAGTCGTCTCCGCCACTAGGTAGGAGCTCGGACTGTCTAGCCCTAGTCCGTCCGATGCTTGGATGGAGTTTCCTCTCCTGCCTTGAGAGAGGGTCAGGTCATAAGGTGAGTGAGGATTCTGGAAAGAAGAAAGCTAGAATAAAGGAGAATGCGTGTCTTTGGACATCAGAGGCCAGGGTGTGTAGAGCTGTGGTGAGTGTGAATGTCAGTGACCTTGAATGTCAAGGTCGGTTTTGTTGGAGGAGGACCTGAGTTTCTGGAGCTCTTCCAGGTGCTGCCCTTGCCTCTCAGGTTCATGTCTTTGCCTCCTGGTCCAGTGTCTGCTGTATAGCTGCTCTTACCATGGTGCATAGGAACAGGAGGCTCTTTCTCTACCCCAAGTCTCCAGGGCATCCTCGTCACCTCTGAATGGCCCTCAGCTTGCTTCTCATAGACTGTCCCTATGTACTTTCCCACCCAATCCCTGACCATACATACATCTCAGGAAGTTTGACAGGATTAAGCTGTGGAAAACTTCCCTGTTTGCTTGCCTGGATATTCAGTGAAGGTCTGTCATCCCTGGATGTTTGGGGTTTCCTGTAAGAAGGCTCCAGATTTTTCCCATGGACTCTTTCTGTGTCGGGAATACCCAAGGCAGGACTCTCAGCAAGATGTGGGAGCTAAAAGCTTGTTTAGGAACACATAAACATACCCTGGAGGATCTTGCTGATAACCACACCCCTCTGCCTGGTCCTTCCACTCTGCAGGAAGTCAGTCTGCTCTGCAGTCAGCCAGGGCAGCAAGGGTCCTCCTCCAGTTTAAGACCTTTCACAGCCGACTAATGAGGCTGTAGACCACATTTTGGATTTGGTCACTAAAGCAGGGTAGAACATTGCCCAGCTGCCTGGCTATCTGGCAACTTCATTTCCCATCTCCTTTGGACACCTTGGTCATCCTTTCCAAGGCCCCTCATTGTCTCCTGCCATTACAAACTCTTCTCCCTAGATCTCAAACATTGCCTGCAACTGAGCACTGGCTGCTTTGGATGGGCTCTCCCTCCTATGCTTTCTCCCCAGCCCAGATAGGACTTAACTTTTCCAGGTCCTTGCTTTCACTGAGTATTGCTGGGGGTGAGGCATGACGTGTTCACAGACTGCCCCTGGGCTGGTGCAGGACTTCAGTTGCGACTGCAGGATCCAGTCGGAGCTACCACTACCTTATCAGGTGGTTCAAGGAGCTCAGCAGGAGTCAGACGGGTTTGGTTGTATCTGGAGACTGGTGGCAGTATGGCATCTCTTTCCCTGGTCCCAGTTGAGGGGCTCCCTCACTCATGATGCTAGACAGGACTCAAGAGCAAGGCAAGTCAGGTGTCTCCTGGGTATAGAATGAAGCCCAGAACTATGCCTGTGTCCCCTGGAGCTTCTCTGGGATTTCCCCTGATGGCCAATGTGTGGAGCTGTCAGGGTGTGGGATTGTAGGGAAGGGAACAGTAGTGAAGACACAGGGCACAGGGAACAGACCCCATGTCTGGTGAGAGAAAACTTAGGAATGGCTCAAAGGTGTTCAGGGAGAGACAGAAGAGTAGAAACAATGGTTTTATTTCAGGAGGGCTGTGTGGAGGAGGAGAGCTGGCTTCAAATTGAGAATGAAAGACATCAGCAAAGAGAATTTTTGAGATGGGGCAAGCACGTGAAGCTGAATCAGAAGACTTTGGGATCCCAGTTGACAGCTGCTTCCAGGGTCCTTTCCTCCTTGTTTGTAAAGAGGAGATAAATGCATGCGATAGTCCTGATTTTATTCAAAAAGCTCTCTCTCTCAGTGTGTGTGTGTTTGTCTGTATGAAAATTACTCTACAGGAAGCTACTTGGGCCTGAGATTTAATATATACAAACACTGTCAGCTCCTCCCTCACATGACAGAGCAAGTATTAGTGTAGCTAGGACAGCAGTCCAACATTAGGTCTGCCACCATCCAGTTCATTCAAGAAGCCTCAGTTTCCCCTAAATCAATCTCATATGATAATTTATAGAATTCAAGGTCCTTACCAGTGTGGGAGAGGTCGTAAGTCCCAGGAGTCTCCGAGGACTCTAGGGAAGGGCAGGGGCTCCTTGGTGGGAGAACCAGGGGCTTTTACATGACTACGGATCTCAGTCTTTCTAGACCAGACCCCTAGCAGGAAAATGGGCATGTAGCTCACCCCTTGCACAGCCTGTACACCAAGGCTACATTCCCTTCCCCCTTCCCCAGCCACTCAGGATGGAGGGGGGGTGCCGAGGGGGTGGGAGCCCCCCCCCCAAGTGGCTTTGAGCCGGAGCACAGCAATTACGCAGGAGGATTTATGTCCCTCTGCCTTTAATCGGAAACTCCGTGTCAAGAAGAAAAATCTGCACTGTCCTCTGGCCCAGCTTCCTGCTTTATCATTATTATTGCAGGAAGGTTGATTTGGAAACTTAAAGAAAAGTGGGGTTGGGGGTGGGAGCCACCCGGGAAGGGGAGGTGCGGGGCACAATGATGGCCTTCTTACTGTTGGCCCTGACTTGCCTCTCTCTATTTCCAGACCCTCATTGCCAACAGATGAAGCTGTGGACCATGGTTTAGACTCCAATATCAAGGCAGACTGGAACAGGGCCAGGGTGCCTGCAACCTCCTTGTCCCTTTCTCCTGGACACCTCTGTCCTCCACTCTAAGCCTCGTAGCTATCTCTTACTGCTATAGACCCTTCTCCTGGGAGGTCTCAAACTTTCAGAGATGAGAGACTTTTATCATGGACCCAAGCAAACAGGGGACTCTTCTGCAGTTGTTTCTTTTGTGCAAGATTGTGGGGTGAGCTGTGGCCTTTTAAAGCAAGACCCAAGAGCATGACAAAGGACAAAGGATGAGGCAGTACCTGGGAGTTCTGAAGGGCAGGCTAGAAACTAGAGGGACATTAGGAAGGGCCAGGGCTAAGTGTCTCAGAAGCCAGAACATTGGGAGCTGGGGGACACTGAGAAAGAGAGGCAGGGCTGGCAGTCACAGGAGATAGCTAAGGTAGGAGGGACTTGCATAGAGATTCCAGGGCCATGTTAAAGGGAAGGAGAAGTCAGAGGCTGGGGGAGCTCTAGGGGAGGAGAGAAGGTAGACTGATCAGACTGGGCAGACAGAGGCTCTTACAAGGATGCTGTGAAAGAGTCTGTCTATTGGTGTGTCTCTGTGTGGCTGGAATCTGCCAAGGAATGGGTATTCTGGCAATGATGGAGGGGGAGGGTAGAGACCAGAGGAACAGCTGGTGGCTGGCTTGTGTGTGAATGTGTGGTGGGGGACTTGGACCAAGGATGCTGGAACCAGTTGCTGTGGTCTGTAATCCTCCCACAAAGAATTCTCCTGGCTAGTCTCTGCTGAGAGGAGCTGCGCTTCCCTCAAAGCACCTTATACTTTGAAAGCTGTCATCTGGGTGACAGGGAGAAGTGAGTCCCAGGAAAGAAGGTCCCCTTCAACCCCACTGCCCTCCAGGATTTCACTCTAACAGATGGGAAGGGCAAGGACCAACCTTTGGAGTCAGTTCTCAGACACCGTTCCCTGTGCACACTTCGCAGGGGCCCAGGTTTTACCCTTGCAGCAGGACAACAGCAATAGTTACAGGTCAGGGTGTTACAAGGTAAGCATGATTATATCCAGCTTTTGAACCTGTCTTGGGACAATTCCTGTGTCCTACTAAATTTCTTTAATAGTATGCATGAGTCCTCCTCCTCTGATCCTTACAACTACTTCTTGAGGGGCTCAGGCAGCTGATATCCTCATGATAGGAAGCATAGCACAGAGGAGCTGGGTGACTTGCCCAAGGTCACACAGCACATCCCACGAGCAGCCAGATGAAGCCTGGGGGGAGGGAGGGGTTCATGATCTTCCTTTGGGTCACCTCCCTCCATGCAGCACCGGGATACGGGGTTAATTTTGGGGTATAGGAAGATTGGAAGCTGAACTACTTCCGATCTTCCTGCAGCCTGGGCTCTGTGCCTCCTCCCCAGCTCTACGAGGTTTTATAGCTGTTTATGAGCAATTTCTGCCCGTATATCACTGGAGATATATGGCCAGGCAAATATTAGGGACTAGAGTGGAGGTTTTAAGAGGCACATTTTATTGCTGCTGAAAGTAGGCATGATAGACAGCCCGTGGAGACCTACCTTCTCTCCTGCCTGGCAGTGGCCGGGTGGTGGCAGCATGGACTGGTGTTCAGCTGAGAACCAGCTGCCAGGCTCGAGTGTATGCTGGCACTCAGAGGTGCCCTAGTAAAGGGACACACTGAAAGGACAGGCTGTGTCTCTCAAGGAGTCATGAAAGTAGGTGTGGGTGTGGGGGGTGCACACAAGGTCAGAGGGCACAGCCTGGCTTGGACAGAACTCTCTTCAAACCCAAGTGGAGAGAGTTCCTGAGGGTTTCATTCACAGATATGCAGATTAAATCAAGACAAACTTACTGGGGCTGTGGTACAGCTTTAATCCCAGCACTAGGGAGGCAAAGGCAGGCAGATATCTGGGTTCAAGGACAGCCTAATCTGCATAATGAGTTCTGGGACAGCCAGGGCTACATAGGGAAGCCCAGTCTTGAAAACAAACAGACAGACAGACAGACAGACAGACAAGCTCAAGAGAGAACCCTGACAAGGCCAGCCCCTGGGGAAAGGCTGCACCTTTATCTTAGTTGTCTTCTATGAGAGTCTTTAAGACTGTTATCTCATGAAGGAGACCCCCCTCCCCAAACTGCCCCAGCCGGAGGTGACTGGGTACCATGACCTCGTCTGCTCTAGGCTCCTGTTAGGAGACCCTGGAGGGAAATATCTACTCAAGCAAGCCTGCCCTGTATGGGCTGTTCATGCTGGGGAGCAAGGAGAGGCTTCTTGGTTTGCAGCATATGGAGAGAAGATGTTCGGGGGGAATCCTCATTCCTGATTTAAGCAGCTCCGACAGCTTTATGGTGCCTCCTTGAGTGAGCCCCCAACGTTGGCCGTTTAACTTTTTAGCGTCGTTTAACGCTTAGGCTCCAGCCGACAGGCAGGCCTCTCGGCCCCAGAGGCAGATGCACTAAATCAGGACACTCTGAGGCCTCGATAAATAATTTTTACAGGGCACACAGCCCATAGATCACCAATGGGGGAGGGGGAGGCTGTGATATTTCAACCAATCGTCATATGAGACTACCCCATGCTTTGACTCCAGATTGTCCACAAGGCAGCTGGCTTTATAACAGAGGATCCCCATGAGGGGCTTAGGGAGATGGGCCTTGCACAACCTATCACCCCCATGGCCTGGGAGTAAGGTGTGTAAGAAACTCAACTTGAGGTTAGCCCGTGAACACCACTGTCCTTCCAAGACTGAGGAAGAGAATAAACACCCTGCAGTCAGAATGTCACTTTTCAAGCTATACTGTCCTGGTCCTCTGTCACTGTGGAACCTAAGGACTCAAAAGAGACCAGCACAGGGCATGGAACTGGAAGGAGGGCCATACTAGGCCTGGCACTGAGATCAGGGTGAGCAGAGACCAGGCAGGCCCCTGAAGCTATTGAAGTCTCTAGGGAAAGACACAATGGCAGAGACCCTGTTGGGAGTATGGAAGAAGAGAGCTAGGTAATTAGAGGGATAGAAAAATGGATATGAGAGAGCAAATATGTGAAGATTAAGACAGAAAGAAGCGGGCTGGAGAGATGGCTCAGTAGTTAAGAGCACTGACTGCTCTCCTGAGTTCAATTCCTAGCAACTACATGGTGGCTCACAACCATCTGTAACCTGTTACAGGATCCCATGTCCTTAGAACAACAGTGTACTCATATACATAACATAAATAAGCAAATCTTTTTTTAAAATGACAGAAAGAAGGACAAGGGAAGACCAGTTAGTTACTGTGCAGGAATTGGTCTTTCTCTGAGGCCTGGTGCCACGCAGGGAAAAGAGAGCTGTGTCCGAGGCAAGCCTGCTGCACCCACCAAGGCACCCTTCTGCGGTTCCAAGCTCGGGCTTCCTCTTGTTGGGTGCCCCTCCCTCCGGTGCCCTTGCCCCGTCCCCTCATCTGTAAGGTCCTGAGATTTGCTGGGACACTTAATCCATATGGAGCTGATTCATTCCCATCTAAATCATCCCAGCGAGCTTCTCTAAGAGCCCTCTGATGTGCCAGCCACCATTGCTCTCCCCGGGCAGCAGCGGGCTGGGGGCTGCCAGTAAACAAACCTCCGCCACCATCCATCCATCCTGGCTCTGGCCATCAGTCCTGCCAAGACCATTCATCTCTCCAGCTTTCCTCCCCACCTCCTCCAGCCCTCCCTCTCCTCTCAGTCCCTCTCTGGGTTCCCTCCCCATCAGGCCTTGGCTAGAGTCTCTGCCTCTCTTCCTTGTCCCAGAAGATGTTAAAAGGGTCTTCTCAGCCATACCCCTTAGTGTAGCAGAAGCCTTACATTACTTCTGGTCCAGCAAGGTGAGGTTTTCCTGGTTCATTGCCTTCCAAGAAGAGAATCGTTCCAGTCTGATTTACTGTTCAGCACTGATGTTCCAGGGGAGTTCCTTCTTCTGTCTACCTTACTGACTAGTGATTCACGTGTGATCATATGCCTGGATGGGCGTGAGGGCAGGTGATAAGGTTCCTTTCTTTCCTTCCCTTCCCTGTTCTTTTCTTTTCTTTTCTTTTTTCTGTCTCTCTCTGTGTCCCTCCCTCCCTTCCGTTCGTTCTTCTCTTCCTTCCTTCCTTCCTTCCTTCCTTCCTTCCTTCCTTCCTTCCTTCCTTCCTGCCTGCCTGCCTGCCTGCCTGCCTGCCTGCCTGCCTGCCTGCCTTCCTGCCTGCCTGCCTTCCTTCCTTCCTTCCTTCCTTCCTTCCTTCCTTCCTTCCTTCCTTCCTTCTTTTCTTTCTTTTCCTTTTTTTTTTTTTTTCTTGAGACAGGTATTCTCTGTGTAGTCCTGGCTGTCTTGGAACTTGCTCTGTAGACCAAGCTGGCCTTAAACTCACAGAGATCTGCCTGCCTCTGCCTCCTGCATGCTGGGATTAAAGTTGTGTGCCATCACTGCCTGGCCAAGGTGATAGGGTTCTACTAAAGTTTTGGAGCCTCTGAGATTTACAACATGGCCCTCTATGAGTTAATGTGATATTTAAGGTACAAGCCCAGTGACATAGACAGCTCTCTCCTCTCTTTCCCTGAGCAAAGTCCCATCCACTGCCAGAGGCACACAGTGAATGTTCAGCACTTATGATCCTGTTAGTGCCCATGAGTGTAATATAACATAGAGCTTGGGAGGTTTTCATTGGATCCCAGGAAGTACAGACTGCAGTACTTCAGTCCAACCATGCTTGTAGTAAATGCACAAGAAAGTCTCTCTCATTTCTGCACTCCTTTCAACCTCCTGTTTATTTTTATTTTCTCTTTTCTATCTCTTCTTTTCTTTTGAGACAGGGTCCCGTGGTATTGTCCAGGCAGGCCTTGAACTCCTGACAATCTTGTGGTGATGGATCTTCCTGTCTCAGCCATCCCAAGGGCTAGGATTACAAGTGTGTGCTACTATGCTCCATTTATTTCTCTCATTCCCCACTTCTCCTTCTTTTTTTGTCTCTATGGCCTCAAACATGCTTAAAAAGTCTCTACCAATGAGCTCTGGGGCTCCAAATAAGCAAGATGCAGATGACATAGCTTGTTCAAAGTACCCTGAATCCTGGTGGCTGTAGGGTGGAGGAGGATGAGCTCGGTGTGTGGGGCAGGCTTACTCTGGCTCTGAAGTAGAATGATTCCATTCTCAGGATCCCTTTATCCATGGGCACTGGCTTGTTATACACCAGCATTAACAGGGGGGAGCATGGAAGGCACCCTGTTCTTGACTGGGTCCTTGTCCCTTCCTAGCTCTGCCAGGGGCTGAATGGTAGGGGCTCTGGCAGCTCGTCAGGAAAGGAGATAGAGTGGTTTTTATAGCCTCATAGTTCAGGAGCTAGTCTGGGTAGTGAAGGAGGCATTCCATAGATATATGTCTTTATCTTGAGCCCCTTGGCAGTAGTAAATGGGAGATGCCAAGGAGAGTGAGGGACACAAAACTTTCAAATGCCCCACTGGCCATCCCTGCCACAGAGACATCAGGAATAACCCCCTGCCCTGGAAAATATTTCACTCTACAGCCCAAGCTACCTAGAACTCACTGTGGCCTTGAACTCATAAGCACATCTGTTCTTCAGTTTCTGGAGTGCTGGGATGATAGGCATGAGCCACTGAGTACCACTTGGCTAAGATCACTGGCTGGGCATTTGCTACGCCCCAGACCTGAGCAGGTCAGGTGGAGCACACACTGCTAGAGTTGTCCCCTCCTCCTCTAGCTGTAGGTTCCCCTGTAGAAGTAATTTTGAGTGCACAGAAGAGGTGGGGCCTCCAGCTGCTGTCCAGCTGTGAAGGTCCCTTACAGCCCCTGTTCAGAAAGAAGTATGGAGAGAGCGGGTGGGGGTGGGTGGGTGAGGCATGGCTTAAGAATGATGGGGTGTTTCTTAGCTCTCTGAGCTCAAGACATATGGGGTATATAAGACCAGGCACAGTGAGAATTATTGCCTACTGAAGAGGACGTGGGGGAATATGAAAACATTCAGGTAGAGGTACCCTATTCCTCCCACCCATCACTATACCACCCAATCCATCTGTGCCAGGCTGGATAAGAGGGAGGTGAGAGGCCACCTGAAAAGTAACTGTCCTTCAGGACCCATGTGATTCCAAAGTATGCCTTGTCCTGACGATGCACGAAGCAAGATCTGTGGACTCAACAGCAATTCTGTAGAAAAAGGGCATGGAGCTGTTCCCACCTCCCTGATTCAGCCCAGTGCCCACTTTCTTCCAACATTTGTCATACCTGGTCTAGCACTTCACCCACCTGCTGGCCCACTGCTCCTAGTACCCCTAGTGCCCTTACTTCTGGGTGGCTCCATTCTATGTCCCCTTTGAATTCCTCTTCTTGTAGCATACTCAGGCAAGCTTCTCTCTCCTCCCAGCTTCTCCCTTGAAAAAGTCTACTTACCAAAACTCACGTTGCTGACAGGTCTTTGGGTGTACTTGTGGGCTGGCACCTCTGCTCAGAAGCTTCTGGGATTTATCATCTGTGTGTCTCTGGGTTCATCATTCACGTATCCAGTGTAGGTTATTATACATACAGTGCAAGCAGGAATCCTCCAGCCTACCAGTCAGCCTGACAACCCCAGTCAGCGAGGATGCCAGAGGCCTTTGAGGATCTGAGAGGAACCCACACCCTTTCCCCAGAAGCTACCTACCTTAGACTGGGCAATAGTAAGGTCTAGTCTCTTTAAGGAAAGATTTCCAGGAATCCAGGGAAGTTCTTGATGGGTGGGGGAGTAGGAAGGAACTTGATCTTTTCAAATTCTGAGGTAGCAGAAAGGCTGACAGGCCTGGGAATGCTCACTTCTATCTCTGCAGAACTGACCCCCAAGAGGGACAAGCACTTGCTTGTTCAGGAACCCTGACTCCTTCACTTACAGTCTGGTTCCGTGCAGTTTCTTATGAGGTTATTCACGTTTTGGCCAGAAATCTGGCTCTTTGTCTTCCTCCCCTAGACCCCTGATCTGAGAACCGTTCTGAGGAAACACCTCCAGCTCCATCTTATGGTGTCAGGAGAATAAAGGTGCAGAACGATTTCTGGACAGCCGCACAGAAAACTAGGGGTGCCTGTTAGGGGAAGAAGTGTGATGAGCAAGCAGATTGGAGGGAGGCAGAAATGCACACCACCCGCCTTCAGCACCCTCCAAATGTGCACATGATGGAAAAGCCTTTACAGCCAAGTGCCCTCCCTCCAGGAAGAAAACCCCACAACTGGGGAACATCTGGATCAAACCGCTGCCATGAAAGCCGCAACATCAAACGAGGTTTTCCTAGCGACCCTGCCCACAGGCCCCGGTCCAAGAAAAATTGCAGGTCTTCCTGCTTGAAGTTTTTAAGTGTCACAGAACCCCTCAAATTTGAGATCTGACCTGATGCACCAGAGACAGATGTCCCCAATGAGCTTGCTTGGGTTTGATCACCCCAGCAGGAGAAGGTTCCTGTGTGACTCAATCCTGGCCGAGCTGGGGCTCAGGAAGCCTGGGATTTAAAGCTGTGTGGTGAGGGGCTCCAGCAGTTCAGGCATGGGGCTGGGGAGCCCCAGGACAGGTGGGCCTTTTAAAACGTGCCTACATCAAAGGTTCCCTTCCCGGCCCTGGCGCCTCTGGGGGGCGTGGGGGTGGGTGGAGAGAGGAACTTGGTGAGTTCACCACATAGCTGCACGTAGGGGAGGCTGTGTGTCTGAGAACTTGTGGGGAATGTGCAGAGGGGGAGGGCAGCCTCTCCCCAGAGGGGAGGGAGGGCAAGGGGGTTTCTCATTTCCCAAATAGCCTCCCCGGGCCAAGGAAAATGGGGCCATATGCTGTCTCCCTCCCTGTCTGCGCCTGGAGGAGAGCAGAAGGGGAGGGTCGCATTCTTCCAGTGTGGGGGAGGATGAAGCAGCTGCTGCTTCAGGGAGTGTAAGAATGGGGGATTCCCACTCGGGTGGAAGCTGGTGAAGTGTGCATGTTCCACAAAGGCGGGAAAGAAGAGGGCTGTAGAGCAAAGATATCCTAGGAGCCAGTCAGCTCTTCTAGGTGCTCTTCCACTCTGGACATCTTGCAGGCTGAGTGGTATATTGTGGAGCAGATTTAGTCCCCCAGATCAGGCTGGAAAATCAGCTCAGATGAAGTCATTTGACAGGAGCTTAGGTGAACTAGTCTGGTTGCTGGATTGTGACCCTGGTTTAAGAAGCTAGGGATTTACTCTTGGAGTGAAAGGTAGACTTCAGTTGGGCAGATCATAGGGTGCTGTTGACATATCTCCTTCAGAAAGTCAGCTCCAGTGATTTCCCCTCCCTCTCAGAGGTGTAGGAATATACCCCCCAGCCCCCGCCCCCTGCCCCCCACACCACCATACCTCATGTTTCTAGTTTGGAGATCAGCTCACATTGAAAGCATTGGTGATTTCTCTCACCAAATAGGTAATCAGTGTCAGCGTTTCCTTTTTGCTCCTAGTACTGCACAATGCTCCCCTGCAGTACTAGGCAGTGTCTCTGCCATGCATTCTAGAGACACAGGGAAAGCCAGGCAATGACTCCTTAGCAACCTGAGGCCTTGGAGGGATGTTCTGCCTTCCAGATCGCACAGGCAGTGTCCAGCTGACCTCTTCTTGGGGTCTCCAGGGAGTGGACAGACCTTTAGCTTGCCTCTGAAACTCATTTTATAAGGCATCACCATCAGATTTATTATTGTGACTTTAGATAATCTTTTTCCTTTCCCCTCCCTGTTCTCTCTCCTCGCCTCTCTCTTGGCCACATGAGGCCACATGCTGTTGGGTCCACAGTGCCACTCTTCTGTCTGGCTCTACATGGAGGCACTGACATGTGGGCTCTCTGAGCTTTCCTAGGGTGCTCCATCTTTTGGCAATTTCCTGGATCTGCCCTTTGGGGTGCTCTGTTCTTTGGAAGAGTAGTTTTGGGTCTATGTTGTAATGGTTCAGTGGGTAAAGGCACTTGTCATCAAGCCTGAGTTGAGATGACCTGAGTTCAATTCCTGGGACCCATATGACATGAAGAGAACTAACTCTTGCAAGTTGTCCCCTTCCCTCCACACATGTGCCATGTCATACACACACACACACACACACGAGAGAGAGAGAGAGAGAGAGAGAGAGAGAGAGAGAGAGAGAGAGAGAGAGAGATATGTTAGTGGATGGAGCTCTGTGGCTGAGCTTCTGTGATCTGCTAAGTCAGGGGTCTCATTTGGATGACTTGGGGTTCTGTCCTAGTGAGATAAGGACCCAGGGGTTTGAATGGTTCTGCAGCGAGAACCTATGCTTGAGGAGTCATTGTGAAGTCTGAGGACAGCAGGAAAATATGGTGACAGCTGAGAGAAGGGAAGAAGGAAGGGCAGGGTAGAGAAAAGAGGATGTGGTGCAGAGTTTAGCAGACATCAGAGGCACGGCAACTTTGCTTGCAGGTGAGGGTGCATTGCGTGAGCCTGGTGGGCTGGTGTGTGGGTGCCCTTGGGCACCTGTAGGCATTTATCCTGAATTCACCTCTCCATCACTATGTCTACTCCTTCACTGTTCAGCTTTCCTTTAACACCCGTTCCCCGCCCCCAACTCCAGGCCCAGCCTGACCGATGTTTGGCAATATCACCCAACACTGAATAAGGTGTTGCCCTGTATTCTGGAGGGCTCCTCCAAGGGCTTCCACTGCCTTTGAAGTGGATAGACTGCAGATTGGTGAGCTGTGTGCCGAGGGAGAGTCTCTCCGCTGTCAGTGTGGTGAGGAAGATCTACACTTTGAGCCCCCCCCTTTTTAAGGGCTGAGGTGTTGACGCCTCAGTTATCAAAACTTGGGTTTTTATCCCAGAAGGTGAGGCTGACAAGTTTGCTAAGTATCTCTGGATTGCTCAGTTCCAGAGACACCAATGCTTGCACTCCCAGAGCACAACTCTAGGTGGCACCATTCGCATACAATTCCACGTGTGGACTCAACCCCCCTACCCCCACTACCAGGGACATATGGGTGGTGCCATCTTAATGCCCCTTTTCAGAACTACCGATATTCAAACGAGACAGAAATGGACAAAATGATGGTTGAAATTAAGTCCTTATGAGAAGCAGGCACCTGAAAAGTGGAGTTGTACCCTGGTGCAGCATGCAGTCTAAGATTAGCAGGGAGCAGAAATGACAAAGCACTTCCACCAGGAAAGAAAATCTCCTTAAAATCCCTAGATGGAAAGCTGGCTGTGGTCACACATGGAACTAAGGTCACGAGTTCAAGGTCATTCTGGGCTACAAAGAAAACCCCATCTTAAAGAAACAAAATGGCAAACAACAACAGACCCTGGTTACAGGAAGATAACTCACAGGTAAGGCCTGATGCTTAGCTGGCACACATCTAATCTGAGGTGAATAGGAACCAGCCTCTGTGTGCGTTCCAGGATTCGGGTTCTTGAAAGCCGAGTGGCTTGGCCACACAGGTTACACTTGTGCTTGCTTGTGAGAACAAGAAATCGCTGAAATCGCAAAGGGAATCTTGGCCCAGATGGGGGTCAGGAATTTGTTTCCTTCCTTTTTCTCCTTCTTAGGAAAGCTTAGTTCATTGTTTAAGATGAAAAAGAACAACCAGATGAATGAAGGAAGGGTCTTTGGGAATGATAAGAAACACCCTCCAGATGTGGTCACTGAGCTGGGCAGGATAAGCTGCCGGGAGGGAGCGGTCTTACTACAGCTGCACAGCTTCTCCAGGCTCCTCTTCCAGAGTGCCTTTGGGATCTATGACTCAGTTTTTGGAATGTTATTTGGGTTCTTTGCTTTTTCTCAAGTCACTGAAATTAATAGCTTTTACTGATTGATTCAAATATTTTATAAACTGGCTCTAGAATAAATTTAAAATATATACATATTATTTTGTTGTGTGTGTGTGCTCGTGAGCATGGGCTCTCCCTTACCTGAATGTATGTATATACACCACATGTGTGCAGGAACTCAATTGTTTGTTTGTTTCTTGGTGTAGTCCTACCTGCCCTGAAACTCAATCTGTAGACCAGGATGGGTTTGAACTTGGAAATCTGCCTGCTTCTGCCTCTGCCCCGCAAGTGCTGGAACTAAAGGCATGTGCTACCATGCCTGGCCTCCTAAAGCTAATCTTTAAAGATGGCATCACAGAAATATTTTTATCAACAGAGGTGCATTTAAAAGTACTTGTATGTCCTCTTACCAGGACTGTTTTGAAGGTCGGCCCTCAGCTGTCCCACTGCATTGGCTTAAAGATGCTGATCATAGACAAATATCCTGTGTTCTGTACTCTACCACCTCTCTTCCCCTACAACAGGAACAGTAATGAATTCTTCTCATAGGCCACTATTCACATTTGCCTTTGACAAAGGAAAGAGGAAACAGGGTCCCATTGCTGTGCCCACAGGGCAGGCCCAAGTGAAGAGACATGCCAGCATCCAATGAGGAGGTGGGGGTTTTATGCACACTGTGGCAACACCCAGCTATGCCAGCTCTTTGTTCACTCTCAAGAGGACTTGCTTAGCTGGGAAAGGATTGCACAGTTCTATTTCAGGGTCCAGATTCCTTTTTGAGATTTATTTACTTTATATGTATGAGAGCTTTATCTGCATACATGTATGTATACCATGTATAAGCCTGGTGCCCAAGGAAGTCAGGAGAAGGTGTCAGGTTATGGGTGGAGTTATGGATGATTGTGAACCACCCTGTGGGTGCTGGGAACTGAGAACTTGAGTCCTCTGTAACAGCAGAGAGCTCTTAAGAGTTGAACCATCTCTCCAGACCTCAGATTCTTTTCTTTTACTTTATTTAGTAGCTCATTATCTTTAATTTTAGTGCTATGGAGGCAGAGGCTGGCTGATCTCTGTGAGTTCAAGGCCATCCTGATCTACAATCGAGTTCCAGGTCAGCCAGGGCTATACAGAGAGACTCTGCCTTACAAAGCAACAACAAAATTGTTTATGGTGCTGGAGCTCCAACTGAAGACTTTGCACATGGTAGACAAGAGTGGTATCTTTGACTTGACTTATACGTCCTCAGCCCTAGCTTAGTCCCTTATTCGTCTACAATTCACATGTTAAAATCAGCCCTAAGGTTTCAAAAAGGGAATCTGTCATAAATTATGTAAAATGCACCTTTCACCGTGGAGGACAGAAGCTACCCATGTTGGTAACCTGTAATCTCAGTTTACAAGAGGATGAGGCAGAAGGCTCACCAGCTCGAGGCCAGCCTGAGCCTCATAGAAAGGCCCTGCCAGACAACAACACAAGAGGGGGTTGTGGGACTCAAAACAAACAGAAATGAAGAACTACAGGTGTGGAAATTTCTAGAGCACAGGAAGAACGCAGGTCAGGGAGACTGAGGCAAATAGGAACTCTTGCCTGCTTTGGGCAGTGGGGTGAGTAGAGGAGGTGACCTCCAGGAGGCTCCACCAGGCAGAAAGTTCAATGAGGCTTTGCTGCCAGCCTAAGCTCCGTGTAACCCAGGAATTCACTGGGAGAAGAGACCCATTTCCCAGGCTTTCACAGCCCTTAGGATTCGTGAGACTCTGGCAAGGGTCCTCATGGATTTTAATTAGGTGATTAATTTTTTTTATTGGGTCCTTTGATATTTCAGAGCTGATCCCACTCCCTCTAGTTGCCCAACTGCCTCCCAAGTGTGAGGAGCAGAGATGAGAGCCCCACCCTGTCCTAGCTCAGGAAGCAGAGAGCTGGGAGGTGGAGATCGCTCTATCACCTCCACACCTCTGAGACCAGTGACACTCTGTACAAAGGAGTCCACCACATCTCCCAGATTTCCCGGGCTAATGAGTAACTCAGTGTGGGGAACATGCCTTCAGGTCCCTTAGCAGCCTTTCTATGCTAAATCCTGGCTGAGCTGGAAGCTGTTTATCCTCCACCCAGGGATTAGGAACCTGTTTGAGTTAGAAGGGCAGAAAAAGGCCAGGGCTGACTCTGCCTCCCACCTGCTTTCAGGAGCTTAGGCCTGGTGCTGAACCAGCAAGGGGGGAGGAAGGAGGGAGGGAGGGAGGGAGGGAGGGAGGGAGAGAGAGAGAGAGAGAGAGAGAGAGAGAGAGAGAGAGAGAGAGAGAGAGAGAGAGAGAGATATCTGTCTCCAATCTTTCTTTCCTATTGATCTCCTGCCTCCAGCTGCTTGGCCAACTTTTGAATCTTTCCACCCAGCTTCACCTCTCACCACAACCCTTGTCAAATATCAACATGTCTTAGAAGTGTGGGAAGGAGCAAGAGAGAGGGGTGCTATGTTGTCATGATGGTGACTGGAATCCTATATGTGTTTTCCTATATGAGGCCGGGGGGTGGGGGTCTTCCCCTCCCAAGATCCCTGCCCAATCTCTTGACTTCATCTTGAAAGGAAGAGAAGGTTAGACTCTAGGAAGGACTTACTTTTAGCAGCAGAAGCAGTTCTTTTAGAGTTTTATAAAAATTCAAGTTCAGTATTTTATTGAGAGCAATAAGGTCTTAAAATGAAACAGAGAGAAAAGACTGTTCCCTCGGGCGTCCTGCTGGTGGGGACATTGCCACTTGCTGTTGAAGCACAGAGCTCTTTTCTGGCAATGTGTTCCTGCACGTGCACACACGCACATGTATGCAGGTTTGTTCACCACAGCATGCCTACAGAATTATGTGCCACCGACACAAACATACAGTCTGGCAGGGACCAACAAGTGTGTTACAGAAAGTAGAAATAAAGCCTTTATCCCGTTGTGGTCCCGGGTGCTGTTCAAAGAAGCTTCCAGTGACTGTCAGGGTGAGGCCAACATCAGCCGTGAACACAGTTGTCCCCCCACTTAGAGTCCCTCTACAGGATTGGAGAACACAGGTTTCCTTGGGGAACAAGTCTAGAATAAATAGCATATTTTTCTACCAGAGCCCCGGAAGCACAGCAGGCTCACCTCTGTTTGTCTGAAAGGCTCTGCTGGGATTTGAGGTGCTGTGGTGCCAGCACTAAAGGGTTGGCTTTCTTGGGACACAGTCCTGCTTTAATGGAGAGAAGGCCACATCTTCTAGCCTGTCCACCGTTCCTGAAGCTGTATAGAAGCCCAGGACAGAAAAGGTATGTGACATAGAGATATTTTATAGCCTTGGACTGGATAAAAGCAGATTTGGAGGGAACACGGGATTAACATAGTGCAGAACTCAAGGATCCCAAGGAGAGGGTACAAAGGTCCAAGCGAGAAGGGGAAGACTATGGGTGGATGTAGAGTGTCTGTGTCCATCTGGAAGGGGAGGGAAGAGTAAGGCAGCAGTGAAAAGAAAAGAAGAAATTAAAATGAAGGCCCTGAGCCTGCTAAAGATTGCCAGATTCATACAAAGGGTGGGAGAAGCACCGTGTGGGCTGAGAAGGGCTAGCAGGCAGCGGGCCGCCCAAGGGAAGAGCCCCAGGAGACAGTCTGTCTTTAGGAAAGGTGGGGAGGAAGGCAGGAAGAAGAGGAGCTGCATAGGAAGGCCCTGCCCACTGGGCCGCACGGAGGGTGAAGACTGGACCTGCTTCTCTCTCTTCTGGTTCCAAGCCAGGGTTTTAGCCCCCACCAGCCTCCCTGAGCCCAGGGCTAAGACTGACAGGACTGCAGCTTCTCTGGGCCCTGGGTAGATTTGAATAATTAAGTCATCTGGATTCTTATGATTTACCATTTTCAATGATAAATAGACAGCGCCCAAGCCAGCCAGTTGGCAAAACTCTGGCTGCTAGTTATAATCTGTCAAGCTGCCAGCAGATTCATGTTTTATGCTAATGGAGAGAGACTCATTGACTAGGGGTGGCTGCGACCGGGTCAGCTCTTTCCTCAGGCACCCCAGAGGTCGAGAGGTCGGAGAAGAAGGGTTGAGGCTGATATGGATTTTCTGTAAGGGTCAGTGTAATTTTGTAATAATTCAGCAGTGCACACAAACTGGCACACGGAAGGTCATGTATGCAGAGATATGTTCAGGCCTCGTACACCCACATCACCCTCCACGTACTGGCAGTTGGACCTGTACAGGCCTTTGGGCTTGGGGCAGGCACCTAAGATAGGACTAGGTTCACTTGTCCACCCCTGAAGCCATCTTGAACACGCACACTCTGTATTCACCTTCAGAGGTGCAATTATACCAAGATAAACTTATAGATATATTCGTCAGCCTGGAGAAATGGATGGCATCACCCCCACACTCATGTGCCTGCACTGTGACAGAACAGTCTGCATTACAAAGCTGAGAGGTAACCAGGACCTCCATCCCTTTTCCACCCATTCCATCCTTTACTTCAGGGCATGAAAGCGCCAAGTCCCGGGGAAAACAGCGGGCTGTGTGTCACCCTGCTGACTAGGGTGGCAGAGACAGACCTGAGAAGACATGAGAGCCTGAGACCTGACAAATGCAAAGGCTGCAGTGAAAATCAGTTGACAGACACCAAATCTGTCTTTTTTTTCCATCTGTTTATTTGTATATCTATCCACAACACACGGAGGTCTCAGGGTGGCAAAGATCTTCCGATCCTCGCGGCACTCCGAGGTAAAGGCGGTGCTTTGCCTGTGATGAATACTGAAGAAAATATTAACAGAGCAGACAGCTGCAGCTACTGGCCTGAAAAATGGGCCAAATTGCTCATTTTCCCTCCTAGGTCTCCACCTCAACAAATGTGGATATCATTGCTGGCTGGAGGGGTCTAAGAACAGGTCTGGGTCTGGGTGAAGACCTCCTGTTCCTGGATGTGGAAATCCTGGCCTTTGGTGTGATAGGAAATGCTAATTCCAGACCAATTAAAAGAGCCTGGCCTCTCTTCTGACCCCCAGGTGCCCTCGCAACAGATCAATGTGTACAGGGAGAACGGAGAAGGAGGCAGCTGCCCTTCTGCTGAGAAGAGAATTTGAATTTTCGTTGACTATGAGCAGGACTGGAAGCTGCAGGTCCTTCCTCCCGGCAGCTTTGAGACTGATAGGAACAGGGCACAGGGAGAGATGAGCGGAGCGGGGTTAAACATTCATTTTCCAGGTCCGAGGAGGGGCGAGGACAAACCACACACAAAACTGAGAACAGCGAGGAGCTCAAAGAAGGAACGGGATTTTGCCACCCAGCTTCGCTCCTCATGGCTGTTCAGCCTGCTGAGGTCCCGATTCCTTCAAAGCAGATGAGGGATGAGGAAGTGAGTGTGGGCTCATCCTTTCCACAGTCACCTGGATTGAGCCTTTCTTGGGGGTTGGTGTAGACAATGAGGGGAATCCACATTCTGATGTTCAGGGGTCAGAGTCCACTAGGCTAGTGGGAAACACGACCTCCCAAACACACAAAGAATAGGGAAATGTGCTTTTCTTTTCTAGAAAGTTTAAGGTTTTAATTTGTGATACTGACCCTCATCCCCAGAGAGCAGTAACCTTGGGGACACCAGCACCTCTCTCCCAGAAACAGGGATGGAGTGGAAATGGAAAGTGCAGAATTGTCTACAATGAGTTAAGGCTATAAAGGTCAAAGTCACAACTGGTACCCTGCCCCTGGTTAGCAAATCCCCAGCTTCTTACTTAGGGCCTCTTCTTCGAATCTCTGTATTTGCATCCTCATTATAAACTCCAGAGGCAGAGTGTATGCCAGCCAGCCTCAGGGTCTCAGAGCAGGGCCTGCTGGGATACAAAAATCAAGAGTCCTGGCTCGGCATAGACAAAGGGGGAAAGAACACCAGGAAAAAAAACCAAAAAAACAAAAGCAAAGGCGGGGGTGGGTGGGTTGGGGGAGGTAGAGGGAGGAGGAGGAGAGGAGAGGGAGGGGGAGGATTGGAGGAAAGAAGAGGGGCAACCGTGCTGGACAGAGGCCTCCTTGAAGAGGGTACTGTGAAGAATTCACTGAACCAGCTTACCTCTCTAGCTGTTGAGTTGGGGGATTTCTCAGCCAATGATCAAGGGTTACACTGCTCTTGGAAGACCTGACCCAATGACTTATCCCATCCCACTTTGGGGGAAACAAAGGAGATCTACTTTTATCTTATTTTTGTAGTGCTGAGGATTGAACCCCAGGACCTCACAAGTACTCTCTCACACACAAATGTACAAATGAACCTGAATCATACACATAGACATATATTATATACACACAAAGAAACCTGAGTCACAACATGGAGAAGGGGATAGCTCAGTGGGACAGCACCTGCCTAGCATGCATGAGATATTGGGTTTGAGCCTCAACACCAAAACAAACAAAACAAACCTTGAATTTAATTGGGCAGTTTCTACAGGAGCACTGAGGACAAGGCCTAGGTAATGTAGTACAGGCCCAACAGGCAACAAATACCAAGTTGATTCGTCTCCAAGCAGAGTCTAAAGTCATTTTGACAACTCATCCCTTGTATGGGTTCTGTAAATTACCCTATGCACCCGAGACTTGCTTGGCTCAGAGACTGGCCCTATGCCCTTTCTTACACAGAATTCATTCTTTAATTCCTCCAGAGTTTATAAACTTCATACCAAATTCCTCTCAAATGAATCTCACCTATCCAAGCATGGGGGAACCCCTTAACCTTGTAGTCTTTCGGGGTAACTGATGGAAACGAGTATAGCAAAGAATTTGCTATGGATAGAAAATTTTTCTTGAAGCAGTATATGGTGGCTTATGCCTGTAAATTTCAGCACTCAAAAGGGTAAAGCAGGTAGTCTGCTATGAGTTCAAGGACATCATGAACTACATAGGAAGTGCCAGGCCAGCCTAGGCTTTAGAGTGAGACATTGTCCCAGAAACAACAAAATCAAGGTTTTTCTTCTTATCAATGAAGAAAACAAAGATTCCCCTCTCCTACCTTGTGGAACAGGCCCCCTCTTCTTCCTTTTCCCATGTACCTATTAAGGAAGTCAAAACTGCTGAGCAACCTTGCAGTGCAAAAGGCATATTTGACAGGTGATCAAACCAAGAAGCAGGGTCACAGAGGTGAAGCACCCAGAGCCCAGAGCAGGGTATCCCAGTCTGCTGATCCCCTTTGGCATCAGGGTCAAGACAGAGCACTGTGGTCCTCAGGCTTTGGCCTACACTTGTTCAGCAACATCATCTTGGCTGGGTGATGGAGCACTGCAAGCTGGTGAGATGGGCTGGGAATGAATCTCTCTCTCTCTCTCTGTTTTATCCCTCATTTTAACACCAAACCAAACCAAACCCAAATGAGCCAGATTCTGCCTCTCCATTCTGCCCTCTGCCAATATTTCTTTTCTGTATGCTTCCTTCCTTCCTGGTCTCTTAGAGTCTCTTCCTCTGGCAGGGCACTTGGGATTTTACAGGCATGCAGACACATTTTTTCCTGCCCGCCCAGTCTCTTGTCTTTGTTGTTCTGCATTTTCCTGGCACATCTTGCTATCTTTCTTTGTTCCTAAGTCTATTCTACAGTGTACAGATGGCATCAATGGGCCCTTTCCCAGAGGAAGGCTGGTCAGCATCTACCTACCCACCCTTCACACTGTTCTTTCTCAATTCCCTTCAGGTTGGGACCCTATTCCTGGGTGTCCCCTTACTTAACATGTCCCAGTGGGTGGGACCCACTATAGGCTTAGGAAAGCTGTTCTAAACTGTTTGTGGCTCCATCAATCCTAAGAGAAAAAGAGCATGAGGGGAATGCAAAGAGAAAAGGAGAGACAGGCCCCACATTGGGGGTGGGTGGGGGTGGTGAGGAGACAGAAGCAAAGGGAGCAGATTAATTGAAGGGGGAGGGGGAAGCCAATGACCCTGTGCTTTTCTCTGAAAAAGCTTTGGTTTTGGTTTTGGTTTTTCCCAGAGTGCTAGGATTGCAGGCATGAGCCATCACATCACACTCCTATTTGAATACCACTCCCTTGGTGCCTACCTCTTTAGGGTTCCTCTCAAAGTCCAGATTTGGCCAACCATGGCAAACTTATTCTAGGCAGTTACTCCACCCCCACCCCCAACCCCCTACTCCACACCCCGAAGCTGTTCTAACCTGGTCTGGGAGAACCCAGTTCCTGGACAAAGCGTCCCCTCCCCCACAGATGCTCCAGTCTAAGTGGGGCCTAGTGGCCTGCAGGGCCAGAGACACCATTCGTTCCAAGTAACCCACTGCCCTTCCCCCAAATTGCTCCAAATGCAATTTTTAGTTTTTGCATTTATCTTTAGCCTGATTCATCCAGCCTCGGGTTCCCAGAGGACCCCGACCTAAAAACCTCAAGTGCAGGTACACCCTGAGCACCAGTTAGGTGACCATTCACTGCACTTTCAATGGCCTGCCTGACCTACTACCCCTTAAACCACCTGCCGTCCTGTGCTCTGCCCTCTCCTCTAGTCCGGCTCCAATGTAGCTCTCTGAAGGACTTCTGATCTTAACTCCCTTTGAAAACCTTCTCATCTCTTCCTGTAGGGTATCTTTCCAGGAGGGGCAATCAGACCCCAGAGCAGACTCTTTCTCTGGTCTCCTTGGGGTACTGGAGAAGGCAGGAAGGTTGTAGATTATATATAGACCCGGAGGGGGGAGGGAAAGTTGCATACACCCTAGAAAAATGGGTCTCTGAGTCAAACTAGATTAGAAACAATAGTAAAGGCACTGTGAGTGTTCCATCTTGCACCTCTCTTAAAATCAGTAGAGGGATCCCAGGAAAAGCTGGACCTTATCCCACCTACATCCCAGCACAGCCAGAAACTCTCTGGGGGTCCTCTCCCTTTCTGTGGATCTGTTCCTGGGGAAGTCCGAGGGTCCCTAGGGCCTATTGGGACGAAAAGGTTTGGGATTGTGAGGTTCTTCGGATGTACTTAGTCCAGACCCTGGAGCCAGCAATACCGCACCCCACCCCCTTACCTAAAACCTCAAACCCCAACTCTGTTTTTCCTCCCCACCAAGCACTTGGAAAAAAAAAACTTTTTAAAGTTCCTTCAAGTTGCATTTGGGGAAAAGAATCCCCTGCGGACTCTAGGTCTCTTTGCCCCAATTTTCACTTTTCTTCCCTAGTCTCAGAAGCATCCCTACTCTTCCCACCCCTGCCAGCTGCCACCCTAGTGCCCAAACTCAAGAAGGAGAAGATGTCCTAAGCCCAAAACTTATGGTTGCCCACCCCCAGCCCACATCCCTCGGAGGGCTGAAGACGGGTCAGAGTTCGCCTGCAAAGAAAGCAGGGTGGAGAAAGGGGAAGAGAGAGAGAGAACCAGAGCCACAAATTTCCAGACTGAAGCTTTGCGCTCCAGGCCCCGCTCACCTGCTCTGGACAGGCTCCAATAGATTTTCGTCCACTCAAAAGTTTGTCCCCTTCGCAAAGGATTTCCAGGAGAGGCCCACATTTGACTCTGGGGGTGGGGGTGAGGAGCCCGGGAGGGCGCAGACGCCTGATCTAAAGCGACCGGGGGAAGCGGGGCGCGTGTGACCGTCCCCAAAGTAAGGGCGAAGCGGCGATCCACAGAGCATCCGAGAGAGCCCCCTTGGTTGCTAGCCCCGGGACGTCCCCGGGACGGCCCTAGGACGGCCCCAGACTACAGAGTGCTAACGCAGGGGTGGAGAACACCGGGCAGCTGAAAGGAAGGATAGAAAGGATTGTGGCGACGTCCGTGGTGTCCTCCAATTTCTGCCCCGGCGGGTGTGCCCCAGCCCACAACATTCCCTGGACTCCTTCTGGGAAGCGCTCAGGACCCTCACTTGTCGGAAAGGGAGGATGAGGGTCCCCTTAACCCCACCCCCCGCGCTATTACCCCCCCCACACACACACACACCCAGAGCCGAGGGACAGACAGAGAATTGCAACTAGAAATTCGATCTATTGGTACGAGACACCACGTGCTCGAGGGCTGGCCAATGACCAGGCCGCCCGGGATGAGCTAATAATGGAAGCAATTTGTAACTTTCAGTAGCTCTCTAGGCCTAGGTACCGGTGGGAGGGAGGCTGGCGGAGGGGGAGACAGCACCCCCAGTTTTTTTTGCCCAGCCTGTTTGTCTAGGGAAACTCGGATCCCCGGGCCCTCCTTTTCCTTTACAGCAGTGTTCTTCGTTCCACTCCTGACCGACAGCACAGCCAGGTAAGCTGGTCCCTGCCCATCAAAACCCACTTTTTCCAAGCACCTGCAGACTAGCCTCCCTTCTTGCTCCATCAGACAACTGAAATCCAATTTTGTTTTTCTCTTAGTTGAAAGAAAAAGAATCCTCTTGTTTTCCTTAGCGTAATCCTATTTGGAGGGGAATTAGGTTTGTTGTACTTTCCGCGGGGGCGGGGGGTGGGGGTGGGGGGAGGCAGAGGATTGGCGATGCTTTATTCTTTCAGAAGTCTTTCCTCCCTTCTCTTGGGAAACTCTACTCCGGGAGTGTTTACTGTTCCCTGGGGATGAATTACATCTTTGTTCACTAGTTCTTTAGCGATGTCAAGTTCACCTCGCTTCTCCACCCCCCTCTTCAGGTCAGCATTTACAAATAAACACTTTCCATATTTTAAATTTTTCTCTTCCCCTACTAGTTTTTATGCGGTTTAGAATCTCCAGTTTTTTCCCCTCCAGGTGGACTGGGATTTAGTTTTGTATTGGACCCTCTTTTTGTTTTGTAAACGACTTTATTGTTTGGGAAACCATATGGGATGTGAACAAGCTCTTTGGTAAGTTCCAGTGGATCTATGGGAATAAAATTGTGGAATATTATACACATTTTCCTCACTTTTTTAAACTTTGATTTTTATGTATTCACTTCAATTTAAGAATCCTGACCTTGTAGCTTTTGTATGCTAAGCGTTTATTATTATTATTTCCTAAGCCTCACCATCTTGCACATTTCTCCCTTTTCCTCAGCCCCCTTTCTACCCCAGACTCTTCCATCTCAGAAGTCACATTCCTATTCCTACACTGTCCCAATTGGGGACACCTCCCTCTGCTTCCAAAGTCAGCTGAAATAGGAAGGTCGAGTGTCCTCCAACTTTTCATTTTAGGTTGAATTTCTTTTCATTTGTCTGTTCTTTGGCACACAGAGTTGAATTTTTAGTTCTTGGTTTTTTTTTCCCTTAAGTTTTAGAAAAATGCAAGCAAGTTTCATTTCTGCCTATTGGGCCTTTTATCTTCTGCGGAGAACTCCCAGAAGAGAAATACAGTGTTTACTTTCACTTTACTTTTGATCAAGCTGGTGTCTGCAGAGGTGGGGGTATTCCTTTTGTGTTTGTTTTTTAGACAACATTTTACTATGTAGCCCTGGCTGGCCTGAAAGTCAACTATGTAGACCAGGCTGGCCTCCAACTCTCAGAGATCACCTGCCTGTGCCTATATAAGTGCTGGGATTAAAAGTGTATGCCATCACTCCTGGCTAATTCTTCCTTTTTAAAGATGTTACTAAGAAGGTAAACTGATAGAATGTGTAATCTAGAGTTCTAATCTATTCAGAATTATTGAAGCTACAAAAGTAAGATTGCAAGAGTAACTCACACTCTGGGAAGATGGCCCAGGGTGACTGTATGTCTGTTGTGCCTCTGTGCTGGGCAGAAGAAGAGGAGCTGCTCCTCCCTCTGGTCCCAGCTCCATTGTCACATTGACATTCTGGGCACATGTGGCCCAGCCCCCACTGGCTCCTCCAAGTATGAATCTAAATTACTATTAATAAGGGGCTGCTCCAAGCTAATTGGCATTAAAAGAATTCATTTCAATTTGTTAATATTAAATGAACACTCTGCACTTTAGCTCCCTTCCTCGCCCTGGATTCCCAGATGAGTGATGGGAAGCAGGGCGGGGGAGCAGGCAGGATTTTATGTCTGGTTTTCTAGCTTGGCCACTGTTGGACCTTCCCTGTGGTTGTGAGACCAGGCAAGGTGGAGGCCTGAAGGGGGGAAATCTGAGGGTCTTATTCTTTATCATCCTGTAAAGCAGGAGCTGTGGGTAAGGGTGAATGACGGGGGTCAAAGGAGAGACCCAAAAAGGTTTAGGGGATAGTGTGGGCAAGCAGCCAGGGTTCTGCAGTTGCTAGCAAGGGACCCTGGACTTTTCTATCATTTCAGTTTCTTGGTCTATGAAGCAAGGATTATAAAATGAAGGATATGTCTTAGGGTTGTCTGAGATTCCATGAAACACACATGATGTGTTCTGCAGCATGCTGGGTACATAGGTAACACTACTACATGTTGCCTCACTTTCTGATCCAGTAATTGCTGGATTGGACTCTCAGACCTGCCTTTAATTAGCTGTATGCTCTCCAAGCAATTATTTGAGCAGTGAACGTCTGTTTTCTTATTGGTATCAGAGTCAATAGCTTCTGGGCTCAGACATGGAACATAGAAGGGAATTTCAGTGCAAAGTGCCTGGAACAACTCAAGTCTCATCATGCTACATGAAAGCTGCTTTGGACAATGTTGTCCTTTGGGTGAGCAAGGTGAGAATAAGCAGGTTGAGAAGGCTCCTCACAGCTATGTAAGGAGCTGCACATTGAAAGTTGAGTTCTAATCTTTTTTTCTTTTATTATAGAAAAATAAATATACAAGATGGTTAGATGCTTAAACTATAGTAGTCATGAAGACTTTTCTTTTGGGTTTTGAGACAGGATCTCTTGCAGCCCAAGCTGACCTAAAACTTGCAATGAAACAATCAAAGGGTGACCTTGAACTTCTGGTTCTCCTGACTCTGCTTCTCAAGTGCTGGGCTTACAGGTAGGAGCCACCATGACTAGTCTATAGAAACATAGCTTAATGTCTTCCTGTGCTGTACTTCTGAAGAAGGCAGCAAAAGAATTCACCTGAAAGGAAAGGCAGTACACATGTAAAGTCAGGTGGAGGATGGGGCCAGATCACTACAGCAGATGGAGTGGCGGGTGGGTGAGTGGGTGGGAGATAGTATTCTGATATTCCATCTGAGAAGATTTCCCAGAGGAGGTAACTATAGGTTAGGATTCCAGTGGATGTTAAAGATAATAGGAATAGAAAAATATAGGGAAGAAGTTATACATTGATGAGAAAGAGGAAGAATCATGCCAAGGCCGGCTAAGAGTAGGGAGATAAAGCATAACTTTCTTGCTGGCACCAAGCCAAAGTAATCACCACTCACTGAAGGCATACTGTGTGCAAGGCACATAAGATTGTGAAAGGTACATAAGAATCACTACTCGCTGAGGGGTTAGCAGTGGGCAAGACGATGTGAGGGAGTTGCGGTCAGACAGTGGAGACAGGAACTGTTCTCATATCTACATGAAGAAGGATGAAGGAATGCTCTATGGACAGAGCTGCTAAGTTACTCTTCTGGGACTGCTGTTTGTGGATGAATCACAGGAGTCTGACTGTGCTGCAACACTTCCAGGTGATGGTTTTAATGGCTTTCCCCTGGGGACATCCAGTGAGGATTTGAGTCCTCAGTAAAGAATGTCAGTTGTCACAGAAGTCTTATTCTCTTTTTGTATCACTGCAGGGCCTTCTATTCCAACACCTCTTCCAGCGACCTGGTCAGGTGTGGCCAATGGAAGCAAGAGCCCAGTGAAGTCGCCTAAGCCCGAGGGCATGGTAAGTTCTTTGTGCCCCATTTCTCATGTCATGGATGATACTGAGATGAGGTCTGGCTGGAAGCTTGAAGAGCAAAGCGACAGTGTTGAGAGGAACCCAAGTCCTCAAGCAACCAGTGGAAGAGAGCTGACTGCACTTTGCCTGCTCTTTTGTACTGTTACTTCTGTGACAGATACACTGTTTCCTCTGCTGCTGTTTGAGACCTTTTTATTGTAACCTTTCTCAGTCAGCCTTCCTAATACACTTTCTCACAGTACACCTGCTGACTTAAACTCATGTTAAGGGTCACACTTAAGGTGGGATGGTGATAATGATGACATTAGTTGAGCCAGAGGCTAGACTAAGATGTCTAAGTCTGTATAGCCCTGACAGCCCTCTGAGAAAGTGTTACAATTTCCAACTGACAAATAAGGTTTAAAGAAAGTTGCAATTCCCACCTTATGAATAAGGTTTAAAGAAAGTAGCTGAGCTGACTTACACCTTTTAGTTTGGTTTTGCTTTTTTTTTTTTTTTTTTTTTTTTTTTGAGATAGAATCTTCACTCTGTCAGACAGGCTGACCTACAAATCACTGTGTAGCCTGGCTGACCTTGCATTTACATCAGTTCTTTCTGCTTTGGCCTTCCAAATGCTAAACGTAGAGTTGTGAGCCCTCATGACTGGTGATCTTTGAGGGATATTGATATGTAGTCTAGGTTAACCTTGAATTCATAATTGTCCTGACTCTTAAGTGCTAAGATTAAAGATGTGCTCCATCATGTCAGATTCTAGGTGCATGCCTCACCTTGGGCCAAATCCACTCTTCAGGTCAGAATGAGAGGGGACTTTGGAGAGCAACCCATTACCAAATTGTTCCTTGACAGTTAATCAGAGAGGTCTGGGAGTCCCAGTGCTTCTCTCAAGAATGTTTACTCACCTTAAATGGTAGAATGCTATGTAAGGCTTTAGTGAAGAGAAGGGGCTCGATATGGTGGCACAGACCTGTAATGCAAGCACTGAGGAGGTGGAGGCAGCAGGAACAACTTCAGCTGTACAAGTTGATCACCCTATCTCAGAACAACAGAAGAGCCAGGCATTGCAACTGGCCAAAAACCTCCAATAGATACGATTCTCTCTGTGTCTCTGGATAGCCTGGGTCATCTAGAATGAGGGCTGTGCATGTGGTTTTCCTTCACCAGCTCTTGGGAGGTCAGACTGAATTTGGATTCTCAGGTTCCTTCTGTTGGCTATCTGCCCTGAGCAGGGGTGGTGTGTACCTTTCCTCCACTATCCTTGTCACCAGATGCTAGGGAAGGCATGCTGGGGTCAGAGCCAAAGCAGGAAAAGGCACCCTTCAGCCCCTCTCTAGTCTCTGCACATTTCTATATGGAACTGGGGCCCTTTCTTCCCCTAAGCCCCACCTCTTAGCCCACCAGGAAGGAGAAAGGGAAATTGCCATAAATCCCCCTATTTATACAAGAAGACAGTGTGTTTCTCATGCCAGAAAAAACACAGAAAGGGAGCTGTCAGGGAAGAAGGGACCCAGCCCCAGATCTTGAGGGGTCAATTTATCTTCCCCAGTCATGGCTTGGGGACTACTGCAACACTAGCTGTGGGAGATGCAGGTTGGGAGTTTGGGGGCAGCCAGGATAGAACTGCCTGGCCTTTGTTTCTGACCTCAGCCTTTCTGCTTCATCTGAGAGGCCCCCTTCCCCTGATGCTCTTTTTCAAAACAACTTTCCTAAGTTGTAACTCACAAGGAGCACAACCCTACTTGGAATGGATCATTCGTGGCTTTAGAATCTTAATGGACATGTGCAACTGTCGGCACAATCTATTTAAGAGTATTCTGAGCCCTCAGAGAGCAGCCACCTGCCCACAGGTGACCAAATCCTTATCCTCAATAACCCTTCTAACTGAGCAGCCAACAAGCTGCCCTCTACCTATTCAGGATGGCCTAGGAATGGCTTCATGCAGTAGGTGGCCTTCTGTGATTGGCTCCTTTTCCTTGGTTCTTATGCATTGCTGTGTCAAAGCACGCATCCATTCTCGTTCCTTCTCATGGATGAGTTACTTCAACGGTAGACAGACCACCTTCCGGGTATGTGTTCATCAGTACATGGGCATTTAGGTTGTTCCCATGTCCAGACACTATGATTTTCTATGTCTCTAGACAGTTTGAATCATCTAGAGTGAACTCTGCAGCCAGGAACAGGCCTGACTTATGTGTGGGAACCTCCAGTGTCCATGGAAGCCAGGCTTTTGCACCTGGTCTTGGTGCTTCTCCCCCTGGTTACATTGCTGAGGATGGCCATTGACTTTTTTATCCAGCAGCTCTCTATTTGTCCCCTTGCTGTCCTCAGACCCCTCTCCTGCAGCTTCAGAGTCTGAGTGGATAAACAGGAATACTTCCCCAAGGATGGCCCCATGTAATCCTCTATGTGTGCTACTGGTAAATGGAAACCCTTGGGCCAAGGGAAAGTCAAGTCGTTGAGGGTGTATCTGCTTCAGAGTCCAAGTCTCCTTCCCATGTCCCCACCTCACTTCTCTCAGTTTACTCGTTCTTCTGCTGACACCAGAAACTGCCCTACCTGCATCAATCCTAACATACCAGTGGGACCAGCAGGATGCATACAAGAAGTCCAAATAGTGCCAGGTTGCATTTGTTGAATGAGTGGATGAGGGATGATTCCATACTCTGGAAATAAACTGTGGAGAAGATCAGTTATAAATCTCTATCTATTACTACCCCTTTCCTAGTCTGGAAATCAGCATTTTCCCCACAAAGGTAGGTGAAGAAAGCACAAAATGCTACCTCTATAATAGCTGCTATTTATTGGACCGGCGTTTATATGTCTGATTGGTTTTCATCTCTCTCCCTCTCCCTCTCCCTCTCCCTCTCCCTCTCCCTCTCCCTCTCCCTCTCCCTCTCCCTCTCCCTCTCCCTCTCCCTCTCCCTCTCCCTCTCCCTCTCCCTCTCCCTCTCCCTCTCCCTCTCCCTCTCCCTCTCCCTCTCCCTCTCCCTCTCCCTCTCCCTCTCCCTCTCCCTCTCCCTCTCCCTCTCCCTCTCCCTCTCCCTCTCCCTCTCCCTCTCCCTCTCCCTCTCCCTCTCCCTCTCCCTCTCCCTCTCCCTCCCTCTCTCTCTCTCTCTCTCTCTCTCTCTCTCTCTGGCAAAGTTTCACATAGCCCAGGCTGGCCTGGAATTTTCACAATGTGACCGAGAATAACCTTGAGCTTTTGATCCTCCTGTTTCTAATCCCAAGTGCTGGGATCACAGGTGTGTGCGGAGACACTTGATTTACTTGGTGCTGGAAATAAAACCCAAGGCTTCTTGCACACTATTCTACCGACTGAGCCATATCGCCAACATGCTTTTCACCTCCTGAGCAAGTATAATAAAACTCATTTTAATTTCTCTCTATTGTTTACCTACTGTGTGTGTTTGTGTGTGTGCACGTGCTCAGAGGTGTGGAGGTCTGAGGACAACTTGCAGGAGTAATTTCTCCCCTTCCACTCACTGTATGGGCTCCAGAGATCACACTCAGGTTGTTAGACTCGGCAGTAAGTGCCTTTACCAGCTGAGTCATCTCAACAGCCCTAATTACGCTCATTTTAAAGTTAAGTAACAACTTAGCCACAGCCCCATGTTGCCCATCAGTAGCCTCTCTCCTCCCACCCAGAGCAGGTAGGCTGCACTCCTTCTTCACTGTGTAGTGGCTACTCCTATCACAGGGAAAGGATGGAGGGACCAGTTTATCTTTTCAGGACTTTGTTCTAGCACTTGCTTGCTGGGCTGCCCATTTTTATGAGAGGGATTAGAAGAGGGCTGGACTTGATCAGTGAAGACTCCAGTGAGCCAGAGTGCTGCTGTGGAACCAGGAGAAGGACACAGCAGGACAGATAACCTCCATGTCGACAAGTGACTGCTCCAGCGTTCCTTGGCGCCTGCTCAACTGGACTTCCTTCGTGATCCGGATGACACGCAGCAAGCTTGAACATGGTGTTATTTTTGTTTGTATGACTTCATTCCTCATAGAAAACATAAAAGAGAGGCAAAGCTAGGCAGTTCATACAAAGAGGCTTATAAGACTACAGCCTATATATATCCTGCTTAATTTTGCACGATGACATTTTATGCAGGGCTTGCCAGGAACCCTAGGTCCTTCAAAGTTTTCCTTTTCAATGGAGTCTCATGTAGCACAGGCTAGCCGCAAGATCACTGCGTAACTGAGGCTTGCCTTGAGTTCCTCATCCTCCTGCCCCCACCTCTCAAGTGCTGGAATTACAGGTGTGCATCGCCATGCCCAGCTTGCCAAATGTTTTGTAACTATTAAGTTGTCTCTGTCCTATACCCACATGGAGTAGCTATCATTAGTATTCACAAGTTTAAAATGGAGAAACTGAGGCACAGATATCCAGTATCTTACCCAAGGTCATAGAGCCACCAAGCAGGCAAACAGTGCACCCAGAGCCTGGCCTTGAGTCTGTGAGGAATTGCTTCCCCAGGTGTTCCTGGCGCAGCCATAGCATTTGGGAGCTGTCGTTTGTCTGGCAGGCCCTCCTCCCCCCCCCCCCCGCCCCCCGCCTTTCTTCGTCTTTATGGCCCATTGGAAAAATCAAGCAGAGCTGTGGCTCCCAGGGCGATGATCCTTCAGCTGTTTCCTTGGCACCGCCATCCTCTCTTCGGCTCTTGGCAGAGGCTCCAGCCAGGAGTAGCTCAGCTGCTTGTGCAGATCAAGATTTCTCAGGAGAAAGAGCACACGGGGAAGCTGCAGAGCAGTGGAGCAGCTTGCTGTCTCCCCTGACTGTCAAGAAGAGTGGATGAGTCACTGCACGTCTGAGTGCATATGGCTGCAGAACAGCATGGCCCACTGTGGAGAAAGCTGGCTGTGTGGCCAGCCACTGAGCAACTTTGGGCACATCTAAGGCGGCAATTGCTGGGAACGTAGGTTCTAGAGGTCTTGACCTTGAACCCCTAAGTCATCTAGCCTTCAGCTCCTAATTGCTTAAACATGCTGGTGCTACCACCATCCATGGTTTATGCAGTGCTGGAGATTGAACCCAAGGCTTTGAGCGTGCTGGCAAGCACTCTACCAGCTGGGTCGTATTCCCAGCCCATGACTAGAGTAAGAATTCTGATTTTCAGTTCTTCAGACATATTAGTCTTTGTTTCATGTTGGAACCTGAGGAGCTTGCCTGGGCACAGATAGGGAGGAGACAGGACTGTCTAGGCCCAACCCAGTCTTACTACCCTTCTCCAAGATCCCTGAGAGAAAGAGCTGGGATTTGGATGAATGAATGTGTCCAACTTTCTTCTAATAATTTCCATTAAGTAATGAAGAGTGATTGCTGCTAGTTCCTTTAAAAGCAAACAGGAAGAAATATATCAGGAAGGCTTGTGGTTAGACCACAGGAGGAACCAGTAGCTGCCCAGGACCTGTGCTCTGGTGATTACTCTGATGTGCATCTAACTAATATTCCCTCTGACCCCTTACCCTCATTTTGAAGATGGAAAGGCACTGGCACACAGAAGGGTCAGCGCCTCAGGGACTTTTAGACAAGAAGAGGTGGCTTAGCAGTGAAGAGCAGTTTCTAACCTCCTAGAGGACTGGGCATCCACATTAGCATCCACATTTCATGGCTCCTGAACATCGGTGACTCCAACTTCAGGGTCTAGCACCCCCTTCTGGCCTTTGAGGGCAACTGCACACACATGCACATGCATACACACAGACACACATGTACACATAAATAACAATTAAGAAATAAATTTTCAGTGGAGCAGGAGAGGGGGCCATTTTTGCTATTGTATGAGGCTGGGGATTGGCCTCTATCTATACAAACTCACAGCCATCCCAGTTCTAGGGGATCCAACACCCTCTTGACATCTGTGGGCCCTAGGCATGCATGTGGTGCACATATATGCATACACACACACACACACACACACACACACACACACACATATATATATATATATATATATATATATATATATATATATACATATTCAAAAGGAAAACAAATAAATCTAGTGACTTAGTGGATAAAGAAATAAACTTGCTGCCAAGCCTAATTGTCCTTGGCTAAGGTTCCAAGTTCTGTTCCAGGAACCCACACAGCTGTAGGAGGAAACCAACCCTGGAATTCATTCACTGACTACTGAACACTTTCATACATATACACATACAAAATAAGTAAATGTTAAGGATAATATTTTAGCTGGTGGTGGTAGTGCACACCTTTAACCCCAGAACTTGGGAGATAAAGCCAGATGGATCTCTGTGAGTTTGAGGTCAGCCTGGTCTACAGAGTGGGTTCCAGGACAGCTAGGACTACACAGAGAAACCCTGTCTTGAAAAACCAAACCAAACCAACCATCCATCCATCCATCCATCCAACCAACCAACCCCAGTATTTGAAATGTAGCCTCATGTTACTCTTGTCTCCTACTTCTCAAGAGGTAGTCCCAGGATTCTGAGACCAGGAAAGTCACCCCAGATCCTGAAAATGAGGGATCCCCTGTGGGTAGGTATCCCATAAGTGTGCCATTTTAGACACTATCACAAGGATAGACATGCTTGTTGGGACTAGGCCCAAGGGGTCATCCTGGATCTAGCATGAGTACAAAAGGTTCCCACAGGCCCTCAGCTTTTCCAAGCTGCAGGCAGGCATACTGGAATAGCACACCAGGCCCCTGCCTGTGGAAACTTACATTTAGACACAAATTAGAGCCAGCAAATGACTCTGGCAGTCAAATCAGCCATCCCAGGAGAGTGAAGAGCTAGCCAAGAGAACCAACTGAGATGAGGCAGGAGTTCAAACTTCAGGAGATACTCTTCAGAATAGGCCAAAACAGGATTCCATAATGAAGAGTCCCAGAAGTCCCCCCTGCTCCCCTCACACCATCTCTGTGCTCCATGCCAGACAGGTTGGGCTCTCCACTGTTTACTCCTTCATACAAAAAGTATGTGAGGCTGGGTCTCTGAGACCCGTGAATTGCAGTGTTTCATGGGAGCAGTTGAGGACAAGGACATGTGGGGACTCTCTTGTCCTCTGGCTTGGAAGTGTCTCGCTGCTCCCCAAGCATGCTTGGCTGCTTGGCTGGCTTTTTTGGGAGCAGGTGCAAGGGCACCCAGTTGCTGGCTTCTTTGTGGGTGTCTGCAGACTTCGTTCATGCCATGCCCAGACAGGCAGAGCAAGGCTGCCTTTCTGGTTCACACAAGCCCACTGAGCCCAGTATGGGCTGGGGTGCTGGGATTGTTACTACTGCCCAGGTTGGGGTGACAGATGTTCCCTCTGTTGTAGCACCTGTGAGGGAGGCTAAAGAAGACAACCCCCCAAAAGGCAGTGAGTGCTCCACTCTCTCTCCTCAGTTGTACCCTGCTTTCTTGGGAGGCTGACAGTGAACATATGGGGCACCACATCCTTAAGAACCTCCAAATGTGGAGCTAAGGTTCTTCCCAGAGTGGGAAGAACATACTTAAGCTACAGCAAGGGAGAAGAGAGTTGGGCCACAAGCTGTACATCTCAGTTGGATACACAAACTGATGGACCCCAAGTGCCCTTTGATCACCTTTGGACCCAGGGACGTCTGTGAGGCCTGGATTGCTGGTAAGGGCAAGGGCAGGGTCAATGACCTCAAAAGACCATGCCAACCTAGGTTCCTACAACTGGAGGGAAAGAGCCTTGGCACACTGCCTGCCCCAAGACTCATAGATAGAGGTGTGCATCTGTGATTGGAGATGCAAGAGCCAGCTGTGTTTCCTCCACCGTGCTTTCCTCCCTCCTTCTTCTGAGTGCCTGGCTGCCCCTAGAGCCCCAGGCCTGCCCGCCATCTGGGCAGCACAGAGGACAGCCCCCTGCCAAAGGCATGCCAGCATTGATTTATAGCTCTACACACACACACACACACCTTGGCAAGCTCGGGCTGTGTGCCCAGAACCTCCTCTGCTCTGAGAATTGGCATTCCTCTTAAAGGGCTAGAGGAGGGGAATGCAGGGATGTCCAGGAGGCAAGTTGGGCATTCTGAGGGCTGATGAGAAAGGACCCTGCCCACTAGGGTATGATGCATATCATTCTCTGGAAACCTTCACCACCCATCACAGCACACCACAAACTAACCTTGCATCAATGCCTCCTGTGTAACTAAAAGCTCCTTCAGACCAGGAGTGACTATGAACCTAGTACCCAGCACATTGCCAAAATATAACTGAAGCTCAGGAGGAATTTGTTAAGCAGGGGATAGGATGCATCCCAGAAACTCTTCCTGTGTGGGTCAGGGGGTGAACCTGCCCTTGCATATCAGAGTTGGCAAGCTCTGACTGCACTAGCTGCCACCCTCAGGACCTCTCTGTCTAGGATCTTTTCCTCACCCCATCACATGATCCTAGCACCAATGGGGCCAATTGGCTACCCAGACCCATGAACTTTCCCATCCCTCAAAAGGAATGAGCATGAAAAGGCAAGGCACAGACAGCTGTGGCACCCATTAGTCAGAGAGCTAAGGCAATCACAGAATGGAGGGGTGAAGAACCACTAAGCTGGGTGCCGGAGAAACCTCAGAGCAAGTGCTGTTTGGGCTCAGAGATGGGCTCTCACAATCCTTCTACTTCAGTTGCAGGAGTAAGGGGATTACAGATATGCCTCACCATCCCCAGCTGGGGTCAAACTTTTAGAATGAGAAGGAGCCCCACCCAGAAAGACTGGAGTATAACATTCCTGAAATATCCCAGCCACCTGCTGTGCAGTCAAGTTCCTTGGCTGACAGTCTGGGTGCTGCTTTCCCAAACCTCACACTACATCTCTTCCAAGTTCTGAAAATTCATACCCTTCAATGCTGAGGTCACTGCCTACAATCTCAGCAGCTCTGGCCTTTCCTGGATACTATTTTAAGACAACTCCAAACACCACTCTAGAGCTACTGAATGAGCCTGTCTCTAAAATGGACTCCAGGTGGCTGTCTGCACACTCAGAGTAAAGAGCATTGACCTAGATCACATACCTTAAGGGTGGGACAAAGATGTTGGATACTTGGGATGGCCAGGGGTAAAGCTTTGGATTTAAACCAGAGATGGGGTCTAAGGGGTACACATGCATTTATATGTGTCTCTGTGCTGTGCATGGGTAAGTAAGTGTATTAGATATGTTTCTCATTGCTGTAACAAAGTATCTGACAAAAGCCACTTAAAGGAAGAAAGAGTTTATTTTGGCTCACAGTTTGAAGGTACAATCCACTATGGCAGAGAAGCACAGTTGAAGCAGTTGAAGCATCTGGTCCCATTGCATCTGTAGCCAGGAAGCAGAGAGTGATGAACTCAGCTGGCTTTCCCCATTTTATTCAATCCAAGACCTCCAGGCTATGGAATGGTGCCACCCACACTTAGGTCTTCCCATTTCAACTACTAACCTGGAAAACCTATCACAGACATGCTCCTAAGTTTACTTTCATGGTGGTTCTAAAGCCTATTGACTAGAATAAATCTTGCAGTATGTATGGGTATCCATGACTGTGTGACTGGGTGCATGTGAGTGTACATATGTGCACATGGATGTGTCTTCAACCCTAAGGCTGTGGGCTGTCTAAGGCTGTCCATATCCATGATCCTTTTATTCCATGGGTGTGGACTACTGGGCACCCTTTTGTATCCCACCTCTGCCTGCAGCTGTAAGAGAAAATTATCCAACCTCCCCTGGATGCTGGGGACACCTCTGTAGTGGGGAAGGCAGGAGAGCTCTATTCCTGACTTCATATAATCCATTCATCTGACCCAGTTTCATAAAGGAGTCCTGATGAGCCCACTTGTTGGCTAATGGTTATGAGCCGAGACTTGGGGATTTATGGCTGAGATTCAGTGGCCATTAATAGGCACAGGCTATTCAGGAGGCCAGGCCCAGCTTATCAGGGCAGTCTCTACCCTGCATTTGGGCAAAGAGCACCACCACCCTGGATGGGAGGAAAAACCTAGGAGGAGAAAGACCTCCAAAAGCAAATGGTCACTGGATAGGACCTGAGTGTCAGGGAAACAGATGTCATTGCTGTGTATTTGGCCAGGGGAAAGTGATTTGTGCAACAGTGGAACAATGTTCCCCAAAGGAAAGGGGAATCAGAACTCGTTAACAGGCCCCTAGCTTGGGAGTCTAATTTTCTTGACCTGTTGATGGGCCCTGTGACACCATCTCAGTCTCCTGCATGTTGGTGGTGGATACCTGGAATACCACTGGGCTAGAGACGGAGATGTGGGAGTAACTCACTGTCACCATGCCTAGCCGCTCAGACAGAACATTCTAGCCCTCTGTGATTTCATTGGTGAGGACCACCTCTGGTCAGGTGTTAGGAATCGAGGAGCACAAAGGTGATTAGGAAAGATTTTGCTTGGGCAGCTGGGCACTAGTGGGAAGGTTTGGCCCAGTCATGTGTTCTGCAGGGTTGTGTCTCAAAAAAAAAAAAAAAAAACCATTTCTCTCTTCCTTCCTTTCCACACAATAATACACATATGGTATACATATTTATATATGCATGTATACACAGGGAGGGAGAGAGGGAAGGAAGGAGGAAGGGAGGGAGGGAGGGAGAGGGAGAGAGAGAGAGAGAGGGAGGGAGAGAGAGAGAGAGAGAGAGAGAGAGAGAGAGAGGAAGAGGAAGAGGACAGAGACAGAAATGACACAGAGAGAGAGAGATTGGAGAGATTGGTTCTGACCAATTGGAAGGCAAGTCAAATATAGTGGAGAAACACCCGCAAAGGACCCAGATAGAGGAGACAAATGAATGGATTCCTAAACTCCAGTCTTGAACAGAACCTTCATGCCTCTCCCATCTTCAAAACAGCTTGAAGCCAGTCATGGCTAGACTGGCCTCCAGATACTCCTCTTCTTGCTCTGACTCACCCTTCCCCCAAGTACCACAGCCCAGTGTTGAAACCCTGGAGTTCTCAGGGGATGTGGACAGCAGCCAAATCATTGACGTTTCCTGAGCACATGTTCTGTGCCTGGCGATGGGCCAGGAGCTGGGGTGAAAGAGGGAAATTAGACTTGATCCCTGTTCCCAAGATGCCACAACCATGTAGGAGGGCAGTCTCTATAAACAATGCCAACACCGCGTGCTCAGGGACAGTATTACATAGGATCACAGGTGGCCTGCATTATTGGAAAGGGAGCTATACAGAGGAAGATATGCAGGGCTGTTTTCTACAAACCTGCTGTGAAAGGTTAAACATGTACAAAAGCAGACATGAGGGAGCAATATCATAACCTCACGGGCTCACCGTTCAGTACCTGTTATAGTGCCTACCACAGAGGTGACAAGAATTTTTCTGGAAGATAACAGAGAAATCCCCCACCCATCCATTCGGGGACCCTCATTTTGGCCAGCATCAGCCTGATCTGAAGGGGTGTCAATAGCTTCCCAGCCATTCAGAGCAGAGGACCACTGTGGCCAAGAAAGGAATTGGGGCTTTTAAGCAAGGCAGGTGCACCTTATCTGATTCATGATGTAGACACAACTGGCCGCCCCTACTTCTGGGCTATCTTTGTCACTTGTCTTGGGGAGTCCCCAGGCGCCTTCCACAGAGAGCTGCTAGGAGTAAGAATTCGAGGCCTGGCAAGGGCGAGGGCGGGCACTGCCGGGCACTGCGGGCGCAGGGGGCCCTCCGCCCCGCCAGGCGCGAGGCCTTAAATATTACCCCGGAGTTTTCAATTATCTCTTCTTAATGGATTTGCAGGGGCTCTTTCATCAAGCGCGGGGTGGCTGGGTGTGGGGGTGAGGGGAGCGCGCGGCGAGGGCTGGAGCTGGGAAAATGGCCCATATTTCAATATTAAAGCCCTTTACGATCGTCAGCAGCATGAAAGATGCTGCAAATAAAGCGGAGCCGCCCGCGCCAGCCTCTCCATCTCGCAAGTTTTAATTAACGCTGAGGGGGAGGCAGCTGCCGGGAGGGGTCGGAGCCGGGCCAGGGACCGATCGCGCAGCTTCTCGGACTTAAGTCCTGAGCGGGGTCACAGGGGCGACTGGTGGACAGGGAGGCCAAGGTGACTGGGGGTGAGGAGGATCGCGCAGTGGACGCGCAAGGTGGGAAGTTCGGACGGTTGTCACCACTCAGAGGGCCATCGCGATCTTCTTCCAGGCCTCCATCTTCTGCCTGTCTGCCCCCGCCAGCAGCCCCCAGCCATCCCACGAGCGTCTCCGCCGACTCCCGCGGTTGACACTCTGAGGCTGGGGTTAGGGGAGCAGGAGCTTCCTGCGACCCGTCCCCCACAACCTCCCGCGACAGCAGTTCCCGGACGTCTGCTTTCCCCATCACCTTCTCAGCTTCCCCTCCCGCCCCACTCGCCGCGTGCGGAGCAGCGCACACAGAAGCGCCTCTGTTTGGCCTTGGCAGCGGCCTGGCCCAACAGCTTGCTCCTGAGCGGCAGACCCATCCGTCAGGCGGGACGGATGGAGCGACGTCAGGCTGCCCGTTCCGAGGACTCCCTGGGGAGCCACCTCTGGACTTGAGCCAGACTCCCTTCTTTTCCTCTCTCTGCCTCGCCAACTTTGTCCCCAATTGCCAGCTCAGCACACTTCTGATGGACATTGGGCCCTTTGGGTTCCCAACACCTCTAGCCTGGTCCTGGGGTCTAGAGGACCCCATCCATTCAAGGGCCACAATAAATACTTCTCTCACCTATGTCCCCATGCAGGTTTGAAAAAACTCAGAGATCCCAGTGGGCCATGGTTTAAAACAAGCAAACGTTATACAGTTGGATAAACTATATAAATAAAAGGCATAGTCTTTATTCCTGAGACTCTCCAGCTATTTGATTTCTATTGAAAAGTTGTTGGGGAAGTTAAATTCTCAGGGAGATGGTTCAGCGTTAAAAGCACTGACTGCTCTTCTAGAGGTCCTGAGTTCAAATCCCAGTAACCACATGGTGGCTCACAACCATCCATAATGAGATCTGATGCCCTCTTCTAGGCTGTCTGAAGACAGCTACAATGTACTTACATATAATAAATAAATCTTTAAAAAATAAATTCTCTTATTGTATTGCAGAGCTAGCAATTACCCTCTTGAGAAATTCAGTTGTGGGCTTTTTTGTTGTTGTTATTTGGGCGGGGGAGGTTTTTTGTTTGTTGTTTTGTTTTTGAGACAGGAACTCACTTAGCCTCAAATTCACTCAGTAGTTAAAGATAACCTTAAACTTCTGATCTTCTTATTTGTACCTCCTGAGTGCCCAGATTACAGGGGCCACTGCTGCTGCAGTTCATGCAGTGCTGGGTGTGAACTCCCATGGCTTTGTGCATGATAAGCAAGCACCCTACCCATTCCCAGGACAGTGAATTCTATGTTAGATCAAAGAAGGGAGAGGAGAGAAGAAAACATTTTAATGTGTAGTTTTCTTGGTGTCAGTTTGTGATAATTATCTATGAAACCTGCCTAGACCTCGACAACACGGAGAACAAAGATGAACTGTTTAGTGTGGCAGAAATGTATAGAGCAATGGAAGAAAGATTGAAGATCAAAACATATTGAGCTTAGTGTAAGAGGTCCTGGAGGAGAAGAATCAGGGTTAGGGTTAGGTAGAATAGATTGTTTATTTTACTTCAGTTAAGAAACAAATACTTTTGAATACAACATATTTTTCCCTGACAATAGACAGGATGTGTGTGGTAATGGAAAGATGGGTAGACAGTGAAAACTTCAATGAGGCTGGAGACAAAAATGAGTGAGCAGGGAGCCTGAGGCACCTTTTCCTCATAGGAGTCCTCCTGTCCTTGGCAGTGGACTACAGGAAGGACACCAGAGAACTGTGAGACTAGGTTCCCTCCCTTCGTACCATTAGAAGCTTTGAGAATATGGGCACTGAAGGTTCACTCTCCCGTTCTTCTGTTATCATTGGGGGAGACAGAAAAAGCAAAGACCCTCCCCTCTTACCCAGACTGTGAGGAGAGACAGGGAGCCCAGGCACCATTGTGAGCACAAAGGATCAGGTGATGAAAGCATAGAGGACATTAGCAAGGAGCTCATGGTCTATGAGAAGACAGTCTGCTTGTTTGTTCAGTCTTCTCTTAGAAAGCAAGGGTTCTGAGAATTCCCTGTCTTGACTCAGTAACAGAGTTATAGCTGTGATGAAGAAGACAGGACTTCTGCCCTGTGCCTATTGAGCATCGTAGAAGAAGACACAAATAGGGTTATATGTCTGTGAGGGTAAAGGGACACTTGCCATTGGCAGGACATACAGGGCACCTAGCCTAGACTAGAAGGGCTTCACAATGACACAGGGAAGGCACCTATCTCTCAGTCTTCTCCCAAAGGATGTGGACACTATCTACCATGTGCCAGGGAAAAGGCTACTCTGGCCTAGAGTTTGAGTGCCTGTTTAGTGCCCAGCCAGCAGTTTGTGGCCAGCCAAACCTAGGCAGACTTCTTGTTTCTAGTCACAGGGTGTCCAAGACTACACTAATGCTGTCCTTCCCACTCCAGCAGGGAAGCTCTATCATGTTTAACCAGTCTGGATGGCTTTATCAGTTCTCTGTCTTGCTCACACCCAGCCTCAGGGCTGGGCTATCTGAAAAGACCTGTGAAGGGAGGGCTCTGTGGAGGGTCTTAATCTTTTCTCCCTTCCCTTGCTGATAACAGTTTAGAGACAAACCAGACTAAAGGAAAAAATAGCACCCACCACCACCACCACCAAAGAAAAATCCCCCCAGGCGATCTGTCTATCTAGCTGCTGGCAGCTGAAGGAAAGCCAAGCAAAGAGAAACATATCATTGCCCCAATGAACCTAGGAGCCTACATCAGTGATTCAACCTCTACCCATGCTATGTCTGGTCTGGGGCAGGAAAGGTGGAAGGTAGGCAGGGCAGGACAACAGAAGCTGTGATTATATAGACAAAGCTTGGGGCTAGAGAACCTGGCCACTGAAGTCTCTCGAGCAGAGCAGAGGTTGCAAGAGGAGGTGATCACAAGCTTTTGGAAAGTCGTAACAGGCCAAGCGAGGGGTGTAGAAAGTGACAGACTCCATAGGGCTTGTGTGTCAAAATTTGATTTTCTCCTACAAAACAGAAAACGAACCAGTTTAGCGTTCTGGTGTTCGTTATCCTGTCTTCAGGTTTGACAAGCTACTGATAAAATTTCTTCATCGCTTCTCTTGAGTTTTCAAAACAAAATAAATCATTTAAGATAAATGTCCCCCTTGTCCCCCTTGCCAGCATGTATGCCTCCTGCCCAGAGGCATCACCATCATGAACTTCGGCTGGTCTCCCAGTCATGCTTTCATATTTATAATACATAAGTGTATCCAAGAATAACAGATAGCTTCAGAGCATTCTAAACGCTGTCCAACTGCAACAACTCATAGAAATATTTTTTTTTCTGCACTTAAAAAAAAAAAGTCTTTATTTAAAGTGTGTGGCAGTGTGGGCGATGACAAAACCAGGCTTTATGGCTTCTAAGCAGGGCGTTCACGGTGATGGTCAGCAGGAGTGGGACAGAGTAATCAGCACTCAGGAGAGTTGGCACCCCAAGTCACCTACAGAAGCCTGTGGGGGCTTGAGAATGTGGAGTGCAAGCTGTTTTTCAGCACCATGAACAGGGACCAAGACCTTGTTGAAGATGTTTGTTGACAGAGAAGCTTATCAGGCTGAGAGACCCAGGATGAACCCTAAGTTTCTAGCCCAATGGAACTTATTGAATGTCAGCCCCAGACCTCAAGAGGTGAGTCCTAGCAGAGGAACAGGGTTGCCCAGAGAATGATTCCACAACTGATGAGGCTGGGCTGTGCAGAGCCACTATGTCAGTGGGCATCCCGGGCTCCTGGTGGTCAGGACCCAGAGATGGCAAGAAGGGAAGAGTGCAAAAATCATAGTTGATCCACAAACCAAACTCAAGCTCATCTTTCCCAGGAGACCAACTGTGGGACCCAGCCTTTGCATCCACGAGCAAGCACCCGCTGCCCTTGTGCGGTAGGCTCCTGCAGCCCATTAGCCAGGGCAGACTAGAGGAGGAGGAGGAGGAGGAAGAAGTCATAAGTGATTCTAGAATCATAAAGACCTTGTCAGACACCCACACTCTGGACTTGGCGCCCGTTCTGTATTCATCAACAAGACAATCAGGCAGTGATCACAATTGCTTCCTGGAGATTTCTTGACCAATCTAGTCTCTCATTTAGGGGAGAGAGAGTGAAATACAGCAGGTCTGCTTCTGCTGAGACCCAAGCAAGGCTCCAACCCTGGCTCAGAAGCCTGCCTTCTGCAAAAGCTAATAAACAAAGCAAACTCTTCCAAGCTACTCGAATCTCTAACTACTCTGTCCAGGCCAAGCCTCTGCCCACTCTCTGCTGCTTGTGCACCTGCCGACAGTCTCCTTCTTGCGACCCCAGGCTTCTTCTCAGTCCTTGCCCACAGCACCAGTTTCCTGAGCCCCAGCACTCTCTGCCTTTGTCCCTCTTCCTGACTTCTCTTTCAGCATCCCATAGTATGGGTTTATAATCATTTGAGTTCTGGCTATGGTTAAGTACTGTGCACTTACTTCATCCCTGGAATAATCCCGAACTCTGTTCCTTCTGCCTTCAAATCCTGAGAGGTGTCTTCTTTCAGTTCACCTACAGTCACTAAAAGACTCACCAGAGCAGGCTTGTGACCAGCCCACCTCATGCTGACTTTGCAGACTTCTCACTTTAACACAGCACTGTAGCCTACAAAGTACTACTTCTCTGCACCCCCTATAACGAGTGGTGTTCTGAACACCAGGCTATGTAGACCCCTACCTTAAAAGAGTGTAGGGGCAACATGGAATGCAGTCACATGACTTGCTCAGCTAACCAGGGTATTCCTCATTGGGTGCAGTCAGGGAAGAGATGCCTGTTAAGTCAGGTAACAAAACCCCGGGTAGGTATGTCCTTCAGTCTTTCTCACAGGTCCAGGGCTGCATGTGGACAATTAAAAGCATGGATGCTTCAAGCTGTGGGCAGCCTGAAGGCAGAGTCACAGAGGTCCCTTCGGTAAAGGGCCAATGAGGAGGACCATCAGAAAAGAAGGGTGGTTCTTGAAGACACCGCCCCACCCCAAGCATAAAACTTAAAAGCATCCAAGTTGTAGATAGCTTTGGGGGATTTTCCTGAAGAATCCAAGAAGATTCCAAGCCACCTTGTGGTTGTCTTTGAAGTAGGACTACTGTTAGCTGGTGACTTGGATTTAGCGAATAACTATTAAACAGAAGTTAACAATAAAGTCTAACGTTAAAATTGTACATGTGCCTGCCATGTTGGTACACAACTCTAATTCCAGCACCCAGAAGGCAGAGACAGGCAGGAGTCTGTGAGTTCAAGGCCAGCCAGGTCTACATAGTGAGACCCTGTCTCAAATATTTTTAAAAGAAGTTGCCATACAGCTGAGCATGTTGGTACATGTCTTTAATCCTAGCACTAAGGAGGCAGAGACAGGCAGATCTCTTCTGAGTTTGAGACCAGTCAGGTCTACAGGGCAAGTTCCAGGGCTCCACAGAGAAACCGGGTCTGGAAAAGCCCCCAAAACTTTAAAAATAAAATAAATAAGAAATTACCCACACATCATGGTCTTAATAAGTCAACTTGAAGGAGATCAATACAGAAGGAGAAATAGTATTTGTTTAGTACTCGTCTTTTGAAGAGAGAAGGGGTGAGTAAGATGGTTTACTGAGTAAAGGTGCTTGCCACCGACCCTGATGACCTGAAATCCACCTTCCATGACCCACATGGTGGAGGGAAAGAGCTGGTTCTTGTAAATTGTTCTCTGACCTCCACACAAGCATGTTGGCATGTGCACACCCACTCACCTCCACCCACACAAAATAAAGAAATGTTATAATATTTTAAAAATAAAGAGGAAAACATACAGCCTGTGGTCTTGTGTTTTGGGTTGTACTCTTATTATTATTGTCCAGCCTACTGTGTATAGCGATTTCTGTGTGCTAAAAACTCCTGTCATGCCAGGCGTGGTGGTGCACGCCTTTAATCCCAGCACTGGGGAGGCAGAGGCAGGCGGATTTCTGAGTTCGAGGCCAGGCTGGTCTACAAAGTGAGTTCCAGGACAGCCAGGACTATAAAGAGAAATCCTGTCTCGAAAAATCAAAAACAAAAAACAAACAAAACAAAACAAAACAAAACAAAAAACCAAAATCCCCAAACCAAAACCTAAAAAATGAAAAACAAAAACAAACAAAAAATACTAAGGGTGGCTGGATAGTGGTGGCACATACCTTTAATCCCAGCACTTGGGAGGCAGAGGCAGGCAGATTTCTGAGTTCAAGGCCAGTCTAGTCTACAGAGTGAGTTCCAAGTCAGCCAGGGCTATACAGAGAAACCCTGTCTCAAAAAAACCAAAGCAAACCAACCAACTAACCAAACAAACAAACAAAATAATACTAAGGGTGAAGAAATCAGAAACTCTGGTTTTTGTTCAAGCTCCATCCACCCAACAAAGGGGTTTCAAGCTTTTCTGCCCAAGTCCTTTTAATATTAGGGGATGGAAGGTAAACTTGGATCCAGGAGTCAGTCAGCAAGGGCCTATCTTCTCTCCCTTTCTTCCCCCACTCCCTCTCTTCCTTCCCTCCTGTCTGGTACATGTTAAAGAAAATAGGATGATACATACTCTATTTGTATTACATATAATTTGGATTTTCCATTAGTGAGGCTATAGGACCAGATTAATTTTCTCTTGAGATAGGGTCTCACTATATAGACCCTGGCTTAGCCAGGAATCTGCATGTAGACCAAGCTGGTCTCAACTTGCAACTATCTGCCTTCTGCCTCCCCAGCACAGGTATGCACCACTTACTATGCTTGGTGGTTCAAATTCTCTTGAGGCCTTGTGGTTTTGCCTTACAATGATTCAAGCTTTACATATTATTATATAATATGTTTTATGCCTCTCTCTCTCTCTCTCTCTCTCTCTCTCTCTCTCTCTCTCTCCCCTTGTTTTTGTTTTTGAAAGTGAGTTTCACTATGTAACCCTGGCTGACTTGGAATTCCTGGTTGGCCTACAGCTCGCAGAGATACTTCTGCCACTGTCTCCCTAGTGCTGGAATTAAATGCAGACACAAACACATCCAGTCTTGTTTTTACACATTTTAGTAATTTAAAACTTTAAATTATTTGCTATCAAAAGTACTCTGTGAGGCTGGTAGCATAACCCATAAAGTACTTTTCCCATCAATACAAGCATCTGAATTCAGTTCCTAGACATGTGAAAAGTCTGGCATGGTGGCATGCTAGGGAGGCAAAGGCAGGTGTGACCCTGTAGTCCGATGACCAGTCAGTGTAACTTAGGTATACAAAGACCCTGTCTCAAAGAAAAGGTATTTGGTGACAGAGGAATGACACTTGATTGCTGGCCTCCACACACAAGCACACAGAGGTGGACACCCCCCATGAACATATACGTTAGAACACCCACACATAGAATTCCCTGCGATTTTTGGAAGAAATTTCTTGTATATTGTGTGATAAGGCAGTGTGCAGCCACCAATGTGTGTTCTTGGAGTCTCTCTTTTGCATGATTTTTGTTTTTTTATATTTAATTTATTTTTATTTTATGTGTATGAGTGTTTTGCCTGAAAGTCTGTTTGTGTACCACATCTATTCCTGGTACCCTCAGAGGTCTGAAAATGGCATCAAGTCCTCTGGAATTGAGGTAATAGAGCCACCATATGGATGCTGGGAACTGAATCTGTATCCTCTGTGTCTTACTTGCTTTTATATTGCTGTGCTATAACACTGTAACCAGTGCAATTTACAAAAGTAAACATTTAACTAGATGCTTATGGTTTCAGAGGGTTCGGGTTCATAATGGTGGAGCAAGGACATGGTGACAAGAATAGCTGAGTGCTTACATCTTGATCCTTGAGTAGGAGTGAGAACAAATTCCAGAGAGAACCATTGGAATTTGTGCAAGTCTTTTTAAAACCCCAGTGACAGATCTCAACAAGGCCCCACCCCATAACCTTCCCCAAACAGTTCCACCAACTGAAGACCAAATATCCAAATATATGAGCCTATAGGGGCCACTTTTATCCTACCCACCGCACTCTGCAAGAGCAGCAAGTACTATTTATTTATTTAAGATATTTATTTATTTATTATATGTAAGTACCCTGTAGCTGTCTTCAGACACCCCAGGAGAGGGCATCGGATCTCATTACAGATGGTTGTGAGCCACCATGTGATTGCTGGGATTTGAACTCAGGACCTCTGGAAGAGCACTCAGAGCTCTTAACTGCTGAGCCATCTCTCCAGCCCTGCAACAAGTACTCTTAACTCTGAGCTATATGCTTTATTTTTTTGGAGACAGGGTCTTCTCCCCCACATCCCCAACTCCCAGGACAGGGTTTCTTTATGTAGCTCTGGCTGTCCTAGAACTCTCTCTGTAGACTAGGCTGGCTTCGAACTCAGAGATTTGCCTGCCTCTGCCTCCTGATCGCTGGGATTATTAGGTAAGACAGGGTCTTATTCTGTAGCTCATGGTGACCTTGAACTTTTGATTTTCCTGCTTTAACCTCCCAAGTTTTAGACTGTTCAGCTATTTTATTTTATAACTTTTTAATTGTTAAACTTCTTACTATTGTGCCAGGCTATACTTGTATGACCACCGGTTAGTGAGATACTTTGTATCATGAGCCAGATACTTTGTATCATGTTGTTTCAGTTTTCATAACACCTGAAACACACACACACAGGCCCACAGCTAGCCTGAGGCCTTACAGCTGCAAAGCAGCCTCTTCTCTCCACTGAGGCTCCAAAGCAGACAGGGTCCCCTGCTGCCTATTGTAGGCCACAGCTGGAACTTGGCTGAAAGAAGGGTAGCCCCCACCCCACTCCCCACAGCCTGAGAGGAGACTATTGTAAGTTCTAGAAAGAGAGTGTGTGGAATATAAGGAGACTCAGAAAGCTGGGTTGTGCCTAGCTCTGCCCACAACTATGTATAAGCTCTCAAGAAAGCTCCTTACTGTCCCCTATAAAACAGGTTGAAGTAACAATCGATAAGAAGAGGATTGGAGCTGGAGAGATGGCTCATCTGTTAAGGGCATTGTTCTTCCAGAGAACCCAAGTTCGATTTCCAGTTCTCATAGGGTGGATCATAGCTACCTATAACTCCAATTCAAGGGTTTCTTCTTCTGGCCTCCCTGGGCACCAGGCATGCACACAATATATAGGCATACATACAAGAAAAAAAATGCTACACAGAAAATAAAAATAAATAAATCTTAAACAGAAAGGGGTGTGTCAGCATCATTCCTACACCTCTGTCCTCACTTCCAAAATTTGAAAAATGATCTGCACCTCACAAGGCACTATAGGAATTAAAAATAATATCTGTGAGAGACTCCTGGAACAGAGCTTGCTTGGCATTTAGTAGTTGCACAAGAAAGCTTGGTGATGGTGATCTTTGTAATACTACTGTGTAACAGAGTCCTTAGTAGAAAGTAAGCCAGAGAGATGCATGAGCCTGGCAACCCAAATTCCATTCATGGTGGAAGGAGAGAACCTCCAGTGGTCTTCTCACCTCTGCAGGCTTTCAGCAGGACTCACAAGACCATAACACAAATTCCTATCAAAGTGTTAATAAATAAATAGATACGAGACATGGTAAGAGCGATGCTATCAATAAAAGTAGTTCCTTAAAAATTAAGAGGTTCACCATGAGTTACCCAAAAATAGCTCAGCTAGTCAATGGCATGGGATTGCCTTCAAGTGGGGAGGAATTGGTAGAGAAAGAAAGCCCAGCTTATGGTTGGGCATCTGGATCCTGGTTCTTCTGAGCCAGTTTGGAGGATAGAGCCTGCCCCTGCCCAAGAGAGTGTCAGGTCCTCTCAGCTTTAGTGTTGGCTCTGTAGCTCAGCCAGTCTGTCCCATTCCTTGATTTAGGATGTGTGGAGACCACTTAGCAAATCGTCCACGCCCACCAGGGCAGCCTCACAGAAGCTCCTCAAAGGGGATTCTCTCTAAAGGAAGCCTCAGTTCTCCCCAAAGATGGTTCCTGTTTCTTCTTTCTGCTGGGACCTTGCAGTACTGCCTGGAGGATGATTCCCAAGAATAAAGGCTCCCTTGGGAAAAACCCAGGCACTGAGGTAGAATAGAGCCTCCTCTCCCCAGGTCTTTCCCCCTAAGCAGGTGTCCCAGACACCTCTCCCAGTTTGGAAAGTAGTTATTTATGGTTTATTTTTGACACCAGATCATCGCTGCCCAAGTTTCATCAATTTGTCACTGTTTTTATTGTCAGCAATTGCCCATAACTGGAGCACATTTAAAATGTCATTGATCTTGGTATTACAGTGTCATAATCTGACAGTAATAGGTGTAGCCAGCACAGGAAGCCCAGGCCTGGAGATTGATGGCGTTCAGCACACCAATTATACTCTGTCCATCTAAGTGATAAAAGAGTACGTAGGAGGCATTCAATAGATAAATTAGATATCGCTCCCAATTATGGCCTTTTATTTTATGGAGTCATAAGCTCCCCTTAGAAGTTCTTTTTCTTCATTTGGCTTGTAAAGGGACCTTACCTGACCCCCAAAGACGAGACTTCCAACCCTGCTGTTCCTCTCCTGTGCTCAGTGCTGCCCCCTCCCCCGCCTTCCTGGGGTCTCACCTGGACTCTGTGGACCTCACACAGAAGCCTCCTGATGTCAGTATCACAAGTGTGCCACAGAGGAGGTATCACCTATGTGTCTAGGGCAGGCCTTTGGGAAGCCCTTCCCATGATGCAACACTGACTGGGGAAAGGAGCCATACAAGAATGATTCCCACCCCAGTTCTAAATGCCAACAGGGGCTTCACAGTAGCAGTTGAGACTTTGCTAGAATTCAAAAAAAAGGGGGAGTGGGGGTTAGGAAGAGTATTTGGTCCTCTGGAAGTAGATCCATCTATACCTGTATCCTCCTGTCTCTGGTCTGGACATATAGAAGCCAGTTGACGCCTCTGAAGTTCACTTGCTCATTCCAATTCTAACAAGGTAGCTTCCTCAGCTTGCCTGGCTCTTCTGAAGATGCTCCGCAAGCCACACTCTGCCAAAAAGAATGCTTGCCTCAGGCAAGGAGGGTATCTGGCCAGGAAACAGGAACAATGGGAGGCCAACTTTATTTTGGGCTGGCTTTAAACGCTTGAAACTCTGCAGACAGTCCTGTGCTGGCCCAGTCCTGTTCCTTTCCCTCTTCCTACCCTGTGTTTTCCCCAGAAGCCCACAGGAAACTGAGCCACAGGTGCTAAGGGAGCTAGCTAGGAGCCAGGTGTGTTTATTGAGCTTTGATAGAGTAATGTTCTATAGGCTGTGGCTCCCAGGAGCCTGGGGCCATCCTAGCACTGTAAATAATCATGGCACTAAGTACCCAGTTACACCAAGGGGAAGCTGGTCTTCCAGTGGGAAACCTGAGAATGTGGTCCAGGGGAGGTGGAATGGAGGGGGAAGGGGGGGGCACTGGAGAGAGAGCTCAGGAACCATCACCCCCTGCTCTTCAAGTATACCCACAAGCTGTGATAGATGCTCTTCTGAAGTGGTGGATGCCATTTCAAGTGAAATGTTTATAGGGAACAAGCGTGATTTAAATGACTTGGCTGATAAACACGCGCCAGATAGAGAGCGAGGGCAAGGCGACAGAGTAAGGAATCAAAGGCCCGGAGGCCCCCAGTGTTAAGTAGCTGTCTGAAACTCCGCTCAAACACCCACACCAGCTTTGCTCTTAACATGTTTTTAAGAGCTGGTTATGATTTCCTCCAGGGCGGCTCAGATTAAGACTGGAGTGGAGCCCCCAGCTGAGCGCCTTCAATAACTGTCCATCATATCCTCTTTAGAGAGGCAGCTGCCTCCCCTGACTTGGGAGCCTGTGGCTGGGCTGGCTTCAAGGCTGCTTCTGCTCTTTTGTCAAACCACTCCTGCTCCTAGGCAGCAGCGCAGGGTCTCTGTGGTCCTGGCTAGACTCTGCCCTAGGTGTTGGGGTGGCCCTGGGGCTGGTAAGTGAGCACACCTTCCCCCAGTTTTAGCCTTTCATATACACTGCAGAGGCAAGAGAGAAGTGCCCATTGACCCCAGCATCCTTCCAGCTGGAGCTGCCACTCTGGTCCAAGCCACCATTTCTTACTTGGGTTTCCATGGTCACCTTTCCACCTGTCTGTATCTTCTAACACCCCTGGCAGACCTTTAATATTCGTTAGATACCTGTTTGTTCTCTAAGGAAAGACAGAAAAGGTGTGAATCTGAATGGGGTAGGGAGTTGGGGGTAGGAGGAAATCATAATCAGAATATATTGTATGAAGAAAAATCTTTAAAAAAATTTTTTTTCAAGACAGAGTTTCTTTGTAGTCCTGCCTGTCCTGGAGCTCACTCTGTAGATCAGGCTAGCCCCAAACTCAGAGATCCTCCTACCTCTGCCTCCGGAGCATGGGGAATAGAGGTGGGCATCACCACTGCCTGGCAAGGAAATCTATTTTCTTTTTCTTTCTTTTTTAGAAAATGTATTTATTCACTTTACATCCCTCCCCCACTTCCCCCTTTCCTCCTCAGAGAAGGGGAACTCCTCCTTGGGTACCACCCCACCCTGGGACATCCAGTCACAGTAGGCCTAGACACATCCTCTCCCAGTGAGGCCCGATCAGGCAGCCCACCTAAGGGAAGGGGATCCAGTGGCAGGCAACAGAGTCAGAGACAGCCTCTGCTCCAATTGTTAGGGGACCCATATGAAGACCAAAATGCACATCTGCAATAAATGTGTACGGAGCCTAGGTCTAGCCCCTGCAACGCTCTTTGGTTGGTGGTTTGGTCTCAGTGAGAAAATATATTTTTAATTTTTTAAAAAAGGAACATTTTAAACCTGAATTCTAATGGTTCTCATTTCCGATTTTTACTGGTGGTAAATAGTGATGCCCCTCAGTTAGTCTCTATTACTTCAAATCGCCTTCATTACCTCAAAGAGGCAATCCCCATACTCTCCTTGCTCACTCTCTTCCATCCATGTTTGTGTGCACACCACAAATTTTCCAGGATGCTCCGACCTCTGGACCTTTGCACTGGCTTTTATGTCCTCCAGGAATGCTCTGGTCACACTACTTGTGAGGCTCACCGGTCTTTCCTCTCTGAGTCTTTGTGCGAATGCTCTGTTCTTAATATGACCACATAAAGTACTGCTAAAAGTCAGCAGGGTTCCCCTATCCTGGTGCCTCTTTCCCCACGCTTATTTCTTTTCTCTAACATGTAATCAGTGTTTTAAAAATTCATACATTTTTATTTGATTTAGGTCTCACTGTGTAGTCCTGATTGTCCTAGATCTCACTATGTAGATCATGCTGGCCTCAAATTCACAGAGATCCTCCTGGTTCTGCCTCCTACATGCTGGAACTGAAAGTGTGCACCACTATACCCAGCAATACATTTGTGTGTGTGTGTGTATGTGTGTGTGTGTGTGCATATGACGTGTGGAAGTCAGAGGACAAGTTCCAGGAATCTGTTCTCTCTTCCCACCAAATGGGGACTAGGGCTCAAACTCAGGTCGTCAGGCTTGACGCCAAGCATCTTTATTTACAGAGCTATCTTGCCAACCCTATGTAAGTTAATAAGTGTCTTCCCATTTCTGTCTCTCCCAGCCAGCATGTAAACACCACACAGGAGTCTTTCTATCACTAATATATTCTAAGAACCTGGACTAGTACTTTTTAACAAGGAATGAGATTACCTAGGCAAGAGGTTAAAATGGAAGACAGAGAGAGCCTTCCTGGGTCCAGGCTTAACTGGGGTCTATCTCTTTCCTCTCAAGCTGTATATGAGGATTTGGTCATCAATGAAATGTGTACCAACAGTGAATCTGGAGCTTCACCAAAATGGGGAGGCACCTCAAGGGACAGTCTGGATTCTCAAGCCTGGTAGGGACCTGATTCCAGGTTGAAATTTCATCTTGATAACTAAAGTAACTGTGGTATGATAATACCAAAAGGGACAGAACGTGTAGTTAGGTTGATAGAGTATTTGCCTAGGGTTCATGAGATCTTTAGGCTCAATCCCCAGGGCTGGATAAACTGGTCATGGTGGTACAAACTCTGGAGGTGGAAAGAGGAGGATCCAGGTTATCCTCTGCTATGTGAGTTTGAGGCCAGCCTTAGCTCCATAAAATCATCTCAAAAACCTAAACCAAAACATAAATCTGCAGGGATGTGCTAGTAGGGAATAAGGGTTTGAAACTGGGAATCAGCATTCTTCAAGTGGGGTTTGGGAAGCAGAGAGCAAACAGGGCTGGCACCACTCTTCCAAGTCAGGAAAATATAATAAAGGACACAGGTAGGATTGGGAGGCCTCCTGGATAATCATGAGAGAGAGAGAGAGAGAGAGAGAGAGAGAGAGAGAGAGAGAGAGAGAAACACTGAGTCTCCCAAGATGATCATCTCAACAGGTTCTTCTCCCCAGGGGCATAATAAAAGGCCAAAGATTACATCTGAAGATTGAAGTTAAATATCCCCTGCCAACAATGTGACAGGTAGTGAAGAGTACCCTGGGGCCTGGCTCTGTCCCACAGGACTTGGCTAAGTGTAAATCTCATCCAGGTAACACAGGGTCTGGGCTGCTCTGGGGAAAACGATTGGGGTAGTCCAGCATGGAGAAGCCTGGATCTCAAGCATACACCCTAGCAAGGATTCTGGGCCCTCAAGTCAGGAACTGGGTTCTCTCTCCTGCCCTTCTTAAGGTGGGGAGGCAATTTGGAAATTTTAGTTTAATGATGCCCTACCCATCCACCTGTATTTGCCACTGCCACCTCTACCCAAACATTAGAGCTCAGTGCAGCTTTTCAGTGACTTTAAGATTCAACTCAATAAAAAACTGTTTGGGGAGTTATCCAAGACAGTGGCCACAGTGGTTATGATGGAAAGAGATCCTGGGCCGCCTTGAATCCTCACTCGCCATTGTAAAATTTTAATAGTTTATTTTTAATTTATGTGCATTAGTGTTTTATCTGCAGGTATGTATGGATGTATGTGTAAGGATGTCAGACCCCCCTGGAACTGGAGTTACAGACAGTTGTGAGCTGCCATGGTGCTAGGAATTGAACCCAGGTCCTGTGGAAGAGCAGCCAGTGCTCTTAAATGCTGAGCCCATGTTATAACTTTTGATGCTTTTTGAATTTTGAAACGTGTTTATATATTTCCTATTCAAAAAAATTATTAAAACCAGATAAAAGCAACGAGAAGAACAACAAAAGCGTGAACTTATACCTTATCCAGTCCCTTCTTTTCCCAGATCCCTAGAGGGGACAAGGGTGGTGGATGTCACACAGCATTTAAGGTTGTCAAAGTTCTGGGGACTGGATATCTGGACCTCAGAGTCAGCTCTCTGTCTCTGTCTGATCTTCAGTGGCCTGTCCTGCTCATTGACTTGCCCATGTTATTTGCAGAACTGTGTATCTACTCTGGATTAATCTTCCATGACTAGTTTTTAAAGGCATGCATCTTAAACCTCACTTTTCTCAGCAAGTTATCTCTTGAGCAACTCTCTTCTGTACCACCCAGGTAATGTCTGATAGTTTCTTCCTGTTGTCCTTGCCTTTTCCCCTTCTAACACCCTCTAGTCTCAAACTGCTCTTCCACAGAAATTTGGCCTGGCTCCAGACAAGACATGTGACCTTGAGACAATCAGTTAACCTTTGTATGTCTCTGTTACCAGCCTCTCGTTGAGGATTCTGATCGTTCCTCTGGGGTTCTTTATTCATCCATTTGTACGAGCACATATTCTGTGCCAGACACTGAGCATGGCACTGGAAATCACAGCAGACAATGTATGTGAAGTTAATTCAAAGACACAGAGTCATTGCCAAGGCCTCTTGCTGACACCTGCTCTGGATACAGTGTCAATAGTGGCACAAATGACCTACAAGACTGAATTACACTGATACTACTAGCTGAATCTTCAGTCTGGGGTTGTGGATGTATCCACATGCCAAACCCTCTCTCAGTACCTCTTTCTGGGACCTGGGCTTGAACAGGCCATAGGAAACAAAGTTGCTCATGGCCTAAGCCTCCACCCCAGATCTCCCTGGAACCGATACAAAAAATAAGATGCTGGAGTTAGAAACTCACATTGTACCCCAGAAGAAAAGAACCTCTTATAGGACAACCATCCTGACTTGAGTAGCAAACACTTGTTTCAGAGAAGATAGAACTTCAGATTTCCTGGTGACAGGAATCCCTACCTGCCTGACTACCTAAGACAAAGTTAGCCACCTGGGTGAAAAGGCACTGTAGAGAAAGTGGCTGTGTTTCATGGCAAGACCCTACATTAAGGTGGTAGGAGGAAGGATCGGGTTTAGACAGAAGCAAGCACTTCTGACTGTCAGCGAGTGGTTGTGGAGGCCATCGGGAGCTGCTCAGACACTGTCTTCCAGGAGGAAGGAGCAGTGATAAGATTATCTATGAATTGTAAAGGATTTGGGGACTCCATCATATTGTAAAGCCAGCGATGACTGAGGAGGAAGCCAGAGAGAAGCCAATCATCTACGTGGACAGGGACCAAGTATCTGGAGCCCCCTGGCTGGCATAATGTCTCACACGGAGCTGTGTGAAGAGTCTCACTAAAACCTTCCCTTGAGCCATGGTGGAAACTCTAGGCTTTGGTGCCTGCTACTCATCAGGCACCAACCAAATATTTTGGTGAATGGATGGATGTGGACAAATATTTACAAGCAGGTGTTATACTTATTCATCTGAGGGGTAAAATATAGCAGCATGTCAGGTATATGGCTGAACAAACCCCAGTTAGCAGGTTGGATGGAAGGGATCCTGGAAATAAGCTATGATTCTTAGCAATGGAATAGATCATGTGGTGGCTTGGGAGCATGTAGTTATAGGAGCTGCTTCAAAGCTACACAGAAAGTGGCTCCACACTGTGGGACCTGGATGCTCTTCTTCAACCTCCAGCTGTATTTCAACTCTCAGAACCAGCAGCTTCTGGGGAAGGAGGAACAGATCCGTCATCCCCTGGACCCAGCCCAAAGCAGATAAGCAGAACATAGTGGTTTGAAGAAACTTATGAGTCAGGGCCAAGTGCTAACCCAGCCATCAGCTGGAGTAGGTCTGTAGGTGTGGAATGCACTTCCCTGGGTCTGATTCTTCATCTCTAAAACTAGGGGTGCCAGTGAATGGAGAAGAATTATCTGTAAGATGTTTGCTGCCTATGACAATCTGGCTCAGGCTGACTTTCAACTCCTTATTTTCCTGCCTCAGCCTCCTGAGTGCCAGGGTTACTTGAGTACTTCTCCATGCTAGGGAGACTATTTTCCAGCTCTCTGAGAGTCTCTCTACCTTCTCCCTCCCCCCACCCCCGCCCCCAACCCCCCACTGCTATTGCTTTCAGCCTCTCCTTTGCCTCTCAGCCTCTCTGCCCCAAGGGGCTTTGGGGCTGTTTCTTCCCCTCTGCTCCAGTTGGTTTTCTTCCCGGAGCTCCCTGTTTTCTGAGTATTTTCCTTTCTTTCCTGAGCCTCTCCAGCACCGAGGATATGGAGGCTGAGAACTGGGAGCTCTTGAGGACTCTTTTCTATGGTCCTGCAGCTTGCAGTGCCCGCCCCTGCCCAGTGCAACCGGCTCATAACCGTTGCGGCACTGTGCCCTGGGCAGGGCTAATGCGATCTGGAAAGACCCTGGCGGGCGGCGGGCAGTCTGGCCTGAGCGTCCTGGGCCGTGCTGATGGATGGTCCCCTGACAGTAATCGCAGAATGAGGACTTGCTGGCGACGCTCTCGCCCGAGGCCCCGCTGTTTGGCCAGCCCAGGAGTCCCTCCCTTGCCCCTCCTCCTAGCTCCCAGGCGTTCTCAGATCTCTGGGTTTAGGAGTGCCTCGGGCTTCCAGGCTAGGTCAATCTAGCCCTTCCTTGCCCTCTCGCTCAAGATTCTGACCTCTGCTTTGTAATCCTCCTTGAATCCACACTTAATCTGTAATTCTGAACCAACTACTTAATCTTCCCCAACCTCAGTTTCCCCTTTTGCGCAATGAGAAATAGTGGTTATTTATAGCTTGAGTGGAGAATATTGAGAACACAGGAGAAAATGCTGAGAAAAATCGTCACTCTCCCTGAAGAATTGACTTTTATTTGTAGTTTACAGTGCTCAGAATAATCTGAGCTAAATATATGATGAGTGGGGATGAGTCTGAACCCAGTGTTGAGAACCTCAGCATCCATAAGGCTAAGAAGGGGGCTAAGAAGGAGGATCCGCTTTGGGGAGGTATTCTGGGATCATTCCCCAGCATCTGTCAAATTGCTTAGGTTTGAAGTTCTCCCATTCCTCCACCCCAGGGGAGCCCCCCTTGGGCCCCACCCTTGGTGAGTGGAGAGACTGGGAGGTCCAGACCAATTACACTTTGGAGAGCACCCCAGACGCCTGCTCATTCTCTTTTAACCTTTCCCTCTCCTCAGAACCAAATTGAGTTAGTCTTGAGTTTTGATTTAATTCCCCAAATGGAGTCCTAATCTGCTTAGTGTCCTTTTTCCGAGTCATGGGTATTGAAGTGTGTGTGGTGGAGGTAATGAAAGAGCAGCTCTGTGGCTTCTGGAAAATTCACACACTCACGTCCCAAATGCCAAAGAACAAGAGACACCATGGCCCTGGGGGGGGGGGGTGATGGTGACCTCAGCATGGCCCTGAGGTGGTGCTGATAATAATAACCTCAGCAAATATTTATTGGGCACTTTCTGTGTGCCAGGACTGAGCTGAACACTCTATATGCACTCTGCTCATTGAATTCTCACGAGTGCCTTCCAAGTCGGTGTCCCTCACATCCCCAACTTAGAGATGAAAAAACTGAGGCTCAGACTGAGCCTTGAGCCTGAGGCTTCTTAGTTGTTTAAGTTACACTGTATCCCAGAGCTGTTTAGTAACTGACAGAACCTACGTTTGAAACTACAGTTAGATAGCAGATCTGTGTTCTTAACTACTTCATCGTGTGACCCTGGGCAAGACCCATAGCTTCAAGGTGCTCAGTTCCTTCACTTTCCAAACACTGATAATAACCAGAAAGAAGAAGACACTCCTTGAATAGGGCTGTTGATAAGGTAAGATAAGACATTTACCGACCTGGAAGCATTCGATAGACTGTTACATAAGCATGGGATGGGGGATGGGTGTCGCAGGAAGGATGCAATGCAACTAACGATGAACTGTTATCACTGATAATGAGAGCCCTACAAACTAAAAAACTGCTATGCCTGCTTAACAGATGAAGAAACTAAGTTTCAGGTGAATGAAGGCCTAAAGCCATTGTGTTAATGAATAGCAGAACAAAACTTGTCTCCAAACATGGGGCTCTTGAATTCCAAGGCCCCCAGGGTCACCAGGCACTGGCCTCTCCTGGTGAGGTCAGGACAGAGGCCAGCAATCCCAAATCGCATCATCTACCACCTGTGACCTGATTTTCTCCAGGTGAGCAATGTTTTCCTAACAGGACAAGAGAAATCAATAAAGCTGCAAAGCAGACAGTCCCCTCCCCTGAGGCTGATGCAGGGGATCCTCTGCAAGTCCTACCCCCACACATCCCCTTGTTTCTCAGTGCTCAAGTTTGTGGCCATTAAATAGAAAAGGAGAAAGTTTGAGCCAGGCATGAAATATTTATTAGTTAATTACAATATGCAGATTCTGTTCCAAGGAGTGATTTATCTTTTTGGAAATATAAGAAAAGATCCTGGGAATGTGTATCCTAATTGCTGGGCCTATTATTGTAGCAACCAGGTAGAAACACCATTTACTATACAAGAGCACATTTCCCTACTCCAGAAAGAAGCTGTCTCAGCCTCTGCCACTGGTAACTGGGGACCACGTACTTTTCTGATGAGCAAGGGATACTAAGAGGTTAATTTGCCCATTCCTCTGTCTCTTCCTGGAGTGATTCCTGTCTAAATCCTAATAAGTGCAGGAAATGAAAAAGATGAGAGTGTCTAGAAAATCTAGAATCTCAAGAAAAGTGAATCCTAAGTGACTGGGCCACCAGTGAAACACAATAGCCAGAATGCAGAGTAGGGGCCTTCATCCTCCTGTATTCTTTCCTCAGACATGCCTCAACTTCAGGCCAAACATTAGCATCTCCTGGTGTGTGTGTGGGGGGGTGGTTTAAAGTTTTTTCCCAAATGCATGATCCTACTTTAGGCCAACCAGATTAGAATTTCAAGAGGTGGGGTCCAGGCACTAGGGTTTTTGTTGTTGTTTATTTTGTTTTTGAGCCCCCCATTTCCTAGGTGTTTCAATGTACAAGCCAAAGTTGAGACCTTGTATAGCTACAATAATAATATGGCTATCTTGCAAAGGAGCTCTACCTATCTGCAAGACCATGTCATTTTTATCCCATACTCTCGGGTGCTACAGGAGGCAATTCTTATTGGAATCCGAAGAGCAACACTTTCTCTTTTCCTGAGAAGCTTCTGATATTAATAACCACCATTTATCAAGCCCCTGGCGCATGCTTGGATCTATGCAAATACAATTTAATTTAATTTGTGCAACAGCTCTAAGGCCAGTGGATATACCCATTTTAGGGATGATTCAGAAAAGCTAACTTATTTGCCTACGCAGTTATACAACCAGCAAGTAGCAGCTCTGGGATTTGAATCCAAAACCTATGTTTTAGCCACTGTATTATTATCCTGTATTTATGTTTCTCAAAGCTGGGAGGAAAGGGCTTCAGTGGCATCATCTGAAAGGCCTAGGGGATATCTTAGGAGTGGGAAAGAAAAGTGAGCGGGGTGTAAAAAGGTTTGGATTGGGGTGGGAGTATAAGCAGATAGCATAACAGGAAGAGTGGGAAAGACCTAAGAGGAACATGGGACAGGATGAGGTCCCTGAAGAAGGATGGGATAAGCAAGCATATGCATGGAGCACTCACAGCAATGGCTGCAGAAACAGCTGGCTGGTGTGGTCCAAGAATGGAGCTGGTAGCCAGAACACCCTAAGCAGTGAGTAGCAATGTCCATCATGGACTTGGTGGATGGAGAGGGGGAGGGACCATGGTCGGAGGAGGGGTCTTTGTGAGGCAGGCAGCAGTGAGGAATGCCCTTCCCGCCATGAATACTAAGGGCAAGAAGAAGAGAAAGAGCTAGAGGGGGTTGGGTGATGTTTAGCCGCTGAGGTGATTAATGGGGGTGAACGGAGGGTGAAACTCAACCGCTTTGGACAGAGATGATGGGGAATGGTTGTCCAGGAACAACAGTGCACTGTTTCATCGGGAAAGCCAATGTCCAGAGGAGGGGCCGTGGGGCGGACGCAGGGCACAGTTGCTCCTTCCCCTTTTCCTCAAGTCTATTTAGAATCAAACAGTATAAATAAACTAGCAAGCTCCAAGAAACCACCTGGACCATCATTCTACCTGCCTCTCTGGCATAACCAAGGGAGGCTGGGGTAGCTAAGGGAAAGAGCAGGTGAGTTTGGGGATGGGGTGACTCCAGGGATCACCCCATGAATGGAATGAAGTGGCTGGTCTACTGACTTCTCTGACCAGACAAATCCTGAGAGACATATGGGATTGGGTCCCTAACTGATCTTTGGAAATCATCTTGTGTTAGAGCTAGCCTGGTCTCAGGCATGTAGGAAAACCTCCTCGACTCTGTGGAAGAGAACAAAGAGTTGGGGAACCCGGATGGAGGGTTTCCCCTGGTCCTAATCTCAGGGTACAGAATGGAGGAACAGGTGAGCCACTCTGGTCATCTATTCTTCATTTATTTATTTCTTTGAGGCAGAGTCTCTCTACATAGCCCCTGCTGTCCTGGAACTCACTATGTAGACTAAGCTGGCCTTGAACTCACAGAAATCCATCTGCCTGCCTCTCTGCTTCCTGTGTGCTGGGATTAAAGGTGTGCATTGCTTATTTCTCACCTCTCTGTGTCTCTAGGTGTATCTGTTAGGAGCTGCCTCTCTTTAACTGCATTTCCAGAGGAGATGAGAGGGGAGGAGAGAAGAGGAGAGGGGAGGGGAGGAGAGGGGAGGAGAGGAGAGGAGAGGAGAGGAGAGGAGAGGAGAGGAGAGGAGAGGAGAGGAGAGGAGAGGAGAGGAGAGGAGAGGAGAGGAGAGGAGAGGAGAGGAGAGGAGAGGAGAGGAGAGGAGAGGAAGGTATGAATAAACTCATGTTAGTGAAGGTGAGCCAAAGGTAGGAACTTAGATGAAAATTATCATGGAGATTTCTTCCCTCTCTAGGCACTCCCTATCCCCAGCCATTGGAAGTCAAGGTTAGGGGTGAATCTAGAGAGAGGGAGGTAGAACAAAGGCTACATGTATATTCAGGGTCCCTAGAAGGTGAGAGAAAGCAGTATTTCCTCAAGCTGGGGAGACAGAACACCTACTCTTGTCCCTGAAATCCTACCACCTGGCTTTCATTCTTAGTTCCTCAAGAGTTTCACCAACCCGCTTTTCCAGTTGGACTCTCACCCCAGTCACTACTTCGTTCAGAAGCATGGTGGAATCTCAGTATTGTGCACAAATACTAAGTGAGGTGAGATATGACTTGGCTCTGTAATGAGGCAGCCATTCCACAAATGGCCAAGTTCAAGAGCTGCCTTCAAGAGGAGCAAGGCCTCAGTTTGCTTGTTACAGAGGGCAAGGGCTAATGGAGGATGCCCTCTGCCCCCACAAAGGATAAGGAAATAAAGAGATCCATTGGAGAGCCATGATCACAACCAATGCTCTTAATTATGAATTAATAATTCATAATTGTTTCAGATTTTCAGAGAGGCACAGGCTGCTGAAATTATCTCCCAGGTTGAACAGTCAGAGGTGGTAAGAAGGGGACCTCAGAGCAGCTATTATTGCCAAAGACCAGTAAGTTCACTTCTATGTTTCCCTACCAGAACCTGGAAGAGAGTCATAAGTTTTCTTGGTCCCTGCTCCTAAGCTTCCAAATGCAATTCCACTCTGCATTTCTGTACTTCCTGAGGCCAAAGGGCCGTCCTTCCTAGAGACTTCAGGGCCTAAGTTCTGAATTTCTGGCTTTTGGTTCTCTGTTCTCTGTTTCTTGCTTTGCTATTATATATAGGGTTCCTCAGAAGAAAGGCTGATGTCCCAGAGAGCTGTGTCTATCTTTCTGGCTCATCTCCCTCTCTTCTCCTTCTTCTTCTGCTATTATTATTATTATTATTATTATTATTAAAATGTTCACGGACATTTTCCCTTCATATGTGTCTATGTGACTATGGGAGGGTGTCATATCCCCTGAAACAGCAGTGGCAGATAGGTGTGAGCTGTCCTATGGGCACTGGGAATTGAACCTGGGTCCTTTGGAAGAGCAGCCAAGTGCTCTTCATCACTGAGCCATCTCTCTAGCCACCCTCTTCTCCCTTATTCTAAGGATTGCCAGTGATAAACCCTTTTCTTGTAGTGGAAGATGTATATAACAAAAGGTAAGGCCTATGTGATATGGAGGCTTTGGCTAGAATGTGGGCTTGAGGGGTTGTTTCTGATTTCCTGTGAAGACATCTACAGAGTTAGGGCCATGGCTAGACGACAGACTGATTGCCTAGCATGCATAAGGTCCTAGGTTCCACCTCAAGTAGTGAGGCATACCAACATGAAACCCTACTCTCTCCTCTTATCCTTTCACATTCCCACACTAACCAACTTAATATATAAATAAAAATAGGAATGACAGGTTTTGTGTAGCTGCTAAACTGGTCTTGAACTCCTGATCTTTCTGCCTCTATTTCCCAAGCGCTGGGATTTGGGTGTGCCATCAGGCTTTTGAAATATCTTAAAGAACCTCAAACTGGGGGCAGCAGGATGGCACTTGCCTCCAAGCCTAATGACCTGAGAACCACATGGTGGAAGGAGAGACCTACATATTCTCTCGATCTCTTTCCTCCACATGGACATATACATACGTGCATATATATATACACACACACAAACACACGCACACATGCGTACTAAATAGATAGATCTACCGATAGATATGTTTAAAACAATTTTGAAGAACATCAAAGAGCCACTGGATGGGGTCCTTACAGTAGAGGGCCTTCTCTCGCAGAAAAGGAAGGAGTTCTTGCTCTTCCAAAGAGCAGCAGCAGACCGAAAGGGTCTTCTCTCCATCAGGAGATACTGTAGCTACCAAGGTGCTGCTACCTCCTCTAAAATGTCAGAAGGAAGAACTGGGTTATAGGGATTGGCTCCTAGACCAAGAGGATCTGGAGTTAGAAAGGATTTTCAAGATTGGGGAGAGAATGCTTGCCTAGCATTGATGAAGGCCTGGGTTCAATCCCTGGCATTACATTGAACCAGGTGTGGTAGCACACACCTGTAAAGCCAGCCAGCAAGAGGATTTGAAACTCAAAACCATCCTTGGCTACATAAGGAGTTGTAAGAAACATAGGGGAGCAGGGTCCAGTCCCAAGCCCTATCAGTCACAGAAATCATTAAGTGCGCAGCATAACCCCAAATTCCCACATCAGAGAATTTAAAATTATCTTCATCTTTTGAGTCAGGGTCTTTTGTAGCCTCAGTTGGTCTTGAACTCCCAATGCTCTTGCCTCCTTTTGGCTTTTCTAGTGAAACATCCTTTCTCCTGCATTTGTATTAAATATATGTCTCAGGCTGAGCCTGCACTAGGATGGAGTCATTTGGAACAAGGGATCCAGAAACATCTTTGCCTACATCTGTGAGTAGAGTGGACTTGATGATGCCCAGTTTCCCAGGTCTCACTTGGGCATCCACCATCACTGGGCAACAGGCAGCCCTGCTGGCTCCCCTCTTAGCTGGCCCACTTTGGTCTCTAGAGGAGACTAGTTTAGGGATGGTAACCCAAACCAATACATAATTTACTGAGGAAACGCGAAATTGCTCCCCTCCCTGTGTCTGTACCTTTGGCCTCTAACTATGAAATCTTTAAACTCATTCCCAGATCCCCTACTCATGCCTCCCTCCAACCCCTTCACAAGCATACATACAAATACTGGATTAAAAAAAAGAAAAAGAAAAAGAAAAAGAAAAAAAAAAAAAGAAATGTACGGGGACAAACCTTCCTGACCTATCACTTTACAGTTTACTTCACCTGCAACCTTTGTCGTGCCCCCCCCCCATTTTTTCTCTCCTGAGCGTCAGCTTTTCGCTTCTAAAAAAAAAAAAAAGAAAGAAAGAAAGAAAGAAAAAAAACGAAGAAGAAGGAATTTTCAATAGTCCCACTTGTCAAGCGAAGACCATCTTTTAACCTTCAACAGCAGCGAAAGCCGTGTGAACTCTCGGTGAACCAAGATTGAAGTCATAAATCACGCGTACAAAGGCGGCTGCGGAGGCTGGCGCGGGCTGCTGCACCTTTAACGCTTTCTGGGGCTGACAGGCGGCGGCCCAGCTAAAGTTCACAGCGCCTGGGGAGGGCCCGCCTCGCTCCCCTCCCCCAGCCTGGCTCGGCCCGGTCCAGTCTGTCCGGCCCAGCCTGCACCCCTTGGCCACACTGCAGCAGGGGAGACCTGCCAGGCCGCATCTGCGCTCCCTCCCCCCCCTTGCTCTGCAAAATTTAAATAGGCAAACCGATCTACATCGACAGAATAATTCAGCTTTTTTTTTTTTTTTTTTTTTTTTTTTTTTTTTTTTTTTTTTTTTTGTCTTTGGCGTTTTCTACAGGACCCCAAGAGATGGACCTTCAACTCCCCGGTCCTCCCTCTAGAACTGGCATCCTCCATCTCTGTCTACGCAGGCCCAATTATACAGATCCTTGGGGTTCCAAGACAGCCTGAGTCATTGGAACTAGGAACACCTGGCTGAATCACGCCATGCAATTAGATTTTCTTGTTGCTTTACGTTTCCCTTCTTATTCGTTATCCATTTATTTTTTAAAGAGGACAGCGATTAGCCGCCCAACCGGGCGGAGTAGTTGAGGAGGGGGAAGGAAAAGCGAGCAAGGACTCTGTGTTCAGACCCTAGAGAAACCTCCAGGCTCCGCTGGACCGGGACTCCCTTCCTTTCCTCGGCATCCCAGCCTCCTCCTCCTCCTCCTCCGCGGATTGTTTTTGCCCCCCTTCTCCCACTGTCCTCTCTTCGGTTTAATTAAAGTTCAGCGACTCCACTAGCTTCTCGAATTTCTTCCAGAAATCGGAAACCGGACCGCTGGGCGATCACGGGCTGAGCGGCCTCCCTGGTCTACCTCCGTGTGCCCGCCAAGGCCCTGCCACTCAGCCGCAGGTGTGCAGGCGGTTGGCCTGGGGACCAGAACCACCGCCCGGTCTGGGCAGGACCTCTAGGTTGGCTGCACAAAGTTTAGAGGTGGGCACACCCTGATCCAGCCACCTTGCTCCCCCAAAGCCCTCGCTGACTGATCTGATATGACAAAAGCTCGTGATGGATTTGGTATATGTTAATTCACAATGCCCTTTCCTCCAGAATTTAACTATAAGTTAATACACACCGGAAACCACGCGCATACACGCTCGTTAATGGGCTTAGGTATTAGCGAGTCCTAACGATGCATACAAATGTGCTCTGCGCTCTGTAGGCCCCTCAAGATTTATGGGCCTTGAGCTCTCTGAAGCTGTAAACAAGGAGAAAAAAAAGAAAGCGAGAGAGACTAGGGGAAAGAGACCGAGGCCTGACTCGCCCCTCCAGATTGTGGGAGAGAAGGGATTCTTAGGTATTTTCCTTTGCTTTGCAAGCTCTGTGTGTGGGATTGGACATTGGTCTGGGGGTGGTGTTCGGCCTGAATGCTGTGTGCGTGGGCAGCGTGTTGTTTGCCTTGCTGTAGGAGAAGGCCCGACTCCTTTGAATTGTTATGCAGGGGCTTTAAGGTAACAAAATTTGGTAGGTGCATACATGTGTGCACTTAGATACGTGTGTGCCCGTGCTGCGTGTGTGCGTGTGTGTGTGTGTGTGTGTGTGTGTGTGTGTGTGTGAGTGAACGCGCACGGCGTGAACTCTCTTTGGGTGAGGCAGCAGTCTCCTAACCCCAGTGAACAAACCTCTAACAATCATAATAACAATAAATAACATAATAAAAAACAGTAATTAACAGCCCCTCTTTAGCAGGAGTGCAATAAAATACCAAAGGGGATACTTTGAAGAGGGAGCAGAGAAAGGTAGGAATCACCATCACAGACTCTAAAGGGAAAAAGACAAGGATGTTAGCTTCCTTAAATGCTCTGTAAGGCCTGGGGCTTGGACCCCCTCTCTCCAGACAGGGTCATCTTGCCAAAGAACGGGAGGATGATCTGGAAGCCACTCATTTCTGCTTTTTCTCTCTAGCTTGCTTTGTGCAAACAGAAAGGGGACCTTCATACATATGAGGGTGGTTAGTGGCTTTGGGGACTCTCTGGGAGCCCCTGCTTTTTAAAGAGGAGGCCAAACGTGCAGGGTCAATCAAAGGAGCAGAGATGAATGAGGCGTTAGCCGAAGTCGGCTGGGCCACTGGGATACAGAGGTGCCGGGGAAGAGCAGCGGAGAGGGAAACAGAAAAAATATTTATGGCCGCCGGGGACTGGGAAGAGCCGCGGCGTGAGGCCGGAGCTCCTGTAGGCAGCTCCCGGGGATGTTCCCTTCCTAGAGCCTTTTTTAAAAGTAGGGAGAGCTAGGGCGCCTTGAATTTTTCTTTTCCGAACTTGGAGCCAAGCGATTTCCATAAAGGAAGCGAAGACCGGGTCTGGATTCGTGCTATGTCTACCTCATTCTCTCCAGGTACAGCTTTCTGATCATTTTAGTAATTAATTATTTAGAGGGAAGTGGGGGTCAGAGGTGTACGGATACGAAATCCGCGGGAAAGGAGGCAGCCCCACAGTTTCGGGTCTAACGAAAAACAACTGTGCTGAGGAAAAAAGATCAACAAGGAAAATATAAAAACAAACACCAACCAACTTTTCAAAAGAGAGAAGAAAAGATTAAAACCGTATCAGTGAGCAGGAGAACTTCTCAAAGACTGGAGTCACAAACCAACCCGGCGGGTTTGAATTCTTTTTCAACAACGGTGAACCATTTGGTCTGAAAGGAGCCGAGAGATGCATGATCCACTGAGTCACACTCAAACACTAAAGAATCCTTCCTGGCTTCCACAAATTTGAGCAACACAGGGCGGAGGACCCTGAGATGAAACCCGATAAAATGGCAATGGAGCAAAATAAAACAAAACAGGTTAAAGCCAGAGCTATGCGCGGAGCTCACAGAAAGGCCCAGATCTGAATCGCAGTCGGCTGATGCCGAGGTGAGCTAAGCAAGCTCAAGCCCGGATTGCTCAAACCTCAAACCTCAACTTGGGCGACCCTTAGGCTCAGTGAGTTCTCAGGCCGGTTGGGCATGCCCTAGTGAAAGGGTTTGGGGCCCAAGAGGTGGCTAAAGAACTCAAGCCAGCTTTTTGCTTTTTCATTTTTTTTCTCTTAGGCCTTTCCACCTGCCCAGGAGATGGATGCAGGGGCTTCTGTCCTGCGTTGGGAGCCTCCACTGTCTCCTACCCACTCCTGCTTGGCTCCCCAGAGTCCATCGACTTCTGATTCTCCATGTGGGGGACACTATTGCCCCAGTACTTTAGCCCCCTTCTCTGTGTGGTGTGGCCTTCTTCAGCAATGTCTTACAAAGAAGAAAGAACAGCTTGGAGTCATGTTTACATCTAGTTCTACGGATCCATTCACATCTGGAGAGTTTATTTATAACTCCCTCTATAACTCTCTCTGTTTGGAGGCACCGGTGGCTGTATTGACAGACGGATGTCTACAAAATATTGCTCTATCTCTAACCATACCTAAATGTGCCGTAGCTGTATTTACAGATTTATGCCTGAGGAGAATATAATTATTTCCATTGTATTTGTGCATATACAGTTACAGAAGCAGATTTATATATGGGAAAATATATGACTCTCTTATAGCCATCCAGCTTTATGGACATTTGATATCCTGACAGATTTATATCTCTGAGCAGCTATATAGATAAATGTATATTGTTAGAATTATGTAACAGGAGATATATACTTATTGATTGTGATACACAGTAGTTAGAGCATCCACTTAGAGCCGTATATGGCTGTGGGGATATTTCTATATTATTATCACTATATATAGGCATATCTATTTATAACCACACAGTTATAAAAATAGACGTAAGTAATTATAGTCCTATATGTACATGCTGCTATCTCTGTCTAGACTGTAGAGTTATAGACAATTTTTGAATATAACTCTGTAGAGATGTGTGTATGTATATAAGACGTAATTATCTCATGATGTGTGTGCATTGGGACTTAGGCCAGTCTATCTCTGAACAGGCATATTTATGTGTAGAGACTGGAGAGACTTGTTTGCCGAAATAACTGCTGAGGGCTGACTAGAAAGCTAGGAAACTAACTAGCAGAGTTCTTTCCTGAGGGAGGCTGGAATTATAAAAAGGGTCAACGGCCTAGAAGTGCTCAGGATGGGAGGAAATGGAGGTAATAGGGGCTCGGTTAAAACAGTCTCAGAGGAGAGAAGTAAACCCCAAACATCCACCAGAAGGTGAAGGTTGGATGCTGAGGGACTGTCGTAGACAGATGTGGCCTAGGGTTTATGAGAGGATGGCAGCGAATATCCTGCCTCCCCACCCAGTGGTTCCCTTAACCGAAGGAGCAGGAAGCCCCTTTGGTTCTGCTGCTGGTACACTAAAGGCTGGCCGCTGTCTTCCCCCTGTGCTTCAGAGCCTTTCTTTTGAGCTCTAAGTTTTGAATCTCAAAGAGTGGCCTGGAGAAATATGGGGAGGAACTGAGTCAGAAGGGAGTCCCCACCATGACCTCTCCCCTCCATACCCGCCTGATTTCTGGAAACAAAGCCAGAGGTCTAGAAAGCCCTAATGAAGGACAATCTACCCAGCTTCATCTGGATCTCCAGGGTTCTGGATGTGTGGTTGGGACTGGGAGCCCCCATGATTCTAGGGATGTACTTTGCAGTGGTGGGCTTGCTCCAATGGGTTTAGAGAAGGCTCCTCACCCTGGCCTCACAGACTAATTCTGCTTGGCCACTCTTTCTCCATCATTCTTTGCATTGGGGTCCAGGTCCAGCTCCCTAACACCCCTGTGTTAGTCCTTCTTGGGAAAAATGGTTTGAGGATGTAAAAGACATAGATCTAAGCCACATGGTCACATGGATGCTACTCTCCTGCCAGGCCCCTTCCAGGCACCACTGAGTAAGGACTCCACAACTCTTCTAACACCCGTTATCCCAGGGGGAAAAGACAAATACACCCCAATTCATTTTCTTTAAACCACAGTTACAGATATCTTCCCCAGAGGTGTGAAAGGAGTCTTCCTGAACTAAAACAGGATAGCCAGTCTTGCCTCCAAACCTCTAGGATTCTAGGAAGGGAGTGGAGCTCCCTTGGCTGGGGTTAAGCACCCTGGCCAACCTCAGAAGGCAACCTCAGTACAGCTCTGCCCACAGGACTGGGAACTGGTCCAAGGCAAGTCTGCTGTCTGATGCTGGCAGGGTTTTCTTGTTCAATACATGCTCCTTGAGTTACACAGAGTATGATCCGATCCACCCAACAAACAGCTCATCATTGCTCCACACCCCACTGTGGCCATGCTAGCTTAGCAGGCAACCAGCACCAGGGCAGGAGGCAGCCTAGTTAGACTGGCTCTTGGAGGTGGTGGTCAGGAGTAATGGATAGTTTCTGAAAAAGAAGCCCAAGCCAGGGATCAGGGATGAGGCGTCCAGAGCCAGGAAACTGGGTTACCAAAGCAGGGTCTGTCTCCTCATTGTTCCTTTTCCCTAAACCCCAATCTCTTGGCTCCCCCGATGCCCAGATGCATAAAATATAAATCTGAGCAAGCAAGGCACAGGCTGGGATGAAACTGCTTGTCCTGAGGGGCTCAATGGGGAGCCACCACTGATCCATTAAGAAATACACAAATACAGCAAAATAAATCAGCACAAGACAGGCTGGCTAAAAGAAAGGCCTTGCTTTATGCCTCAGTCCTGCTCCAAGGATATGGAGCAGATCAGGCATATTGTTTAAAATATTAATAGTTAAAGGACACTTGTTTTTTTTTAAATATCAAAAAGCTCACTTTTTGATGCTGAAATATCTTCTAATTGTATTGTTTCATATATTTAATTTTTTTTTTTAGGGTTGCCATTTCTTTTTTCCTTTTTGGTTCTGCAAAATAGTTTCTTGTGCTGGCCACTATCAGTGAGTGGAAAGAGATGGGTAGATTTAGTGTCCCTCAACTAGTGAAGGGACAGCCTTCCTCTCTCCCACCAAAGCTCAGAGGAGGGAAGGGCTCTCTGGGGCTTGCCTTTTCTTCTTAAAGCTCCTTAAAATCACCCACCCTGTGTTTAAATGAAGGGTTGGGGGCCTCAAATGGATCCTGGATCCCATTCTCAAAGCTCTGAGCCTGAATCTCCAGCTCTCCCCACCCTACCCTTAGCCCTGGGCTGCTGGAGCCCCTAGGGAAGACTAGCTTTTCATAAATGTATGCAGGGAGGGAAATGCGAGGTACCACATTTGTATATTTGTCTGGGCTCCCAGGATGGTGTAGGTGAGACACTTACTGTAAACATTAGAACCCTGGGATCTGATAAAGGCTATGAATAAGGATTGCCTCAGCCTCACAGCCAATGACCCTGTTATTGAATCCAGAGAATCCTGGGTCCCTTCACATGGGTTGAAGTGGCTGATAGCTGTATCTGGGTTCCAGAACTCCTTGGGAAACTGACAAAAAATAATAATAATTTCACTCTCTCATTAGTAAAATGCACGTGCACAGAGTATCTCTGGCAACGGTTGGGATAATATGAAGCTTCTTGCTGTGATCTCTAGGTTGAGGATTCTCCCTAGTTAGTAAAATTTCCTTTGTTTTTGTAACTCCCTGCCCCCACAGTGCCCACCTCTGTTTGGGGGAGATGGAGGGGTGTCAACAAGTCCTTCCCTACATATAGCCTGTCATTCTTGAAAAGGCTTTTTTCCTCCCTCTCTTCCTAGCAGAGGCCTTGCTAGTTTCTGTGCAGCCCCTGCAGAAACAAGGAGAATAGCTGTTAACAGAAGACTGGTCTATATGGTCCAATTACTCAACTGATTCCTGAGGCGGAGGAGTGCCTGGGGGCATATTGGCAGCAGTAGAGGCCTAGCTGTAGGGGAACCAATTCCCATCTCTAGTGGAAACTCCTATGCCAGGGGCAAGTTGCAATTACTATAATAATAGTCATAATAATAACAATAATAATTTATTTAGCATATCATTAGATGTGTATTTACTGTTTTCTCTCTGCTTTCTCACAAGTGTTTCCTAAGGAATTCTCACAACACCCAGGGGAACCAGTAATAAGCTAATTACCACCCTTCAGCTCCTTTCCTTCCCATCCACAAAGTTACCCTCTCAGAACATTTACAGAACTCCCTCTTGTGTTTCATACCTGCCTAACACATTCTCCTTGATTCCCATGTCTCCTCCTGGGGTCACTCCCACAATTCTGGAGAAAGGGCCGGGAAGCAGAGTAGTTGAGGACCAGAGACATCCACTTTCCTGTGGTTGTTGTATTAATATTTTTTTTTCCTGTTACTGCAACAGTGTTTGAGAGAAGAAGCAATTCTTTACCCCCTTGGCTCTTCTTTTTAGAAAGACTCTTTAGAAAGTTTGCGCTGCTATGATGTGAAGGTGCAGGGACAGGTGGGGACTGTAACTACTCCTGAGGAGGGAACACCTACCCAGTGTCTTTAAGGAGTGCATGTCAGACTGCAGACCTGCAAATCCCACATACATTTTGGTTTTGGTCTCCTTTTGCAATGGAAAGAAAGGAAAGAATAGAGGGAGAAGAAAACAGGAGAGGGGAAGGAGGAAAATATGAAGGAGTGTGTATGTGTGTATATGTATGTGTATTCATGTGTGTGCATGTGTGTGTGCACATGTGTGCATGCATGTGTGTGTATTTCCTTGCTGCGAATATAACATTAATATTTTTCTTGAGCAGATAATCACAAAAATGGCTTTCTCCTCACAATGCTGATGATCAAACCCAGTTTCTCATATATGCTAGACAATTACTCTACTACTGAGCTCTGTCTCCTGGTTATACTTTCAGAATATTAATTTTTTTCAGGGCATGGAAGTTTGTATTTGTTATCCCAGCACTCAGAAGGCTGAGGCAGGAGGAAAGTCAAACTTTAAGACCAGCATGGGCTATAAGGTAGAATCCTGTCTCAACAGCCTCCCCCATAGTAAAACATTAATTTATTTGCATTGCAAAATATACATTTTTATATTTTCAGAGAGTATAATGAAGACCAGAGCAGACATGTGCCTTTGGCTGTTGGATTCTGACTGAACTTCTGGACCAGCTAAGGGGCCCGTGGGGTCCCAGTGACCTGCAAAGCACACTGTCTTGTTACTCACCTTCTTGACTCCAGGTAGAGACAGAAGAGTCTTAGGGGAAGCAGAGCTGCCTAGCTAGGTCACTGAGTTCCTAGTCCTGCTGAGACTCCCTGGTCCCTAGGATCAGCCCCTACCAACATGCCCAGAAACAAAGGCATACTCTAGGAAGAAGTAAGGCCAGTCTGGAAAGCACAAGAGCTAGGCAGCATCATTATCAAGTTAGTATCAAGCCCACATCCCCCTAAACCACAGGGGAGTAGCATACCTGGCATTCTTGGTGGGTCCCATTACCATATGGTGTCTTCCCCTTTTGTACTTCCTTATACCTTTCTGTTGTTCATTCCACTGTATGCTTCCTGGACACTAAAAGCCTATGCTCTGGCCCTTCAATAACCCCAGTCCCGCTCAAACTTAATTTGTTGCAAGTCCCAGCCTCCTTTTCTCCACTGGTTAGCACCCAGATTAGGAAACCTTCACTAATGTGTTGATACACAGTCTCCTAGACAATTTTTTTGGCTGAAAATCCTCAGAAGCTATTGTTCAGGAAGAGGGAAGTGGCTATAATGACAGAATTATGTATACATGTGGCAGAAGCCATGGTACAAAAATTTTAAACTGAAAATATTTTTCATATATGTACTCTCCATTATACAAATTTGAGTGAGGGTAGTTTATGACTTTTCTTTCTCCTTCCTTCCTTCCTTCCTTCCTTCCTTCCTTCCTTCCTTCCTTCCTCTCTCTCTCTCTCTCTCTCTCTCTCTCTCTCTCTCTCTCTCTCTCTCTCTCTCTCTCTCTCTCTCTTTCTTTCTTTCTTTCTTTCTTTCTTTCTTTCTTTCTTTCTTTCTCAGAGCTGAGGACCGAACCCAGGGCCTTGCACTGGCTAGGCAAGCGCTCTACCACTGAGCTAAATCCCCAACCCCATGATTTTCTTTTCTTTATAACCATCCATCTTGTCTGTGGATTAAACCAATGTTGCCCCAACTCTAAGATTCCCAGGTTACATGGGAAGGTACAGAACTTTCTGTTTCTTTCATTGCCAGAGTTCGAAAGGGTAAATTAAGTTGCCTAGACTCATCCAGGTAAAAAGACTATACACTTCTTGATCAGGGCTTCTTCTTTATTTGACCACAGTGGCCATTTGTTCTATAATTTAGTTGTAAATTACATATAGTGTCCTGCAGCTCCCTCAACACTTATGAGTATAATAGTTTCCATTTACAAAGATTGCTATATGCAAGATGCCGTGTGTTATATTTGATGAAGAAATATAACCTCAGGGGGTCAAGTCACTTGCTAAAGGTCGCATAGCAGGACTTGAATCCTGGTTGTAGTTTCCCTGTCTCCTGTGTTTTAACACCTCTAAGTCATGCTTCATGGGTTACACAAAATGCCAATAGTTATAGGAATGCAGTAGATTCTTTTTGTCTAAAAATAGTTTTACACTCTATGGATATGTCCAAGGTGCCCCAGAAGGCTGTTTTGTTGGTTTGTTTTGGTTTTGGTTTGTTTTGTTTAGTCAGGGTTTCTCTATGTAGCCCTGGTCATCCTAGAACTCCCTCTGTAGACCAGGCTGGCCTCAAACTCAGAGATTCCCTGGCCTCTGCCTCAGAGTGTGCCCAACTCTCCAAGGCTTCAAGAGGCATTTCTACCCTGGCCTCTCCAGTGGCTGCCCCCAGGCGATGTCTACTGTGGGACTCTTTGCTTCCTTGAACTCGGGTTTACCACAGACCTTGTAATTTCTCAGCCTGAACACTACAGTAAGTAACCACTGTGAACCTACCCCTTTCTCAGACATAGGATACACTCATAATTGCAGGCATCTGTTTTCTAGGGGAGTCCCTGAGTTCTCACTTCCTCCTCTGAGTTCAGCTTCCCTAGGAGGGTCAGCTAGTGAAACAGGAGCTAGAGATTGATCTCCAGTGCCCCCCCCCATCTTAGAACTCCCCCAGCACTCCTTTTCTGACTCTATCCTTGTTTGATAAACTATCCCAGTGGTGCAGTTGCAGTTTAAAGATGTGATCTGCAGAGAGCTGTACTTAACACCATGTGCTCTAATGGCAGAACTTAAGGCATTTCAGTGGCAGGATAATTGGGGAGGGGGGAACAGAGCTTTCCCAGAGGCTTAAACTGCATCACTCATAAGGATGATCCTGCATCTCATTATCCACGAACTTCAGATGAAAGCAACAAAATTGGATCCCTTTATTCTCCTATTTGAAGCTAAGCAGATAGTGTGCTGCTTTTCCTGTTTTCACCTGGCCGCTGGCATCACACAGACATTCTGACCCCTACATACACACACCAGCTGCCCACCCCTGGCTCCTCTCCCCAGTGAGCAGGGTCCTTAAGGGACACAGCTCCCCATGGTGTGTGTCTGCAGGGACCCTGTGGAAAAGGTTGAGTTGTCAAATGAGGAGACACCCTATTCCCCCACCCCCACCAACTCTGGAATGAAGATGGAGAGTTTTCTGTGCCTGGTTTGGTTCACAGAGACACATAGTCCATCATTTGATTTGCTACAAAGGGTATTCCTTCTCCCTGCCCCCCAGCGTCCTCCAGTCTTTGCTTAAATCTCAGAGCTAGGAGGATCTTTGTGATGCCTAATCAAATCAACTGCAAAGGAAGGGAAACCGAGGCTCAGATGGAGACACAATTCAGGTGCTGATTCCAGGAAGTATTCTCTAAAGATCTCTCTTAAAGGTGGTTTTCTTTGTTTGTCAGCTGTATGCCTTTTGGAATCGTTCCCATCAAGGCCCCCCCCTCCTCTCCCTGCCCCAAACAAAAACTTGATTTCCATGGCACATCGATGAGTCCTTATTCCCTGTTGCGTCCATTTTAGGGCACATGCTACATCATACAGGATACTCCATAATCGCACCAGAGCCCACCTATGATTTTTTGTGGCAATCGAAGGCCACTTTCCCACTGTATCTGCAGCACCTTATGAAGTCACTTTCATAGCATTCCTGGACAGAGGAGTGAGGACAGCTCTTTTGGCCTTGAACTTCCCCACACCTGAACTGAGAAGAGGAAAGAACAAGACACAAAAAGTTGTTGAGCTTTTTGCCTGGCTCTGGACAAAGCCGAGGCAGATCTGTCCAGTTCAGACCTGGGGCCAGGTGATAGGGTTGATTTCAGCATGGGGGATTCTGGTTACATTCTACAGAGAACTTGTCAGATTTGACAGCTGCCAGATAACTGGGTTCTCTGAGCACCTCAGGTAGGTTCTCACTGAGTTTATTTCAGACAAATGAATCTGGTTTAAATTCCTGCCAATGGGCTGGAGAGGTTGCTCAGTGGTTAAAGCTCTCGTTAGAACTGTAGAGGAATCCAGGTTCAGATTCCAGTACTCACGTGGAGATTTATAGCCATCCTTAACTCCAGTGCCAGGGGAACCAACAATCTCTCCTGAAATCTGTGGGTACCAGGTATGCACATAGTGCACATATATACATGTAGGCAAAACACTCACATACACTAAAAAAAAGTTAAATAGTTCTAAAGGAATTCTTATATAGTCACAGGGCCTTCCTTTGGGTTTGGTCTGCCTTCCTCTAGGCCTTGACTTCAAGAAATGCTTTTTAGTCTCTTGTTGACTCTAAATGGATCTGGAATCCCAACTATTTGGGAGACTGAAGCAGGAGGATTGAAAGTCAAGGTCTGCCTCAATTGCAGAGTGTGTTCAAAACCAGCCCGGCTAACTTAGTGAGACCCCCCCACCACCACCATTTCAAATAATAAAAAGAAATGGGGATACAGATTAGTATAGAGCACTTGCTAGCATTCACAAGGCCCTGGGTCAAATCCCTAGCACCATACAGAAAAATAAATTTAAAAATATTTTAGGGGAGCTAGAGAGATTGCTCAGTGGTTAAGAATGCTCTTCCAGAGGTCCTGAGTTCAATTCCCAGCAACCACATGGTGGTTCACAACCATCTGTAATGGGATCCTATGTCCTCTTCTGATGTGTCTGAAGAGAGTATACACTGTACTCACATACATAAAAAATATAAATCTTTAAGAAATAATTTTGGTGGCTTGAGACAGGGTCTCTTCAGCAGCTCTGGCTGTCCTTGAGCTCAATACATAGACCAGGCTGGCCTTGAGTTCATAGAGATACATCTGCCTCTGCCTTCCAAGTGCTGGGATTAAAGGCATACAGCACCCACACTTGTCTCAGTTTAACAATTAATGAACAAAGAAACAACAACTTTCCCAGCACAAGGAAACAAATAAGAATTGACTAGTTCAGAAGTCAAATTCACTGATTATTCAGTTTGGTGTGGGCATACTGGCAATGTGACTGCAAGTTCAAGGTCATGGTTCAGTTATGGGTTCAGCTCTATGCCTTCAAACTGCATATGTTGGATTCCTAATTTCCAGTGCTCCAAATGTGGCTGTGGTTTGTAATGAGGTCATTGATTTCTTTCTTTTTTTTTTTTTTTTTTTTTTTTGGATTTTCAAGACAGGGTTTCTCTGTAAAGCCCCGGCTATCCTGGAACTCACTTTGTAGACCAGGCTGGCCTTGAACTCAGAAATCCGCTTGCCTCTGCCTCCCAAGTGCTGGGATTAAAGGCGTGCGCCACCACGTCCGGCGAGGTCATTGATTTCAAATGAGATCCTGAAGGCAGAGCCTCTCTCTGGGATGGACTGTGTCCTTATTAGAAGAGCCTATTTCACATACATAGACCAATTGATGACTGAAAGACATGCTGGTCACCTCAAATCCAAGCAAAGGGGCCTTAGGAGAAACCAACAGAGCTAACTCCTTGATCTCAGACTTGATCAAGCCTCCAGGACGTGAGAAACTACAATTGAAGTAGTGATAGTCTGTTACGGTAACCCTAGCAAACCAACACTGTCTCTAAATGTGTCTAGGCCACGCGCTTGTTCTATGATCTTGGAAGAATCACTTAAAACTCTCCGAGTTCAGTTTCTACATGGTCTCCGAGGTTCTTTTACACCTTGTGTTCTGTGATGTTAGCCTCAGTGATGCTACATGATCACATACACCCATGATCAGAGAAAAACACATGCGGTGTCCTTCCAAAGGCAAGTCACTGGCACTACCTCCCCCTCTCCTGCTGCCAGTGGAAGTCCAGGATCCAAACACATTTATGTCCTGCCGTTCTCAGATGCTGTTGCTGCATCTCTCAAAAATGGGTTTGAAGGGGCTGGTGAGAGGGCTCAGTGAGCAAAGAGGTGCTTGTTGCCAAGCCTGACCCCCTGAAGCTGATCTCTGGAATCTGCATGGCGGAAAGACAGAACAACTGGTACAAATTGTCCTCTGACTTCTACCTACCCACAGATACCTACATATACACACAAAATATAAAAATTGGCTGAAAAGAAACCTTTTAGTGTGTTGATGCTTAACACAGCACCAACTGGTCTTACTGATTTATCTTTCTTCAGCTGAGGATCTTGTTTTCCAAACTGTCAGATATTGTCTAACCTTTCTGACTTAGAATCACTCTGTGGGTAGGCAGGCCTAGTCAGCCACCCAACCTAGCCATCCCATCACTCTAGTTCTTTAATTGACTGGTACGTTCACACAGAAAAATTGGCCCCAGACAACTGACAGCCTCACTCAGGTCCAGTGAAAGCACATCTATAAGATGCCTCTTAGGCCAGTCAGCTCAGCACACAACATTCCCTTGGATGATGTGAGTCCTCCAGATAAAGTGCATGTACTGTCAAGGAGCAGAGGGAAGACCATGAGAGACATGAAAAACAGATGAACAAACTTGAAAGACTCAGAAACATAAACAAATGATATTCTCTTAATGGTCAGGGAAATACAATTTGCATTACTGGGTATTACAAAGAGAAGAACCCTTCATGTTGTTGGGAAATATTAAAAAAAATTCTTACAGACATACATACACACACACACACAAACTCTCTCTCTCTCTCTCTCTCTCTCTCTCTCTCTCTCTCTCTCTCTCTCTCTCTCTCGTGTACCCCTCGGAATGTAGATTTGGCCAGAATTTGGCCCACTTGTTGATATAACTGAGAATAGAGTTTGGCTCCAGAGCATTTGCATGCCTTTGGCTTTTACACTTGGTTCCAGAACTGCTGTGCATGTATCCTCACACATGCATGGGAGCTTGGGTTTGTATCTCACTGAGTTTGCTGGTGGATAGCTGTATATTTGCATCAATCTTTCAGTCTTTGAATTTGTTTATAAGTGGCCTGAGTTTGAGCAGACAAGCTCTCCTGTGCTTCCATGCAGTCTCCTTCTGGATATTGGTGTGAAGATGCTATTACATGTAGGGGTCATTAACACCAAGGTGACTTAAGAAATCTCTCAAGCTTCTGGCAAGCCAGGAAAGAAATCTGATGCTGAAGAATGGCTGGGCAAGCCCTTTGCTCAGATTCCTGTTGGCTCAAGTCCTATTTTCTTCCAGTTTGAGATCTGCAGTATCTTCCAAGAGCCCCTTTTGGCAGCCCCCATATCTGAACCTCCAGGGTCTCTTCTCAGCTCATTTTTAATAGACCCATTGAGGACAGGGGAGGAGCTGGCAGTTGCCTGGGACTTAAATACAGAGATAAACATGGAAATGTCATCTTTTCCCCACTGTTTTCATTTTCTATTATTGACATTTATCAACTCTAAACATGAGACACAGGGGACCTAACTGCTCTGCATTTCTTAGACCCTTTTTACTCTTTAAAGCCAAATGATTTTCCTAAAAATTTTTTGATAGGTATCATAACCATATTGTCCCTCTGTTGCAAAAAAAATTTTTTTAAATAGCCAGTAGAAATACTTTCAAAAGAAATTATACATCTAGGATTTGCTTCAAAATATTTGCAACAATGTGGCATAGGGGAAGAGACAGAGCTAGGGTTGGGGATAGGTCACTGTTGAAATGAGGAGCTGAGTACAAGTGCCTGATAGTATCATTCTCCCTACAATTTTGTTTGGACTCTTCTGTAAGAAAAATTAATCGTATTCACTCAGGGGTCTCCTACTATCTTGATCTGCTTTGGAAACTATAGCATCTGCCTATTAGGTTGATGAAGAAATGGAGACTCTTACCTGGCAAGAGATTTGCTCAAGGCAACTGGGAACAAAAGGCTTGGCTGAATTCAGGAGGACTGACTTCTACTGAGGGCTCTTCTCCTACATAAACATGAGCTTCTGAGCTCCATGAAACCACAAAATACACAATATAAATACTTATGAGACTAATAAAAAGGACCAAGATTCCAGTTGCTCGTACATTCGTATGGGGCATACCTAAGCAGGTATGTGGACACCTGAGGGTTCCATTCACACAGATACGATTGCCTTAGTGGCACACCAGCGGCAAATGTATCTCAAATGTGATAGGCAGGAAAAACAAAACATATCACATTTCTATCCCCAAGTGAGCTTGTTCTGTGTACTCCCGTGAAAAGCTGAGCTTTCTATGTAATGTTGTTAAGAATATGCCAGTAGTGAGCTTGGGAGAAAGAGGTATTCCCGAGATCAGACATATCACTCTGGGACCTTGGCGAGGATGGAAAAACATTAGCAGACTGGTGCCCTGTACCTCTCAGCAGAGCTGTAACTTAGCCTGCAGGGGTGAGAGACATATTTCTCTCTTTTCATAGGTATATTCAAATAACACCAACATCGCATACTTCCACAAATGGCTTGCACACAGTGCTCATCTACCTTCCTGAGACACTCACTACAACCACATCTCTAGAGAAAGGGCTGAGATGAGGTGAACATAGATCCAGGACCAGAGAACTGGAGATCTAATCTCCTCCAGTGTCTGCTGACCACGTGGTTATCAACAAGTCACATTGCTCTGCCCTGGTTCCAATTTTCCTTTTGGAAATCAATATTAAACATTGAGCCACATATCTCCCAATGAATGAAAGCTACTTTACACATTATTTTGTATTTTACTCTATATATCTCTGCTAAAATAATAAAAAGCCCGTTGTGGTTTGTGTAGCATATCTATCTACCATCTACGTATCTCTGTGTCTACCTAAGTAATTCTATAAGAGAGAAAAATTTAGAAACTTGCCTAAAATAGCTCAAATTGAATATCATGTAGTATAGTAAAATGGTGTTGAGTTTGGAGGTTGGAAGCACCCCTCAAGAGTTAAAATGATGTCCAAAATAATTACTATAGCATGGGTTCTGCTGGTTGTACAAGAACCTGGGGGTTCTGGGGCCCCTGTCTCGAACCTGATACAGTTTTCTATCTGTACCAGGCTATGCACCTCAGACACTTCACCAAAAGGGATGTGCAACAATGTGGAAGGACAGCACGATTACACTAACAGCATACTGCAACACATTGTTTCTGTTTTAGAAAATGGTCATTTTCCATTAAAAGCTTGTTGGATGTAAATATTATTTTAGAAAGATACAATCTACCTTAATAATATGCTCCTTGAATTTTTTTTTTTTTGAGGCAGGGTTTCTTTGTATAACCTAGGCTGTCCTGGAACTCACACTGTAGACCAGGCTAGCCTAGACCTCAGAGATCTGCTTGCCACTGCTTCCAAATGCTAAGTTTAAAAGCATGTGCCACCACTGCCCAGTGGTCCTTAAAATTATTTACACACACACACACACACACACACACACACACACTCACACATACACACACAATTTCTTAGAGATGGTCTCTTGTAGCCCAAGCTGACCTCAAATTCTCTATGGAGAAGGCAGAAGGCATTGACCTTGAACTCCCGATCCTTCTACCTCCACCTCTTAAATGGTGGGTGTTGTCTGCAGGTATGCCCTACCATGTCTGTAGGTATGCACTACCATGTCTGTTTTATGTAGTGCTTGGGATTGAACCTGAGGCCCCGTGTATGCTAAGGAAACACTCTACCAGAACTGAGCTACATCCCCAGCCAGAATGCCTAATAATTTATATTATTATGCCAAATATTGAGAACTACCAGGCTGATGAGGACGAGAACCCATCAAGACAGCGAAGCCCAAGCTCCTCCGGTTCTTCTTGCCTCTCATTGAGGCTCCTACTGCCTTTGCCTCACCATGGCTTCTTACCAAACTCTCATTTTAGCAACCACACTCTATTTCCATCAGAAGCAGTTAAGTGGAACAGTTCTAGGCATCCAGTCAGAGGTCAGGCAAATCCAAGCATATTCTGAGCCCTCCCAGTGAAGGACATTCCTGGCCTCCTGGGGTTTGTCACACACACACACCCCAGCCCCGTTTCTCTCTGAGACAGTCTTTCTACATAGCCTTAGCTGTCCTGGAAATCACTGTGTAAACCAGACACAGAGATCTGACTGCCTCTGCCATCCAAGTGCTGAGAAGAAAGCCATCTACCACCAAGCCCAGCTTCAGCATCTCTTTTGCCAAATGGAAACACAATAACTTTCTTACTACGGGAAGGCTTAAATGAGATAGTGAATCTAATCCACTGCCTAGCTCATAGCAAGTTATTCTTAACAGGAATAACAGATAACACTCTGAACACCTACAATATGCTGCGTATAAATCCAATTATTCCTCAAACATTAATCCATTGATCCCTACAATACCCTACAAAGACAGCTAACAGGCCTATCACATAGATACCTATGGTTCTTGCTGTGTTGCTGTAGTGGTGATTGTTTTTAAGGTCTGGCCCAGGGGTATAATGTGTAGATTGGAGGACTAAATTTGCATTTGTGGGTTTTATTTAATTTTAACATTGAAGCAAATAAGATAGGTAAGAATTCTGATCTTCTAGGCAGTCTGTTGACTCCTGCCTCCCTCCTCTTAGCCATCCCAGGCATAAGGAGACAAGTCAAACACTAAGCTGAGTCCTTAGGCCATGTGGTCCACAGCATACCAGCAGCCCAAGCCTGAAGTAGCAGGAACATTAGTGGTAAGTGAAAGAATTTATTTCCTAGGTGCCTGGTTTAGATGCTATTCTGTGTCACTTATAGCTTCTACACATATGACATATTCTGCCTTCAGCAAAGTTATCTATCCATGAATATATGAACAGAGACATAAGTGTATTTAGGGGTTTTGCATGTATGTATCACATGTTTGAAGCTGTGCCTGAACATAAATATGTATGCTGGGAGAAAGAACTATGGGATAATTAATCAGACAAGACTCTCTCCACTGTCATCCTTCCAGAACAGCAAAGGCACTTTTGCCATCAAGGTCTGTGGGTCTGTGTGTGTGTGTGTGTGTGTCTGTGTATGTCTGTGTGTGTCTGTGTGTATCTTGGTAGGTAGTTCAGCTGCCTTTGTCACCATGGAAACCGAGGGATTAAACCACTGGGAGCACAAATCTGAGGCTCTTGACCAACTGCTGCTCTTCTAGGATAAAAGAGACAAGTCCCCAGCAGAGCTGAACCTTAGGACAGAGCTGAAAGAAGGCAAGGAGAAAAGTTACTCTTTCCCATTAGGCATCAGGATTAAGGACCTTAAGATTATTCTATTTATGTATTCTGGGGCTATAAAGTTGATTTTGCTAGAAGCAGGTCTATCCAGCAGTGCTCAAGAGCTTGAATCTTAAGTTATCTAGTCCTATACACAAGTAAATTGACAAAGAGAGGAGAGGCTGGCTATTGTCTACCTAACTTAGGGCTATAATGGTCTCCTCCAAACTTCTGAAATCAGAAGAATCTCATCAGAGGGTGCATGCAGGAAGAAGGCTGTAAAGGAGTCATTTTAAGATACTTTTTTAAAAATTATTTTTCTAGAAGACAGTATAGAGAGGCCCAGCAACCTGCAGAATGCAGAGAGTGCCGTGCCTCTTCGAGCACTCTGAATGAGACTGGAGACCTTCTAATTGTTAAAAAGTTACTTTGCATCAGAGAGAAGGGGTGAAGAAATAATTAGAAGAAAGAATTGTGATTTGAAAAAGAACAGAAAGAAATGCACGGCCAGGTAGAAAGGTTAGAAAGGCCATGTCCAGTCTAGGGCTAGAATGAGGAGTTCCCATGGCTGAGCTCACAAAAACCCAGCAGAGAACAGCACAGTTATCTAATAATCCAGGACCAAGCCTTTCCATCCAGGATTCCTAGTTTTTAATCTTTATTTAATAGATAATTGTCCCAGTAGGAAAAGAACTGTGTCCTGACAACCAAGACTTAAACGTACATCCTCAGGACCCCCTCTAACTGGGAGAATGAAGGGGGTACAAGTTCTGACCTCAGATATCTGGATGGTGATGTATCAGAGCCTTTTGTAACTGCTTGAGGTGGAGGGCGGAAGAGAAGAAGAGTATGGGGGAGGGGCAGACAGGAACAGATGCTTCCAGATCTGAAGAAACAATTTGGGGAGGAGGGTGGAGAGGATCAAACAGAAGAAGAGGAGGGGCAGGGAGAAAAGGGAGAAGAACAAAGGTATAGTGAAGATTGGAGGCTCTGCCTTGGAAGAGATAAAGGGGGATCTGGTGAAATTGCTGAGCCAACATCTGCCCTGCTATAAAACCTTGTTCTCTTTGCTGCTGGCCCAGGGACCACTCTAGAGTGGTCAGATCCGGTCTGAGGAGGGCAGCCTGGAGGCCCATTCAGGAACCTTTGAACCTTAGCTGTCCCTCCAAAACTGTCACCTTTTGGCTCTCCTTTCTTAGCTTTTACAGTTGGGGGCAGGGTTCCTAGGAGGGAAGCTGGGATTGGTGATTATCTCAGAGGGTTACTGCAGGAAAAGAGAGGGGTAAAAATACAGGGAAAGGCAGACTGCAAGTGCAGAAGGCAGTAGACATGACAGTCAAGAAAAGACAGCTGGAGGCAGTCACATTCCAAAATGGTTTGAAACTCTCTGAGACTGAGCCCCAGCCCCCAGCCCCTAAGGAGGTTCCCAGGTGAGATGATGACAACCTCACTACACCTGAGCCAGGTGCAGTAGACAGTAACAAGGCCCAAGCTGGGGAAAGTACACCCATAGCGATCCATACCTCTCCCATCCCCCTTCTCCTGAAGAAGTTGAGTTCATTCCTGCAGCTAGAACCCAAACCCAAATCTGTAATCATAACGTCCGAAAATCTGTTTCATCTGAGTGGAAAGACTCAACATGTACAAACTTACAGATACATTGTTGTCCAAAAAAGTAGAGTCACGTTAAGAGCTTGGCTATTACCATAGTGGGGAGGCACCACCCTAGCAAGAACAAACCGGTTTGGGGGACTTCTAAGTGACTCACCTTCCAGTCCCTTATCAACAGCCCATCGGGTTTAAGAACGCTCCTCTTTTTAATAAAAGGCCAAATCCTAATCTGGCATACAGACAAAGGCCACAGCATCTATGCAGCCACCTCTTGCAAGCAGGGCTTTCTGGCCTGCAATTCTGACGATGGTTGTCTGATGGCCTGTGATCTTTCTGGCAGCCCTTGGCAGAGCTCAAATGAGCTCTTCCGCCCTCTCCATACCCTCAGAAATCTCCAAAGGGTCGTATTTCCTGCGGGTTAACTCGGGGGGGGGGGGGGGGGGAAACTCATTTCTAAAGAAAAAAAAATCTCCTTATTTGGTTAAGTGGTATGTTGGTCGAGGAGTAATTGAGAGAGTACGCTTAATTTTCCATGAGGTAGCGGGTTGGCTGGGAAAGAGGTGTGATAGAGGAAAGAAAGGAGATTGGGTCCTGTAGGGAAGGGCAAGACCCCAGGCTTCGGCGTAGTGAACCCGCCCAGCGGCCCGCGCTCGTCACCCGGAACCCTATTGTCCGTAGCCAGAGCTCAGGGGTCGTGACCTAGGTGAAGGTGACCCGGCTCCCAGGGAGGACGCGGCCTGGAGCCCAAAGCAGTCCTTGCCCCGCTAGGCCCTATTTCCCCATTTCTCGGTCCGGAGACCCAGCCCTCCGGCAGTCCCGAGAAAAGAGCTGCCCTCTCCCGCCAACCTCAAGTGAAACAGTCGCTTTTTTGCCAGATTCTTTTGCGGGGCTTCCCAGGCTGCCAGAGGTTGGGAGCAAGAAGCTAAGGTCTGGCTGGTTTCTTGGCAGTGCCCACAGACTCTGTCTCAGCGTGTCTGCACCCCCATCACCGTCACCACCGAATTCAAATATATTTTTTTCTCCCAGTTTCTAAACTTGGGCTGGGAAAAGAGGGAGTTCGAAACAAGGAAGTGAGCCATGGTGACACTGCCTCCGCTTCACCCTTACCCCTGGGGCAGGAGGAGCAGGTCCCGGAGGACTACAAATTGGGGGCTCCAGCAGTCATTGAGGGACATTTAAAATGAACTTTCCCTTTTATTGGACTATGTAACTCTCTCTCCCTCCCTGATCCGCCCCCCCCCCCACCTCCCACCTTCCTTCGGAATCTTTTTCTGGGCCTGGTGGGAAGGAGAGCCGCTGCAGCCTTTCTCGCAGCTTGCAAAGATGGGTGTTTCTCTGGATCCTGTGTAGTAAAAAGATGCAGAGCTAATACCAAAGAAAGCAGGGTAAGATGGGATGAGGGTTAAGGTTGGCCTGAGGAAGAGAGAGAGAGAGAGAAAGAATAGTCTGAGCGCCAACCTCCCCCCCCCACCCCCTTTTTCGCTGCCTTGGGAAGCCTCTGTCCAAAATCTCCTTTCCTTTGGCTTTAGCTTCTGCCAGCTTTCCAACCTCCAAAGGAAATGGCACTCCCCGAGGGGCAGGTTGTAAGGTATGCAAGGTTCCAAGTCTCTAGTTCAAATAGTACATCTCACCATTTTTAATTCTCAAGAGGCATACCCCCAAATTGCCATACACCACAGAGGGAAAAAAAAAGATTAAAATAGGGTTATAGATGCCAGGTGCAGAACAAGCACTCTGAGAGGGGGTAGCCAGTTCTGAGAGGAGCTTGGTCAGAGGCAAAGACTTTTTTTCCCACCTAAATTCTGCAAATGTTTATTTTGGGCTTCTGCCCATCCAGATAAATCAAGCTAACAGATTAGGAGGTTCATAAAATTGTATTCTTAGGTAATGACATCCAGAAAGGCAATAAATATTCCATCTGCTTTGGTGGCCGCTAGAGTTAGAGAATCTTCCATCTCTTTTACCAAGCCTCGGAGAGGCCTCTAGGAAAGGAGGCATTTTAATTTGAATTAGCTGTCCAAAGGTGGGGTGCCAGATAAAAGCCAAGGAAAGCCTGGAGATGTGGCTTTGTGAATACAGCACCATGCTACCCCAGGACCTGGCAGAAAGCCGAAAAAAGGATTGAAGTGCCCAGCACACTGCCCCTCCTTGTCATGGTGTCCTCTTAAGAGCCCTTTCTGGGTTAGTCCTGAATCTTAGGAAAACAGAGAAACCCTCCCTAGCAGAAGATACCCTGACCCACACTTTGGCAAACCTCTTACACACACACACACACACACACACACACACACACACACACACACACGTGCACGCACTTTGGATTTCAATATGCAAGTCCACGGGGAGAAAACTGAAACGTTCAGAATCAGAACAGTAGGAAACAAACTGCAAGAGATCTTCAGAGAAACAAAGTGGCCCAGGCCTTTCCTCTACCCAGCCTTACTTCCTCCACTCATTCTTATTTTTTGAGCTGTTTTCTCACAGCCCTAGGTGTGTGGACTCCCACTTCCTCCAAGCAGACCCTTTCCATCTTACATTTGATTTCCCGCCCTCTCAAACAACTGGAGTTGAAATAAAAATTTAGTGAAAGACAGAGTTTAGACTTGGACTCTTTACCCCGGAGAAGGTTGAGTGCTAGCTACTTACAGGGCAGCGAAGAGATTTAGGGCTTGTGGGGATCTCCCGATGGTTGGAAAGAAGGACCTTGGAAGGTTGGTGTCCCCCAGTTCACAGGTCTTCATTTTACTTGGCCATTGAAGATGATATAATGCCGGGCTAGCAGGCATTCACACACGTTCCTTTCCCATGAGTCTGGGCAAGAAATCCCCAGTCCTACAAAAGCTGGGGCATCCTATCTGGAGGCCAGGGCCTGAGCAAGGGCTAGGCTTCGGAGGGTGGAAGATGGGGGTGGGGGAGAGGTCAGAGGCTCTGCTGAATATAAAGGCAATGGGAGAGAAAACGCTGTGTCCTTCCCGTGAACCTGGGCTGAGTCCTCCCCCCAGCCTTTCCCCACTGCTTTACTCAACTTAAATAAAAGCCTTGCCCTCCACTTCCCAGTGAGGCCAGGGAAGCATCAGAAGCATTGAAATCAGGACTACTAGAGCTTGGGGCCCAGGCCCAGGTTAGCCCCACGTTTCACCCCAGCCCAGCTAAACTGAAGGCTTTCTGGGTGGGTGGTCAGGGCTCAGGCACAGGAAAGCTCTGGAGAAAGAGAAGAGATTTCTGGAGGTCAGAGGCCCAACTCTTCAAAAACCCTAGTGTAAAATTTATTTTAAAAAAAAATTTGCTACATTTGTCAAGAATGTATGAATTTGGGACCTTCCCCTCTTTCCAGATCAAGAAGGGTAGAGACCCTAAAAAATGACTATGCACGCCACAGCCACAGAAAGAACAAAAACAGAAGCCTGTAAAGAAAGGGAAATAACCATCCCAGCTCTTACAAGCTGTTTTCCCTGTGTTCTGGAGTGTCCCTTCAGAAAGAGCCAGGAGAAACTTCAGAAACAATGAGCAGTGGTGGCTCTCTCCTATAACTCTGCCAAGCTCAAAGCTAGACAAGAACAGTGGGTCTAAAGACCCCCCCCCACTCCTTGCCATCTCTCCTTTCCTCCCCCAGACCTCCCCTCTCTCTTTTCAAACAGTTACCAACACTCTACAACCTCAAGCCCAAAGATGATTGGGGATCAGGTCCCTAATTCACTTGATTACATGAAATAACTCCAGATAATTGTCGCCTCTGCTTCCTCACACTGTAAACAGCATGTTTCTCTGTCTCCAGGGTACTATTGAGGGAGGAGAAAGTAGACCTCAGGGACTAGGTGGACCCCCACCCCCCCACCCCCAGCAACACGTTGCCAAACTCCAGAAACACACACAGACTCTGCTCCAAGGATCAGTCATCAAGTAGTGCAAGAAAGAAGAAAATTAAAACATAGCAAATAGATTTTCACAACTTGGGGTCTCCCCTGTCTGCTGTTGCCTCTTGCTCTGGGATTCAAAGAAGGTAGATGGCCTCTCTCTCTCCCACTCCTGAGTTCAGATGAATAGCCTAAAGGAAAGCTTCCAACTGTTCTCACCTTGCCTTAACCAAAAAAAAAAAAAAAAAAAAAAAAAAAAAAAAGATCAGGCTTAGCTTAGGGCCTGATCTCTAGGACCTGATAGAGCCAGCTGAGATCCTTTGGGTTGAATTCATCTTTAGTTTTGTCTTTGATTTTTGTTTTTGATTTTGTTGTTGTTGTTGTTGTTGTTTTTCTGGTGATAACACCTTCCCATCCTCAAGAAAACTATGTATCTCAGAACCACAGAGCCTTGCTCAGTATGTCCCCCAAGCTCTGCCAAGACATAGGAGATTATAGGAAGAGCATCATGGTCCTTGAATCTCTAACATTTTTTTTTCCTTAACACCTGGCAGATGATGATCAAAAGTTCCAGAAAAAAAAAAAAAGCATAAAAGTCCTTCTTTTGCCAGCTACTCCAGGCATCAGTCTCTGAGGCCTATCCACGCAAGAGACCTTACAGGCAGGCCTCTGGCCTCCACCTTACCTTTTCCCCCAAGGCTAAGCAAACAAATGTGCCATCCTGGAAGCTTCAGAATCACCAGCTCTAAACCGTTTATCCCTACAAATGAAAGCCCAAATGAAGAAGGGACATCGTGCTCAAGGTCTTACCCCAAGAAGTCCTGAAGAGGAAAACTTTTTTCCTTCCCTTTCCCTAAACTTGCTTTCTAGTCTGCAGATTTGGCAGGTCTAAAGGACAGAGAAGGTGGGATATGTAAAAGAAGGGACTGAGTCTGACTTAGGAAAAGTGAGGACCCCCACCCCACATTCAGCTTCACTGTAAGGACCCCCAGGTCTGGCCTCCCTGAGAAGTCAGAGGTGAGACATTTGCATCCTCTACAGTCTGCCACATCCCTTACCCCAGACTCCCTTTCAATAGCACTGAACACCTGAAGTCAAGTGTCAACCTTTGTGTGTTTGTTCAGTGTAAACTTAGGCAACTATAGAGAAGGTGAGGTGTCACCAGACCAGGAGGAGGGGGATTAAAAAGAAACCATCAGACATTGACGTAAAACTAATTCACAGCCACTGGTTTATTATTGATCACGGGGCATTTCACATCAACACTAAAATTCTTTATTGCAAGTTTTACAATAATCAAGTAAATTCAGTCCAAAAAACACAATAACCACGATGAGGGTAGGGGGAGCATCTACCTACAGACTGCCTCTCTGAACTGAAAGTTCATTTTTATTTTCTTTTGGCTCCTCAAACTGAACAGCTCCCAGAGGCTCTCCAGATGCATTTAGCTTTGTTTGCTGTCCTCCCCCCTCCTTCCACCCCCCCACAAGAATACAAAAGAACTTCATAGCTTTGTTCTCCTTAAAATGACTTCCCCCTCACTAACCTCCCCTGGTGCATTTTCAATGCAAAAGGCCTAAGGAAAGAGGTTGGGGGGGGGGGGGGAGGAGGCCAGAGGATGAGAATCCACTTACAAATCTCCCTTTCCTTTTTCTTTTCCTCATTTCCCCTGAAATTCACCCAAACCAGACCATCACACCTTGCAATATATAATTTTTGCAGCTTTTTTCTTAAAAAATAAATACCCCCCCAATGGCCTTAAATGCAAAGCAAAGCAAAGCAAAGCAAAACAAAACAAAACAACAACAACAACAACAAAAAACCAGCAGGTACCATGCTAAGACAACATCACATGCTTAAAGGGGTCTTTAACAGCAAGGGAAAAGGGCAAGGGGCTTGTTTGTTTATCTGTTTTGTCTGTTTGGAACTGACAAGGGAGGAGGCAAAAGGAAGAGAGAGAAAAGAACCAAAATATATATATATATTAAATTCTATAAATAAGAGTCAATTTGTGTGTGAGGGGGGCACGGAGCACAGGGTGGGGGCAGGGGTGTAAGTTATGTCTTATAACCTGGTGATGTCCTCTGCCCGTTGCTGCTCCGGCGGCGTGGCGCTCTGGGAGTGGTCTTCAGAAGTGCCGGGGGTGGCTGCCGAGAGGGTACTGGGAGCAGCGCCGGCCGGGGGCGCTGACCTCACTTTGGTGTTGGGGAGTCGGTGGTCCTTCTTCCATTTCATACGACGGTTTTGGAACCAGATTTTGATCTGCCTCTCAGAGAGGCACAGCGAGTGGGCGATCTCGATCCTTCTCCTTCGGGTCAGGTAGCGGTTGTAATGAAACTCTTTCTCTAATTCCAGGACCTGCTGCCGGGTGTAGGCTGTCCTCGAGCGCTTGGGCTCCCCTCCGTTATAATTGGGGTTCACTGGGGGAGGGGGAGGGGAAGCAAAGAGTGGGGTTCAGAGGCAGCAGGCTCCCTGCCCCCACCCTCACCCCATCCTCAGCTTTGAGGAACAGGAGGGAGTGGTGGAAATAAAGTCATCAAGCTAAATGGGTTATAAAGAAGTTGAAGGAAGCTAGAGACTTTGTAGTGTAATAAGAGGGGAATCC